>NW_028280859.1:1467500-1832500 GCF_059751285.1 Brachycentrus maculatus
TTAATGTCCTAAGAAGACGAAACGCGTCACGTATTAAAATATATATAAATAAATGTAGAATTCAATCCAACAAAAACCGTGTTTTATTTTGGATATATTACCCAACAATTCAATATGGAATTCTACCAACTGTCTGCAGTTACAATAAATATATAACAATTATTTTATTATAAGAAGCATATATGATGTTCAGGAGCGATATTGTCCTGGGTCCTTATTCCAGTCCCATTGATTAATTAAGTGGATCTCTGATTTCTGTTCAGATAACAAAACTAATTATATTTTATCCTTTTCATAATGGACCCACAAAGGACTCACCTGGGAGGATCCAGGCAGAGTTGTTTAAATTTAATTATCATAATATGAACCTTCTCTTCCCATTATTATAACGATGGGTTTTACTATGGAAGCTTCTTGTTAGTGCTAGGATTTATGTGCTTATGGAACTATGATACGTCGCCTAGGTAATAGTACTATAGAATACGAGTATGTATTAGATGTTCGAATGGTAATATTGGGAAAGAATACTAGTCTGAGATTAGCATCATCGAAAAATTTGCTGAGATTATTAACATTGTAAGTCGACATTGGTATCGTGGTGTGTCTCTCCATTCGTACAATTTGTCTTCTAAGCTTTGATCTTTCACTTTACCCACCTTTTTCCAGGTATATATTTGAAAAAATTAACAAATGTGGAATTTTGTCATTGGAACAGTACAAGTACTTACTTATACTACTACTACTACTATTACTACTACCAGGGGTAGGCAGAGAGGATGGAACGCCACACTCTTCTGTCCTGACATACACTCCTCGCCTCCTTCACATCTATACATCTAGTCATACATGCCCTCTGATTACGCAGACTTTTGACACCGCCAGATTTTAGGTTCTGATTGATCTGATCATATATTTATATATATATGTATATATATATATATATATATATATATATATATATATATATATATATATATATATATATATATATATATATATATATATATATATATATATATATATATATATATATATATATATATATATATATATATATATATATATATATATATATATATATATATATATATATATATATATATATATATATATATATATATATATATATATATATATAAATATTTATATATACATATATATATATATATATATATATATATATATATATATATATATATATATATATATATATATATACATATATATATATATATATATTTATATATATATATATAAATATATATATATATATATATATATATATATATATATATATATATATATATATATATATATATATATATATATATGTATATATATATTTATATATATATATATATAAATATATATATATATATATATATATATATATATATATATATATATATATATATATATATATATATATATATATATATATATATATATATATTTTTATATATATATATATATATATATATATATATATATATATATATATATATATATATATATATATATATATATATATATATATATATATATATATATATTTGTATGTATTTACAAATATACATATTAACATATTTATATTATAAATACATTTTTAAAAAATTAAATAAATATAAATATTTGTATTTTTATCATAAACAAAAATATTTAAATTTCATACAATTTCTGTGAGCTTAAGCGGCGCATAGTTAAAAATAGGTATCAAATTGTGGTAGAGTGGGTTCGAACCCAGAAACTCTGACTCAATAGTCTAACCACGGGACCTTAACCCGATACTATACTGTATAAAAATAATGATATGTATAATACTTATACTAGTAAATTAAATTGACATCTAAGAGTGTCTTATTTCTACCAGTCAATTTGAAGCATTTGAGCAAAAAACCCTATTACATATATCTCTTCATCATTGTTGATTTTATTTCCAAGAATCGTTCGTCTGTCTGGCGGTGTG
This sequence comes from Brachycentrus maculatus, assembly GCF_059751285.1. NCBI lineage: Eukaryota > Metazoa > Arthropoda > Insecta > Trichoptera > Brachycentridae > Brachycentrus > Brachycentrus maculatus. The sequence goes on from NW_028280859.1 coordinate 1,469,467, forward strand.
GGTGTGTGTTCGCTCACTCCTTTCAAGAACGTCATAAATCAAAAAACTTGATTTTTCAGGAGAAAACGCTTTTATAGTTTAAAAATATAATTCAATGTATTAAAAATAAATATTAAGCCACTTATTGAACTTTTTGCTGTGCAACAGATCTTTTTAAGTAAAACCTGAAGGTTTTTTCTCCATTTGATAATATTTTGCATATTTAAAAAAAATAATTAAACAATACCTTTTCTTAAAAATGCATAAACGACACTTTCTGCCCTGTAGCGGGTAAATATTAAGTTAAAAATATGCCGCTTTTCCTGGGATATAGTACATTTTTTTGGGCATTCCGAAAACATGCTGAACTGAAAATTGACGATTTTTGATTTATGACGTTCTTGAAAGGAGTGAACGAGTTGTGCAGATGTTGCAGCGCCATCGCGCCCCAAAGTGCAGGGCAGAGGTACAAGCCCCGAGATATGTCGCATCTCCGGGGCCCGTTGGGGCCTACGAGCAGCGCGACATGCGGCACGAGTTGGGTCAGATGTCAGACAAGAATGGCCGCTCTGTGTCACTGAGGGCTCATAATAAAATGTGTATCACATCAGGGGTGTAGTAGAGAAAATAAACCTTTTTTATTTAAGTTTTACTCACTTGGAAGAATCCAGTCAGAGTTGTTTCATATTATTTTTTGACATCTCATCAAAGATGAAGAAGAATATGGAAGTCTGAATAAGAAGAAAAGAAGACCGTCATAGGCTGGTTTAAGTTTTAATCACTTTACACACGTGTAACATTCACCAATTCTACCCATTATTGACAACCACACTACTCAAATTCCTGGAAGTTCTATATACCTATATGACTTAATTTTGAAATATTATTCTTGAATTACTAGAACTTCACTAGAGACATCTATTGGTGAGATGAAAAAAAACATTTATCGAGCAGAAACTCTTTTATCAGTATGTGAGGTCTGAATCCTGGATTATAATCACTCACGTGAGAAACACCAGAAAATATCATTTTCATTTTTATTATTTATTTAAGCTTATAATTTGACCAGATAATTCATTAACATCATTTTGAGTGTGTCCAAATACTTGTTAACAAAATCTGGATTATCTCCAGCTACAGGAGTTATTTTCATATTATTTTTTGACATCTCATTAAATCATTATTCTTCTTCATCTTTGATGAGATGTCAAAAAATAATATGAAAATTATTCGTGTAATTGGAGATAATCCAGATTTTGTGAACAAGTATTTGGACACTCTTCGTTAAAGTTGTTTCAATTTAAATTTCATAATGTGAACCTTCTGAAACATATGAATTACTCATTATTATTATTATGGATTTCTTGTTTGTGTTTCGATTTATGTGTCCATGAAACCAGTTTAAATAAAATGGATAGCTAATATTACTCTAGAATATGTGTTAGACTTTCGAATGGTAATATAAGGCAGAGATAAACATTAAGGATACAATTAATAAAAGTGTATTGAGATGGTTTGGGCATGTGAATTCAATGAATGAAGAAAGAACAGTTAAACTAATTTATGAGGTAAATGTGGTAAAAGCAGAGGTAAACCGAGGAAAACTCGGCATTATCAAGTATTTCAAATACCTGAAAGTGGTCAGGTCAGGACGAGAGGTACGAATGTGGAAGAGGCAAAGATTGATTGCAAAGACAGATTGGCGTGGCGTTCTATTCTCTCTGCCTACCTCTGCGGGAAAGCGGCATGATGGGTAAAGCAAAGTCGAAATTTTAGAGTTGTTCTTGGGATATTGAAGGATGAAGAAGATTTAAAAAAATAGTGGTATTTGCAAAGTAAAAAATGGATGGAAAATGTAAAGATATTACCACAAAGTAACTGCTGAATCAATTAATGAAAATAAACAATTGTAGATAAATTTATCAATTAGGTATTTAAATGAGAATGATTGAAAAAGCTCAAACAAAAGAATTCTGGAAAAATTGAAGAGGCCTACATCCAGCAGTGGAAAGACAGCTGATGAAGAAAAAGATGTTACATATAGCGCATTTATTACTTAAATATGTTAAGGAGTCTTATGTGGAATGGCACTTAATTTTATTGTTTTTTTTTATAAATACTTCTTATTTTATAAATTTTATAAAAATGGTTTTTGATCTCGTTCCCGGCTACACCACAGCGCCTCGTGGTCACGATAAACAGATGACTCTCATGACGATGTGACATGCCTAAGTAGTGCGCGCGGACGGAGGATGAATGGAGAATGAAGAATGAAGAATGGGCCGATTGAGGACGTCGTCCTCCCTCAAAGGACCCATTGTCGGCAGGACCACTCGAGGTCGCAGGAAGTCGCTGGTCGGCTCCGACTGAGATCATGAACTTCACACAAACGCCATCTATATTTCATTCTCGAAAATAATGTGGCGTGATTTTTAAAAACATATGGAATATATTTTCACACATGGAGCAAAGATAAAAGAAGGTTAAATGCAAGTAAAAATGCGAAAGAACCTTATCGAATAAGGTTTGATTCCCAGGCGGGGATCAAATAAATAAATTCATTTTTGTGTCTTAAAAAATAGATTCTGTTATTCACATATAAAATCTATTTTTTGTAACTGCAGACAGTTGGTAGATATATTAGTTAGTTCCATATTGAATTCTTGGGTAATATTTCCAAAATTACACAAGGTTTATTGGATTTGAATTCTACATTTATTTATGTTTATTTTAACGTGTGACGCGTTTTGTCTTATAAGTATTGAGTGTTTGATAATGTCTTAATAAGACGAAACGCGTCACGTATTAACATAAACATTAATAAATGTAGAATTGAAATCCAATAAACTTTGTGTAATTTTTGATATATTACCCAACAATTTTACATATAAAATCAGTAGTATCGATAATGGAGGGGCTTTACCCTAGGAATTAGTAGTTTCGTAAAATAAGGTTTATGGAAATATCGTCCCATTAGAATCAAGGAGTGTCATCTACATCAGAACCTAATTTTTAAATTTAACTAACTAACCATAACGCTGCTTGCAGCAGGGGTAGGCAGAGAGAATCGAACGCCACACCACTTTGTCTTTGCAAACATTCTTCGCCTCTTCCACATTCATGCATCTCCTCATACATACCAGACGATTATTACGACTCCTGACCCGACCGCTTTCAAGTATTTGACATGCCCGATTGTGCCGAGTTTTCCTCGGTCTTCCTTTGCTTCTTTTTCCAAGTACCTACATTCGCCTCATAAATTTGTTGAACCGTTTAAATTTTAATGGGGATAATATACAAAAACAAATATGTCCATAATGTGATTAAGTGAATGTCTTTAAAAATAAGTTAATATTGTACTTTCCTTGAAAAAGATACAGATTTTAAAACGTAAGCTTAAAAAGCATGTAATTTTTAAAAAAATAGGTTACTCACAAAAATTAGGAGTCAAAATAAACGGCGGATATGTAGGTAGGTACTGTCCGCCTCTGTTTCTCCTGTTATGGTATTTTCAAACTACAGTAGTTTGAAAATGCCATAACAAGCCGAAAAATTTATCACAAATATATTTTTTATGTGTTTTTAATAATAAAATACTATTTAGTAGACTCGAAAAATCAGTGTTTGATTTAAATATTTTATTTATTAATTGAAATCGAGTTATACAAATTAAACGCCAAATCTATCAAATCGTAAAATTCATTACATCTCACCAATAGATGTCTCTAGTGAAGTTCTAGTGATTCAAGAACAAGGTTTCTAAATTGGTTCATATATATAGAACTTCCAAGAATTTGAGTAGCGTGGTTGTCAATAATGGGTAGAATTGGTGAATGTTACACGTGTGTAAAGTGATCACTTAAACCAGCCTATGACGGTCGTCAGCCCCGTAAATGCCCAGACTTCCATATTCTTCTTCATCTTTGATGAGATGTCAAAAAATAATATGAAAATAACTCCTGTAATTGGAGATAATCCAGATTTTGTAAACAAGTATTTGGACACACTCAACTAATTCGGAATGAATCTCACCTATATTATTTTATGACATCTCATCAAAGTTGAAGAAGAATATAGAAGCCTGGACATTTACGGGTCTGACGACCGTCATAGGCTGCCCCGTAAATGCCCAGACTTCCATATTCTTCTTCATCTTTGATGAGATGTCAAAAAATAAAATCGTAAAATGTTATCTGGGTTAATAGAAAATTATGTTGCGGGCTATCGATTATCCTGCATAAAACAAAACGAATGGGGGAATGCACTCCACTTATGACGTCACATATGAGGGTAAATAGGCATATTTACCCCTAATTCATAAAGACTCGCAATTCTGAACTTTTACAAAAGCTCTGCCATTTTTTGGTCCCGCTTTTCACCCTGTTTGCTCTACACTCTCCACCCTAATTAATAATTAAATCCTTCCTTTTGTCTTCCGAGTCAAGTTAGGGTCGGCCGTATATTGTTGCGACGTGTGCCGGCCCTTTTTTCTTCTGGACAATGTAACAGTGCCGGCGCCTTTAATTAGGTATTTAATGTTTGTGGGCCGGTATGATGTACGAGCAGTGTATTCGAAATGAAATACCGATTTAAATTTTATAAATGTACAAGCGAATAATTTATGAATAAACCAACCGTTTTTCTGTTGTTTTAAGTATGAGATATTTCTTACTGTTTATATTATACACTTATGACAAATAAAAACGATATTTTAAATTTGTTTTGAGGAAAAACGAGTAGATAAGACGTGGAATGTGAATAAATGCAATATAAGCTAAGATGATGCAGTAGAATTTAAAATAAAAGAAAATAAAGATGAACACAGTAAAATTTAAGAATGAAAATTGATAAGAAGAATGCGATGTTGCAAGAACAAATAAAGAAACAAATCGATACCAACTTATAATTTTTAATGAATAAATATTTAAAAAATATGGTAGCAGAATTTGTTGAGAGAATATACGATAAATTGAAATGGTATTATGAGTTTTAAATAAGAAATTCTTTATTTTTATTTTTAAAAATTGTGTAAAATGAATTCTTATTATAATAATAATAAAACCCTTATCCGCACCCCAATGATGCATAGGGCACTGCGTCATATAAACGCAGTGTGATCAGCCCTCCGCTTCAGGTACCAGTCCAGGGTAATAATATTGAATAAATATTACAGTGAAAAAATCACTTATATTTATTTCACCCCCCTTGGGAATCGAACCCGGGACCTCCAGAACGGTAGCCGAGCGTGCTGACCATTACACTACGGAGGCAGACGAAATTCTTATTACAATTAAAATAAAAAAAATTGAGATTGAGAAACCTAGATTTCGCTCACTCCTTTAAACAACGTCATATATAAAAAAAACTTGGTTTTTCAGGAGATCGTTTTTAAAGTTTATAAATGCAATGAAATATATTTAAAATAAATATCAAGCCACCTATTGAACTTTTTATTGTGCATCAGGTCTTTTTAGGTAGAACCTGAATGTTTTTTCTCCATTTAAAAAATATTTAGTATATTTGAAAAAAATAATGAAACAATAACTTTTCTTCAAAATGCAAAAACAACACTTTCTGCCCTGTAGCGAGTAAATATTAAGTTAAAAATATGCCGCTATTGCTGGGATATAGTAGGTACATTTTCTGGGCATTCCGAAAATATGCACAGCTGAAAAATGACGATATTTGATATATGACGTTATTGAAAGGAGTGAGCGATTTGTGAAGAAGGATTTGAACACACCAAAAAATATAGTGTGTACAGAGGCGTACACAGAGAATTAATTGCGGTAGGCAGTAGAGGTAGGTAGTCAAGTAAGCTAGGTACTACTTGCTAGAGTAGGCAGTAGAGGTAGGTATTAAGGTAAGCTGGTACTACTAATTAGGGTAGGTACTGGTTGCATTTTTATATGTTTATACGTCACGCGGGTAAGTTAGGATAGGCACTGGTTTTCTGCCTATATTTTATTTTATTTTATTTGGGATTTTTACTGCCAAAACAATATATTATACAACATTAATTAACAAAACTATGGCCGATTAAAAAAATCCTCCGATAATGCTATTCTTATAGTTATGTTGGTTGGGGTGAGTGTGTGTGTGTGTGTGTGTGTGTGTGTTTGTGTGTAGTACTTATTCCATGTCAACATAAATCATCCAACAAACAGGGATTATAAATATACTATATGGAACTATATGGAATGCACGCCCCTGAGTGTGTCTGTATACATGTACATACCACATATAAAAGTAAAAATATCATTTAATAGCTCTATAGGCTTATATTACCAGTTCCACGAAGCGCAATCTAAATTGTAAATCCAATATTTTTCTAAAATATCATTCCGGCAAGATGTAGTATGTCAATTATTAAACATGTCAATCATAAATCTACTTGTGCTTTTCACGACCTCAATGGCGCATTGTCCTCACGCTCCGACTGCGAAACATAATACGAGCTTTATAATAAACACGGTATTTTCGAAATCACCATAAAAACAGGATCAAAACTGAAAATGGTACACGCCGAAGGACCTTTTTGCCGCGCATGTGACGTAACAAATAATAATGACATCGGTTATGATAAGGCAGACACGTACTAGGAATATAATATGACTATATGCAATGCCCAGGGTATCGATAACATACAAAAGTTGACGTTTGAACTACGATTACGTACGATTACGTACTTCATTAGAAGAAAATTATACTTTTAAATTATAATAGTTGTAGCATATATAATTACATTTTGACATATCGACATAGATGAAGAAGAATATGGAAGTATGGGTATTTCCAGGGCTAACGACCTTTCTTGGGCTGGTTAAATGATCACTTTACACCCGTGCATCATTCACCATTCTACCCATGATTGACAAACCCGGTACTCAAATTTTTGGAACTCAATATATTTATTGATCTTATGACACAATACATATGAGTTCACAACAGCCATTTATGTTAACTTCTAAATAAAGTATATATGTATATACGACATTTTGAGTGTGTCCAAATACTTGTTCACAAATCTGGGTATTCTCCACATAGGAGTTATATTTAAATTGTGACATCAAAACAAAGATGAAGAGGAATTTGGATGTCTGGGTATTTACACTGCTCATGACCTGTCATAGGCTGGTCATGGCTATCAGGCTATGTTAGATCATAAGCAGTGTGAATACCCAGACTCCATATTCTTCTTCATCTATGTTGAGATGACAAAATATAAAAGACGTCAGTCTATACATCAATTGAACAGCCTTCGTATTTTTAGTGAATTTATTGTGGGTTGTGGTCCCGTGGTTAGTGTCGCGGACTCTTAAGTCAGAGTTTTTCGGTTCGAACCCACTCTACCACAATTTGATACCTATTTCTAATAATGAGCCAAGTCTCACATAAATAGTATGAAATTGAAATATTTGTGTAAATAATAAAAACACAAATATTTTTCTTCACACAACAAAAAAGAATTTTCAAAGATATTGTAACTTTTCAGAAAACCTTGATCAAATTATGACCGAGTTGAACATCGAAAATCAGGAAATCTATGATACTACCCTGGATCATGTTTTGGATCCATAATATAAAAATGTAATGGAATAAAAACTTACTTCCCATCTTCACCCCTGCAGAAATTCATCCCCCAGCATCTTCTAAATCCAATCAAACATAATATGATATTTCCTTTCACAATTCACAATTCATTCAATACATATTAAGGTACCACTCCACAATGCCAGACTTAAAGAAGCTTCATTTGAAGTGTCTTTGGCAGTTTTGGAAATTTGAACATTTATCATAATCTATAGAGAGTTTTCCAATACACTGGGCTGCGTAAAGTGTGGATACATGGATCACCAGGGGATGACAACAATGATAATATTAAATATCTTTAAAGTGGGGTAACCTGGTGGAATTTTTGCTTGTAATTGCCCCAGGGCCGCAGAAGCGTTTAAGGGATTTTAAAAGAGGAACGTGAACGCAAGTATAGTCACCTACAAAAAACTTGGCATTACATTTTATTATTTTATTTAAATAAGTATTTAAAAAAAAAAAATTGTTGGCCGTTGTTAACTTAAAAATAAAATAAATTGCAAGCGCTAATATTTGTATCCTACACTAGTTCAATTATATATAATTTATTATTAGATTAAAACCAATATTTTTAGCTTTTCCACTTTTTTATTTGACCAGCGACCGGGTTTCGTCGTTACCGACATAACGACGAAACCCGGTCGCTGGTCAAATAAAAAAGTGGAAAAGCTAAAAATATTGGTTTTAATCTAATAATAAATTAAAAATGCAATTCCATCACGAAGTGTCAGTGGATAATATAAATCTATCAATTATATATATTTTTTCATTCAATTGAATATTGACACTAAAATAAAATAATTGTATGTATGATACTACTTTTTCAAATTTATTTATGTAAACAGGAGTAGTTTCGAAAACTACACATGCTCTAATCAACTGTTGAAAATACGAACTGTTAGTATTTTCACCTGTTGATGAGAATATCTGTAGTTTTCGAAACAAGTCATATTTTACATTAATAAACTCAAAAAATGGTTTATATAATTTTTTACATATTTTATTTAAATCATCACATAATTCTTCAAACTAAATGCTTAATAAAAATAGTGTATTTAAATAAATGCAGTTTTCAAATAATTTTAGGTATCTTCAAATGTATTGCAGTCTTATTAATTGACCCGGCAGTTATTTTGTGGTAATATCTATCCATTTTGAATAACCACAATGAATAACCACATTTCAAACACCATACGGTATTTGAAAATTATGTCGAATGCATCGAAATACGGGTCACAATAGATTTTAAGAAAAAGTGGTATTTTCCAAGTAAAACCTAAATAAAAAATGTATTTTAGTTTATTGTGGAGGTTATTTCGGTATTTTTTAAAAATAATTCATGCAGTATCCCCATTTCAAACACCATACGGTGTTTGAAAATTATGCCGAATGCATCGAAATACGGGTCACAATAGATTTTAAGAAAAAGTGGTATTTTCCAAGTAAAACCTAAATAAAAAATGTATTTTAGTTTATTGTGGAGGTTATTTCGGTATTTTTTAAAAATAATTCATGCAGTATCCCCATTTCAAACACCATACGGTGTTTGAAAATTATGCCGAATGCATCGAAATACGGGTCACAATAGATTTTAAGAAAAAGTGGTATTTTCCAAGTAAAACTTGAATTAAAAATTGTATTTTAGTTTATACACTGCGTTTATATGACGCAGTGCCCTATGCACCATTGGGGTGCGGATAAGGGTTTTATTATTATTATTATTATTATTTTAGTTTATTGTGGAGGTTGTTTCGGTATTTTTTTAGTAATTCATGCCAGCTTTTGGAGGTTGTACTATACCTCACCCTAAAAACTACAGGGTTTATCTAAAAAAAGCATCGTTATTGTAAAATATTAAATATAATATGATACACGGGGCGGGATGGTGTTTAATCAGTCGTGAAAATATGACATGTCCTTTCTGTGAGGACTAAGGACCCTTGTAGTCCATAGAATAAACACACAGTTGTTCGGAACATCATACATTGTTGGCTGTAAGGGTAATTTCAGTCCATTCCCCATACAGATTGATCGCTGTACCGGAAACTCGGGAGATGGCTATTGGATGAGTTACATAATTGTTGTGTAATTTCACCCTCGGTCAAGGATGCAACAAAAGGTGGTTGTGGAATATGCATGTGTCTTCGGCCAACCAAATGATACATAATATTATATTTTTCAATTGCATTTGATGTACGTAAACCACTTCGAAATCAACCAATCGAAAATATAGATAATTTTTATGTTATAATATTGTTTTGAAATGCCGACATTTCTTCATAAACTCCAGTAAAACCTCGTTTTGATGGACAAATGGGGTGTCCGTTAAAGCCAAAAGTCCTCTTCTTCTTCTTCTTCTTTTAGGACTAGGTCCTGTCACTCTCCGGTTCGCTCCTGGGAGGTGGAAGACCAGCTATCCTTCCATCGTTTAGGTGGTCTTCCTGGGGGTCTGATCCCGCCTATGCTGCTGTCCGCTGCCACCCTCACCACTCGATCCTAACTCGCTCTTTCTACATGATCTCTTCGCAAACGTCTTATTTCTTTTCCCCATCGCGCAACATCTTCAACATCGCAGAAAGTCCGTCATATAAAAACAGATTTAAAATAAATCCAAAAACTTTTTTTTGTCGATATGGAAACTGTAGTTAGATATAAATAAATAATACAAAACACAAACAAAACTTTATTTGTTCTACACAAACAAAACTCTATCATGACCGAACAAAAAAACTTTATATGCGGCGACACTTTAATTTAAGCACGTATAATATTGACAGAACGTTTTAAATTTTTTTATATTGCACCGGATTTTTTGTCCATTATATCCAAAGTACGTTAAATAGATGTCCGTTATATCGAGGTTTTACTGTAATATCTTCTTCTTTCTTTCTTTCATATCCTCACCAAGTTGATATATAGAGTATCGTGGAAATGAAGAAGATCTTCATAATATCTTCTTCATTCATTCTCTCCATTATATCTTCATAATATATTCTTCCTTCTTTCTCGCATTATTATTATGAGGCGAATAAAATTTGAAATAGAAGCATAGAAAGACCGTTGAAAATTTGACATGGCCAAGTATTGCATATACTTGGGCGTGGTCAGTCAGGGAGTCGAAATAATTGACGAGTATGAGTATGAGTATGAGTATGAGGACGTGCATGGATGCGGAAGGGGCGAAGATTGTTTGTAAAGACAGATTGGTGTGGTGTTTTATTCTCTCTGCCTACTCCTGTAGGGTGAAGCGTGATAATTAGTTAGTAAGACGTCCGGTGAAGAAGAAGACCGCTGTTTGAAATATGAAATTATGCAAAATATAAAATAAAAATAATACGAAAATGCAATGCATAGAATATAAACACATGTATTGTATAAACACTACTACTACTACTACTACCATCACGCCGATTCCCCGCAGGGCTAGGCAGAGAGGATGGAACAATTTTTTTTCTTGTGTAAACACTATTCCTGCAATAGCTTTCCTCATTAAGGGTGTACTTTCAAATATACAATTCATTACGCGATCACACGTGTTGTACGCGCAATTTTTTTAAGAACAGGTATTGGAATTAATTTTTTATAATAAACATTGAAAAAATATTTTTTATCACCTTTTTTTAAACTGATGGGGTAGGGACTTTTTAATAACCCTTTTCTTTTAAAAACCATACATTTATTTAAATGGAAATTTTATTTTTTCATAACAAAAGCGCTGCTTTATGTAAAAGTTCAATTTCGTTAAATGTTACCAGGGTTTAAAAATAATTGTTTACAGTCTATGGATTATCCCGTCTTAAATATTATTTTTCTATTCATAATTTACTATTGACTTTCAAGTAACAGTCTCGCTTGTAAACAGAGTCTGTGGATAAAAAAAATAATACAAGTTTACAGTAATCAAATAAACACCGCGGGGAAACAAATAAATAATTTTTACAATTAAACAATGTCAAATCTTGGTGCTCAAATTAAATTACTCTCCATAAATATTATTTTATCTAACGAGAATGCAAAGGAAGCCAGTTTTTTTTAAGAACAGACGAGTTTTTAGACAATAGTCTAGTTTTTAGACAATTGTCGAGTTTCAGAGAACAGTTGAGTTGAGAGACAAGATAAGACTTTTTAGACAACATTTTAGTCAAAAAGACAAAACATTATTTTTGTTATATGTAACTGTCTTATGAGCTTTTTTTAAAACAAATAATACGTTTAATTTAAACGTTCCCTCGATATAGGTTTTTGTACGCAACAAAATATCATCTACATAATTTTTTAAATTATAGATATATTTTTTCAAAACCCAGCATTTACATTTTCCCTTCATTTAATTTTTTTCTATCCCCTAAAAAAAATATGGGGTTTCACTGTATTTGGTCACACTCAAAACGTTGTAAATTAAAATAATTACTAGGTATTTATAGATTTGTTGATTGATTTGTAAAACTCCATTTTAATTTATAAATTCAGTGTTTAAATCAAACACTGATTTTTTGAGTCTAAATTACTTTATTTACTTTTAAATATACTCAAAAATCAGTAATTTATTTAATCTCTAAAAACACACAGATTTTTAGAGTGTAAATTACTAATGTTTAATTAATATTTTACTTTGAAAATACCACTACTCCTAAATTACTAAATTTACTTTTAAGTAGACTCAAAAATCAGTGTTTGATTTTAACATTTAAAAGTTAAGTACACTCAAATTATCAGTGTATGATTTTATAATTTAAAATTTAATTAGACTTAAAAAATCAGTTTTTGATTTTAACATTTAATATGTAATAAATACTAAGTTTAGTGATACGTTAAAAACCAGCCCCATGTGTGTTGTTAATATTATGTTTATTAGATTAATTTATCTTAACAACATTATCTCCCGTGCTGAGTTCGGTGTTGAAGTCATTTGTCAGAGTAACTCGAGAATCCGGATTTTGTTACAATAAATCTACTATCTTGTAACAGAATCAATTAACATATTATATTAACTTGCCTCATACAGGAAAACGCGCTGCTCAGCCTCGTTTATGTATTATATTATATCTAGGACGTACTGAACTTTGACAATTATTTATACCTCGACACATAATTAAATTACTTTTTACTGTTACGATCATTTTTTAAAAATAGATGGGGATTTGAAAAAAAATAAAAATAATAATTCGTCGGTAAATTTAATCAAGGGTGATAATAATATTAATTGAAATAATTTATAAATCACCATTTTCGTTAAATAATACCTCAAAGGCGCTTATAAAGACGCTTATATCACTCACTCCTTTGAACAGCATCATATATAAAAAATCGTACATTTTTCAGTTTTGCATGTTTTCGTAATTCCTAGAAAATGTACTTTATCCCAGCAAAAGTGGCATATTTTTAACATAATACTTACCTGCTACAGGGCAGAAGGTGTTGTTATTGCATTTTGAGGAAAAGGTATTGTTTAATTATTTTTTTAAATGTACTAAATATTTTTGAAATTGAGAAAAAAACATTCAGGTTTTACCTTAAAAAGATCTGTTGCACAGTAAAAAGTTCAATAAGTGGCTTGATATATATTTTTTTATATTTTTAAAATTTAAAAATGATCTCCTGAAAAATCAGGTGTTTTGATAAATGACGTTGTTGAAAGGAGTGAGCGATGTTACTTGTAAAGAAAGTCGTTCTTTACATAATATTATAATAATGTATAGATTTTTTAGAATGGAAAATTGTATACAAATTATGACTGTCAAAATATGTTTATCCTTTTTTTTTTGAGTAACTAACTAACTAATCGTCTTGCCGCTTACCCACAAGGGTATGCAGAGTGAGTAGAATGCTACACCAATCTATCCTTGAAAACAATCTTCGCTCGTTCAACATTCATGCATCTTTTCATATTGTACATACCCGCCGATTGTTCCGACTCCTGATCTGACCTCTTTCAAATGTTTGAAATATTCAATTATGCCAAGCTTTCGTCGGTCTTCCTCTGCTTCTATTTTGCTTCAAAAATTTATTTTACAGTTTTTTCTTAACGCATTCGATTAACATGCCTTTCTTAGTTTTTTCAAAAGAACTTATTTCCATCGATCGATTCGGCAGTCACTTTGTGGTGATATTTATTCATTTTGAATTGTGATTTCACAGTGTTTGAAAATTATGCGGAACCCGTCGAAACACGTGTCACGATAGATTTTAGTAGTATTTATCAAAGTAAAACATAAATAAAAAAATGGGTTACGCTTATCTCAGCCTTGCATTCTTTCCTTATATCACCATTCGAGCATTTATCAAACGAGTACATCGTTTTGCCTTACATTTTCAAAGTTAATCGAAACAAAAATGATGTTGTAACGTTGTCCTTTTGATTGGATTAAGGGGAAGTCGGTACACGTCGCCCCAACGCAAACCCTACAATGTAACAATAAGTAACGAACAATGGGTGCACGTTTGTGCCGGATTCCCCTTTGTTTACTCAAATGATAAAACTCTTGTGCGATGCTTTGGAAATTTCGTCTCCCGTCAAAGATATTCCGTGTTTGTGCCCCAAGTGAAGTCATCTGCATAATCCAACTGTGCAACATCAAAAGATGCCCGAAGCTATTTTATCGCGACCAATGAATCTGGGTGGATGGGTAATGCAAATGATTTCAATGAATGTTCGTGCCGTTGGTACTTTCTGGTCTTTGAAATATTGCATACTAAAACAAATCAAAATTAGTATGATAGTTAGTTTTACAAACACTTTGATGGATCTGAAGCCATATATCATGACGTATGTAAATAATAAAACAGTATATTTTGCGTTCTCAATTTTTTTACAGTTGACCACTTTCTAGTGTCTACGTTTGTTATCATTTACAACTACATTTGCGTCATAAATTTGTTTTACCATTATTTTCCATTCGTTCCTTTTGCCTTAACCTTATCAACACTGTTTTTTTTATTGATCAATAATGCTTATCTCGGCCTTATTCATTCCCAATGTAACCATACGAACATCGTTTTGTCGCAAATTCGTCTGGGAGATCATTTTGACTGAATTCAATCTTCCTCTACCCTTTTTTCCCAACTCCCTGCTTCACTTCCATACAATAGGGTTGGACCACGACTCTGTTGTATACTACTGTATACTATGTAAAGCTAAAGCTTTTTCAGATTTCAGTGCACCACTTACTTTTTTCCCAGCACTCAATCTTTTTTCTGTTTCAATCTTTTCATCCTTGCTGAAATTAGTATTTTAAATACATATATAATTTTTATTATTATTTAAAAACAATAAAAATAATATTAAATAATTATAAAAACAAGTACAAAAGTACATAATTTTGACTTGTTATAAATCAATATAAATATTTCAGTGTGCTTATAAATTTTAAAGAATCGGTCCAAAAGTCGAACCCTGTGGTACCCCATTAAAGTGTTTCCTCTAATAATTATTAATCAATGAAATCTATTGATGTAAACTAGTATACTTAATTTTAAGGCGTATTTTATATTTGGTTAAAGATACGCTTCGAATGATTTAGTTTTATTAGTTACAGTTACTAAAATTTGATCTTCTTGGTCTAAGGATTCATTACATGTTTTGAAAGTGCTTTGCAAAAAATAACATTTAAAAGTCGTTACCCTTTAGCGGCGATACGTTGTGATCTATCAAACTTTAGTACTAGTACTTCGCGGCAGTGATTACGAGTAGTTATAGAAACTAAAGCAAATTATTAGTCTATAAATCAATTCAAGGAAATCAACAGTTTACTATCATTTCTCGCATGTGAGCTATAAAAAATAAAGATTAACCAATTTAAATATCGCTCACTTATTGAATATCTCATATTCCATAACGAGGCTGTACCTACGGTGCAGATCATGCGGTAATTCCCCCTAATAACGCGTTACGCTAAATAATAACAAGTCGAACCACTGTGTCGGCTCCTATAATTGAATATCCGCTACATTTTTCCCGGCTGTAATTATGACACGCTGCTCCAAACGCAGCGAGCAGCCGGCCAAATCACGGATCTCGGGATTTGAGCAATAATTTAGCAACTCGAGACGCTTTGAATGGCATTTGGAGCCCGGTCGTGACGTGACGCCACGACATGTACGTACATAAGAGATGTGAAAGTGAAAGACGTCAAAATTAAGGCATCCACGGGCAATTTGTGGGATGTTTTTTCATGTCAAGCACCTATTTTGAAATCTGGAACAGCGGTCGTGTGTGAAAATCGATCAGCTCTCGTTACGTCTCGCGAATAGTATCATTTATCAAAGGCAATGATCGCAGAAGAGTTTCTCGTGTCTGGTGCAGGTTGGAGCGCGAGTCGCGGGTGGGAGCTTTGTAGAAATAGCCCACGGTGAATAGCCCGGGGTGCTCTTTACAGTGCGTTAGCTCTGCCCTATGAAGGGCTTTCACTGCCTACTATAGACAATTTTTTCACCAGACATAATTATTTATTTATTTCCGATAATTTATGAAGAGCCATTTTAGTAAAATAATACTCACCTCAAAAATTATTGGATTGGGAAAAGGAGATGGTGGAAATAGTTTAGCATACAAATACGGTTTTAGTTATTTTATAAAGATTATCTTACTCTTTCATTAAAAGCATATCTCTTGAAAAACATGTATATTTTTAAGCTTGCCATGTTGTGGAAAGTCATAAAAAATGATAAATCCTGTGATGTTTACTATCATTTGACATATGCTGTATTTTTAGCGCTTGCCATGTTGCGGAAAGTCATAGAGAATGACAAATCCTGCCATATTTACCATGTTATTAGGAAGAGATGGAGAGGAATATCCCCACACGATGGACCGATCAAGTTAAGACAGCAGCAGTCACCTTGGTGGTTAGAACGCCGTGTGCAGCGCAGTCAAGGGATAACTGGAGAAGAGTCATTGCTTTCACAAGGGTCACAACCCTCAGTAATGAAGAGTAAGCGGAGAAGTAGAAAAAGGGTTTGCCATGTTTTGGAAGGTCATAAAGAATGACTAGTCTTGCAATGTTTAGTTTCACTTTTGATTATGCGCGAATGATAAAAAAATCCAAGTATTTGTCAATATCGATAGATATTTTTAACCAGGGCTATTTTATCGGGGCTGTTTTGTCGAGGACGTTTCAATAGGTGATGGATCCGAGATACATTTATGCAAAGAAGTTATCGCAGTGTATGAGTACTCGCATCTTCCATTATATAACAGGGGGTCTTTGTTATTATCAATCATTTATGATCAACGAGCTGCAAACTGTTTAATAATAACAAGGCAGAGATCATTACTCTCGATATCAAAAAACCAAAAAGATAATAGAGAAACGAAAAAACTTAAATTGTAATTAATTAAGTTATAATAATGCAGTACCGGGCCTGTCTGATTATGCACTGAGCGCTGAGAAACCGGTTGGTATAACAAACTAAGTGGATTAAGGCATAAAACTGTTGTTAATAATATGAATTTATATAATGTACCATTTAATTACTATGATCTTCTACCAGCCGACTTTTCTAATTTATTTTTTAAGACAGTTTTTAAGTTTAGTGAATCAGGGTACTGACCTGATGTATTTTATTATTTAATTTCAATTTTCCTTATTTTGTATTCTATAACATATCGCTCACTCCTTTCAAGAACGTCATAAATCAAAAAACTTGATTTTTCAGGAGAACGTTTTTAAAGATAAAAATATAATACAATGTATTAAAAATAAATATCAAGTCACTTATCGAACTTTTTACTGTGCAACAGATCTTTTTAGGTAAAACCTGAAGGTTCTTTCTCAATTTGAAAAATATTTAGTATATTTAAAAAAATAATAAAACAATACGTTTTCTTGAAAATGCAAAAACAACACTTCCTGCCCTGTAGCGGATAAATAGTTAGTTAAAAATATGCCTCTTTTGCTGGGATAAAGTTCATTTTCTGGGCATTTCGAAAACATGCACAACTGAAAATTGCCGATTTTTGATTTATGACGTTCTTGAAAGGAGTGAGCGATATATCGACGTGTAGGTATATATCGACGTGCCCTACGTAAAGTGCTGTAACTACAGTTTTGTCAAGTTTTGAGATATTTGGTGTACGTTATCAACTGACCGTTATCTTCTTTTATAAAAATATATAAAATAAATAACGCCTAGTTTTTAGGTGTATAAGACGCTATTTACATCATTATTTTACATAATTATTTCGAATTTTCGAAATAAACTGAACTCCTAAAACGCTAACCACTTAATTTTGACAAAGCGTAAAGTTCTAAAACGATTAAATGCATTATTTTATCCTGTTTTTTAATGTACTAGTTTAGAATTTAAGATAAAACCGTTAATTAATAAAAAAATACGTTGAAAAAATCTTCTAAGCTCGCTCCTGTAAAGTAGCAGATTTGCAGATAGAGTACTTTACGTATGGGCTGTCGATAAGTACCTACATACATACATTCCTTGGAAAATTAGTTTTTTACTAATTCCAATAAAAAATAGCGCTGAAGAAGGTTTCATGCGGTCGATCTCTTTAATTAAATGATTTTTATTTTTTACTAGAAGCGCTACTTACATATTAGTAGAAAAGCAGTGCCTATCTTAACTTACCCGCGCGACATATAAAAATGCAACCAGTAGGTACCTACCGTACCTTACTGAGTAGTACCAGCTCACCTTACTACCTACATCTACTGTCTACATTAGTAAGTACTACCTAGCTTACCTTAGTACCTACATACCTCTACTGCCTACCCTAATTAATTATTAATATAATGCGTGAAAGTGATTACTTGAACCAGCGATTGACAGGTCATAATTCCTGTGTAAGGGGGTCTTTGTAATTATTCCTAGACTTCCATATTCCTTTCTCAATTCAATTTCGTAATTTTATATTAAAATATCAATAAATAAAATAAACATGCTTTCATATTTATTCACGTATCTATTTTTTAAAATGACAACGATTTTTTTAGTTAGTTTTTATAACATTCAGTATGTAAACTAATATTTACACTTTTGTTAATATCATACGTATTTATATCTCCTTACAATAAGCATAATATATTTTTTTAAACTCATTCAAACTGTTTTCAATCTTCATACATTTAGGAATCTCATCATACAATTTTAATGGAACACGACTACTTTATGTACGCACCATCATTAAGTTTTACGCAAAAATAACAAAAACACAAATACAAAAAAATTATGACTTAAATAAATAAGGAAACATTTTTTATTATTCAAATAAAGAAGTCTATTAAGGTAGGAATATGGAAGTCGTTCGCTGGTTCAAGTGATCACTTTCGCACATTGTATCAATGATTGACAACCACATTACTCAAATATCGAAAAGTTCAAATGTAGGAACATGGAAGTCTGGGAATTTACACGAATTATGATCTGTCGTTTGCTGGCTCAAGTGATCACTTCCGCACATTGTGTCAATGCTTGACAACCACATTACTCAAATTTTGAAAAGCTTTTTACTTGTACCTATATATACATATATATATATATATATATATATATATATATATATATATATATATATATATATATATATATATATATATATATATATATATATATATATATATATATATATATATATATATATAAATATATATGTACATATATATATATATATATACATATATATATATATATATATATATATATATATATATATATATATATAATAATATATAATATATAAATATATATGTACATATATATATATATATATATATACATATATATATATATATATATATATATATATATATATATATATATATATATATATATATATATATATATATATATATATATATCATTGAATTGAAGAGATCACCTGCATTTTACGAGCGAAATTTCAGGCCTGTTTTTGGAGTGAAGGGTTAAAACTGTCTTCTTGTACGTTCCCATGCTTTGGTTATTATTATCCAATAAAATTGAACAGCGTATCTGCCGTATCGAGAGCAAATCTTCAAGGGTGGGACTCAGGCATTTCTTCAGGTGAATATTTTGTTCACTTCAATGATGACTCCCAAAAAAGTCCAAATATCGATTTAAATTAAAATGCAAAACATATTTTTTTTTCGTTTTTCATTTACGAACAAGCACTTTTTACTTTTACTCTTTAATTTCAAACACCGATATAAGGTATTTGGCTACCGTTCTGGAGGTTCCGGGTTCGATTCCCAGGGAGGGTGAAGATAAATATTAGTGAATTTGTACTCTAATATTTATTTAATATTACTCTGGAATGGTCCCTGGAGCGCATGAGTGATTACAGCCTATATGTAAGTAACGATCAAGATAACATTGCGTTAATACGATGCAGTGCCCTATGCACCATATGGTGCGGATAAGGGTCAGAAAGAGAGATGTAAGGAATAAACCTTTATCAGTACAGTAAGTACAGTACAGTTAGTACAGTAAACTAGTATCACTAGCTTATTTTTAACCGGTTGGAAGGTATTGTTTCTCAGCAATAAATAAGTTTTTCAATGAACATTTATGCTGTACTTTGATGAAAAAAAATATATATAATTTGTTTACTTC
Organism: Brachycentrus maculatus; assembly: GCF_059751285.1. Classification (NCBI taxonomy): domain Eukaryota; kingdom Metazoa; phylum Arthropoda; class Insecta; order Trichoptera; family Brachycentridae; genus Brachycentrus; species Brachycentrus maculatus. Next base: position 1,489,582 of record NW_028280859.1, read on the forward strand.
ATAAACTTAATAATTCAATTACGTGCTATGGTTTACACGATAATAAATTACCCATAAAAAATATGTTGTGCGTTGTACTCATGTACAAAAAATTGAATGTCAAGTTGCAGAAAAAAATGCTCAAAATTATTATGTTAATATTTTGGACACGGTACGAGTTTTTCTTGTTTGTGTTTAAAGTAAAAATTGTGAATGATTTATTATATCGATTATAAGTTACGACACTTTGTATAAATAATCCAATTTATTTTTTTATTCACTGTGCAGATTCGTAATTGGTACATATGGGGTTATTCAAAAAGTTGTCTAGATAATTATCAAAATAAATTCACTTTCAACAGAAAATGGCGCTATTTTAAAGACACATTGTAATTTAATTACAACATTTTGAGTATGTCCAAATACTTGTTCACAATGAAAGAGTTCCTGCTTAATAAAAAGTTTCTCTTCTCAGCGTAGATGTCTCTAGTGAATTTAAGCAGTATGTTTCGAATTTGAATAATATACATATTCAGAAGAATCTGAATAGCGTGGTTGTCAATCATGGGTAGAATTAGTGAATGTTACACGTGTGTAAAGGGATGACTTAATCTAGCCTATGATCGTCTTAAGCCCCATAAATGCCCAGACTTCCATATCCTTCATCATTTGTGTTGGGATGTCGAAAAATAGTCGACATCTACTAACAATTGAGAATAATTATCCTTGTCTTGGGCAGCTCCAAACAGTTCTGATCTCCGTCCAGTTTTGTATTTTTAAGAGCCAGGAGATCTGTCTTCCACCCACTATTTTGGATTTTACGATTAAGTCAATAGGTCACATTTCTCTTCATTAAGCATATGCCCCAGATAAGATACCTTCCAGATTTGATCAGTCAGCAATTTCTTATACTCTTGCTCTTTGGAGCACATTTACGTTGCTGATCATATCGGTCCATGGAATTCGTAGCATTCTACGACGTAGCTACATTTGAAATGCCTCAAACTAATTATTCTGGAAGCCCTGAAGAGGAGAAGGTAGACATGGTTGGGACAGGTCCTTAGAATGTCTCTTCTTCCAACCCCGAGGATTCCGGCGCCCCGGAAGGCCGCTGACGACCATTCACCGACTATACTCAGCGGAACCTAGTGATACCGGTCTGACCTGGGAGGAAGCCTAGGAGATGGCGCATAACGAAGTGACTTGGAGTCATCATATGCTCCACCTAGGAAGCGAACATGAAAAAAGGGGAAGGAAGAATTGACGGTAAGATCTATTTAGTATTTCTTAAATGTTATTTTCATTTACATAAAAAATGATGGGTTTGAGAATATCACCAATATCACGTTAATATTTCATTACTACAAGTTGCAGGAAGTAAAGGTGTAGTAAGTTTGTTTATATTAAATATTTAAAACAATTATTTCGTACGCATAATAAACACGCCTCAATTAAAATTACTCAATTAAATTTGCCTGTCGCATTTTTGTTGCCATGATAGTTGATAGGTATAATGGATATTTTGAAGGTAGGCCATTAAAAATATAAAACGAATTATGAAATATTGATAATACTTGTTTTGGTTGTGCGCAGGTCATGGTCTGCTATTGACTCTTTATTTGGTTGCTGTGACGTAGCGTTTGAAGAGTATGGTTTACAACATTTTGCGTGTGTCAAAATACTTGTTCACAAAATTTGGATTATCTCCAATTACAGGAGTTATTTTCAAATTATTTTTTGACATCTCATGAAATATGTATGGTTTACTTATTTCATATATAGTACAGCAATTATGTCGAATGTGACGTCATGCGCAGAACAGAACGAAATTCGGCTCGATAGTCAGCAGACATAGTATGTTTTGTTCTTTTCTATGCGTATGATGTCAGGTCCCCCTGACGTCGACTATCACTTGAGAGTAATTGTTCGTGTTCTGGGCAGCTCTAAAAAGCGCCTCAACGGTCCTGATCCCCGTCCAATCTCGTAAATTCCAGAACCAATAGATCTGCCTTCTGCCCGTACCTCATCGACCCTCTATTTCACCTTTTATGATTAGGTGCAAAAGCTCGTACTTCTCTGCTCTAAGCACATGCCCCAGATAATACACCTTTAGGACATTGAAAGCAGTCACTACCTGTTTTCTTACTCTTGATCTTTAGAATACATTCAAGTTGCTGACCACATCGGTCCATGAAATGCGTAGAATTCTACTAAATAACCACATTTTGATCGCCTACAACTGGTCATAGTGCTGATTTTGTTTATACATATTCAATTTTAGGATTTTATGATTAGGACCTCCAAATAAATGGAAAAACAGCTGGCAGTCAACATCCCTAGAGCTACAGCCGGAGGCACAAACAGATCCTTAGGATCTATAAAAGAAGAAGAAGATATTCCATTTGTATGCCCAAGAATTTGAAATGAATCTCTGATCGCTCTGACGTCATAAAATACTGATTGAGTTAATTTGAGGTGCCCTATACACCACTTAGGTTCAAACTAGATTCAAGAGAAGAAAAATTCCTACACAATTTCTTTACTATTTGATAACCTTCTGACGTATACCCTTCTTTTTTAACCTAATTCTAGAACTGCGGGCATAATTTCTAAAATGATGAAGCTAATAGCATTTAAACTATGTAATTTAGTATTAATTGTTATAATTATTTTCAATTATCTTTTTGCTTGTAAATACAAATAATACTTGACACAAGCAGAAACATCCTTTCACTGGGTGACTGCCAAACAAAAAAAAAACAAAAAAAAACTTTCTGACGTATTATTATCTTTGTCAGAATGCCAAATTAGCATTCAGACATCTTTCTGACTACTTTTCAATTTAAAATATAATTATTTATTATTATTATAAATATTTGTCCGAGTCCGTGTCTGCTTTACAGGTGCTGTTTATCTTTTGGAAAAAAATGTAACAAAAAATACGTTTTGAAAAAGACAGTGCCTTCTTAGTAATTTGTAACTCATACGTGGTCACGACTCTCCCCAATCTGGACACGATCAGCATGAAAGTGTATCATTAGCCACCAGCCTTCCCCTCGTGCTCCAACTCCATACGAGGTGTCACATAACTCGTAGTACCTTCATATTTTTAATGGTTTAAAAAATATTTTTAAATGATTATTATAAAAAGAAATAAAAAACCTCATATTTTTTAATTTTTATTTTATTTGACCAGTGACAATTGTTTTTTATGATATGCAATCGTATACGATATGGACGAATCATGTAGTTATTACTTAGGGTACTTATATCAAAAATATATCTTAGAATGATTATTTTAAAACTAACCAAAAAAGTATAAAAAAATAAAAAAAACTACAAAGTTTTTTCAAGTTTTATTTTATTAGACTAGAGGTCAATTGTTTATGTCATGCAATCAAGTATGACATGGCCGAATGATGCGATCTATTTAAGATCTATCTACCTCCATTATCCTTAAATGAAAAGCTCTTTTATTTCATACTTTGTTTCGTTTTTTCAATTATATAAATGAATGTTTGTTTGTTTTTATTTATTATAAGTTTATCCATAAGGATATACTTATTATAAATCAAAAAACAAGTTCCAAATGTTGAGTAGTATGGCTGTCAACGATGGGTAGAATTAGTAAATGTTACAGGTGTGTAAAGTGTGTAGAGATCACTTAACAAAGCCTATGACGGTCGTAACTCTGTAAATGCCCAGACAACCAACCATGTTCTTTCTCATTATATATTGTATGTTTATACATACACATTATCTCCAATTATAGGAGTTATTTTTCATATAATTTTTTTTTGACATCTCAACAAATATGAAAAAAAAATGGAAGTCTGGACATTTACGGGGCTGAGGCCGTCATAGGCTGGTTTAGGTGATCACCCATTATTGATAATAATCAATAAAGGGTAGAATCGGTGAATGCTACACGTGTGTAAAGTGATCACTTAACAAAGCCTGTGACGGTCGTAACCCTATAAATGCTTGGACTACCATATTCTTCTTCATCTATTGTATGTTGAGATGTGAAAAATGTAAATTATGATATTATCCACTACCGCATTTCTTTAAACAACTCCTTTCCTTCTTCAAAAAGTTAATTGAATCGAAATGCAGTCGAAATGCGATGTCTCAGAAAAATGTGCGACAAAACGATGTATGATAGATGTACGAATAGTGAAATAAGGAAGGAATGCAAAGCTGAGATAAGCATTATCGATAAAATTAAGAAAGGTGTGTTGAGATGGTTTGGACATGTAGAATGAATGAGTGAGGAAAGAACGGTAAAACAAATTTATGAGGCGAATGTTAGCGGGAAAAGAAGCAGAGGAAGATCGATAAAAACATGGCACGATCAGGTATGCCAAATACTTGAAAGTGGTCTGGTTAGGAGTCGTAACAATCGGCGGGTATGTATGAGGAGATGCATGAACATGGAAGAGGCGAAGAATGTTTGCAAGGACAGAGTGGTGTGGCGCTCTATTCTCTCTGCCTATCCCTGCGGGGAAGCAACGTGATAGTTAGTTAGTTACTTAGTTAAAAGTTAATTAGTAAATTGGTATTCCGTTCTTTATATTACATTATAACACAGGACAGACCTACGAAGGTAAATCACGTAAATAACTATCAATAAGGTTAAAATAGTTGACCTGTTGCTAGTGTTACATTTGATGACGTGATCAAAGCTTTGGTAATCATTCATACAGTTAGTTAAGTGTTATATTCTGTAACGCCGTTACGTGAGTTTGTTCGCATATAACTAATTATAGTATACCTATAGCTAGGTTAAATCAGGAGATAGTTATAAAAACTGTTTGAGATTTATTATACGAGGTGGATAATACCTAGAGTTAGTAATGAATACTGAAGGAGATTGGCGCCATAAACCAAGCTAGAATACAAAATGCCGAACCCTCTTCTAGTGGAACGGAAGGTCTGCTGATGACAGTCAATAGTCCGGCTTCTCCTGAGGAGTGCAACGTGGTTTCCTCCCAGCAATGAGCAAATGCTGACATGTTCCCGATTGGCCCACACTAGATTATCCCTCCTGTTCCCAACACAGATTTAAATAAAACATTTTGTATTGATTAAAGAAAACACTTGTTTTTATACCACTTGAGTTTTATTAAAGACTACTAGTTTCGGAAGCTAAACTTCCATCCTCGGGTCTGAATAATAACTAAAATATAAAATTGTTCTATAAATAAGGAGAGGGGAAAGTTAGGGGGAGGGGGTTAGTCATGGGGCGGAGTTTGAAAACAAAGGAAAAATGGAAAGCAAAGGTGAAGAATTTTGAAATAATATATTATTTAATAAATTATTATCAGAATTTAGGTTTTTTGATTTTATAAATAATTCATAATTTGGCCTTTATGTGGAACAAGGTGTAATAGTTTTAATTTAGGAGAGTGGAATAAGTGATTAGCTACCTATATATTAGCTTACCTATATATTATGTGATTTGCAAATTCCGAAAAATAATAAAAACAAAATAAAACTCAAGTGGTATAAAAAAAGTGTTTTCTTTAATCATTGTAACATGTCTTACCACAAAGTTAATGCCGAAACAATAAATAAAACATTTTTTTAGCTAGAAAAAACAAAAATTCACTTAATGATCTATAAACCTTGTACGTAATAAGCAATGTAGATAATAGATGCAACTCCTATCTAAAAAAAGAGTGTAATAATAAATATCTTCCTTATTTTTAAGCAGACTTCAATAAACAGTATCTGTAATTGGAGATAATCCAGATTTTGTGAACCAGTATTTGGACACACTCAAAATGTTGTAAATAAATTATCTGGTCAAATTATAAGCTTAATAATAAAAATGAAAACGGTATTTTCTGGCGTTTCTCATGTGTGTGATTATAATCCAGGATTCGGATCTCACATACTAATATAAAAGTTTCTGCTTAATAAAAAGCTTCTTTACATCTCACCAATAGATGTCTCTAGTGAAGTTCTAGTGATTCAAGAACAAGGTTTCTAAATTGGTTCATATATATAGAACTTCCAAGAATTTGAGTAGTGTGGTTGTCAATAATGGGTAGAATTGGTGAATGTTACACGTGTGTAAAGTGATCACTTAAACCAGCCTATGACGGTCGTCAGCCCCGTAAATGCCCAGACTTCCATATTCTTCTTCATCTTTGATGAGATGTCAAAAAATAATATGAAAATAACTCCTGAAATTGGAGATAATCCAGATTTTGTGAACAAGTATTTGGACACACTCAAAATGTTGTAAACATTATCTATTGTGTTTTTTTTATGTTAATTTATTGCTAGCGAAAATATGTGAACACACCTTATTGACATCGCACTGGCAATGACAATGGAGATGATTATAATAATAATAAAAATAACAAATTTGGATAGTTTATATTTCGACATTTTTGTAAAATACTAAGCGAAGGGCGCTTCACAGTGCTTGAATTAGTGTTGAATTTAGATAAAGAAAATGATTTAGCATACAAATACATTTTTTAGGTATTTTTTCTAAAGATCATCTCAGTCTCACTATTTCTAACTACTATGAAGAGTATTTCGCGCCATCGAGTCCACAATAGAAAAGGCACGCTCACCAAATTAATTAACATAAGATCACTTTTCTCACAGCAGCTGTGGTAGTCTATAGACAAATTCGTCTGGAATACATAATTCTTTTAATTTTTTTAACCCTTAATGGCACCCAATGGTACATAGGGCACTGCATCGTATTGACGCAGTGTTACCTTGATCGTTACTTACAAGGCAAGGTGATCACTCCTGCGTTTCAGGGACCAGATACTCTTCAGCTCTTTTAGTTAGTCGATAAAATTGACGTCACGGTATCGAGGCTATGAAGGCATGGTCCCAGTATGGGTACGCAAGCTCACACTTTACGATGTCCGAGTTCAAATCGGCACTCGAACTGGGCGTGACATGTCACGCGTCCCCACCAAACCGTCGGGCTACGGTGTGAAATGGGTGAGTAATATATAATCAGCCTAATACTGACAGCCATACGTCGTGTCTGACTCTAAATCTGTCTAAGATGTTTTCGAAATCAAAGGATCAATTAAATACAAAATACATTTTATTTTTCTTCTAAGTGAGATTTTCTAAGTCCATTCACAGCTGTTATCCACCCCTTTGGCGGTCTGCCTGGGAGTCATCTACCTTGGGGTTGACCGAGCAGTGCAATGTGGTAAAAATATGGATAAGAATTAATTAATGTATGTAATTATGTTTGTATATGTATGTAAATATTGCCACACAAAAAAAACAGGATATGATGAAAATATTTTTCTCGCATTTTTCTCTTATCCTGGTGGTCCTTATTTTACAGAATTATGCGAGATAAAAGATGTCGTTAGATGGGGAAAAGTCTGGGTGGTTCTCCTCACATGCGTATACCATTGTCTTCTTCGTCGCCTTCCCCACCTAACGACATCTTCGATCTCGCTCATTTCTCTAGATTTCTAGAATAATTAACAAATACCAGGATAAGACAATTATGGAAGAAATATATTTTCTTCTTCTGACCCTTATCCGCACCCAATGGTGCATAGGGCACTGTACTGTATTGACGCAGTGTTATCTTGATCGTTACTCACATGAAGGCAAGGTGATCACTCCTACGCTTTAGGGACCAGTCCAGGCTAATATGAAACAAATATTAGAAATTAAACCACTAAAATTTATTTTTAACCCCCTCCCCCTTGGAATCGAACCCGGGATCTCCAGCACGGTAGCTAAATCGCTAACCATAACACCACGGAGGTGGACAAAACAGTACCTACATACCTACGTACATATACATATTTTTTTTGCAGAGATCCACCAAGCCGCCTTATATGTTTGGTCGGTGGAGTTATTTTTGCATCTTTAACCTTTCCCTTCCGGTGTTAAAATAAAACGCGCTTCCTGGTGTTGGGTAGTCACTACACAATATAAAATTAGCGATTTTAAATTGAAAAAATACGGACATTCATAGCTAATCCCCTAAATTAATTTATTATTTAGATATATTTGCTGAATACTTTAAAAAATAATGTGACAATTCTCACGAAACAAGCATAGAGCTGACTTGTCGGGAGCTCCAGAGCAACTGACCGTTAGCTAGAGAACATTGAGCTTTGAGCTCCTCATGCCTACACAGTGTATGTATGCAAGAGTGAGATGCGAATATAGTGTCGCTGTTCCCGCACACTCTTCACGCGCTGTTTGTACATATATATATAATACCTTCGATGTACCCGATAAATTCTGATTATTGTTAATATAATTTTTTAAATCAATGCGTAAATATGTTATAGAGGAATACCTATAATCTTAGCCTTGTATTTATTACATTTATAGAGATATTATGGTTATTAGAAGCCATGTGTACTAAGTACACGACACCGGGAAGGGAAGGTTAAAAATATCTGTTTTGACATAATATACACACAAAAAAGGTAAGAAAATAATAGAAATAAAAACAATTTTACATCATGCTTCATCTCAAGTGGGACAAGTATAGTACGATAATTTGTAGTCGTGTCGTTTGTAGTTGGGGCGTGGGACAATCCTCCAGTCCTGGACACCTCCTCGTCTCTTAGGCTCTTCAACACTGACGGTTCATTTTGTATCGTCTGTCTGTCACTTACCATGCATGCTAGCCATATAGACAATACACACGTCAGTACTATAGTAAATACATACCTCCGAGTACTTTCATATTCTAACGAGACAAAACCATATGTCTTCTTCTAAGTATACGAGCAACTATTGCTTTAACACAGATTTAGTAAGTTTCGAAATTGTCGTTAATTCATAAAATTCATTTATCGCAAAATATTGTATATGAATAAGAATAAAAATAAAAGACTGAATTAAAAACGAAGATATAAGAAATGGATGTAAGGCTGAACAAGGGTTAATTGAAAAGATTAAGAAAGTTATTTTAGGTGGTATGGACAAGTGGAGCAAGCGTTTGTTAGTCATTTTCTATAGCGAGAAAATGACTAAGAAAATATATGTGGCAAATTTGAACGGGAGAACAGAACAAGGATGGTCGAAAAAGACTTAAAAGTAAAATAACCTAAAATCTGATGGTATCAACGTACCTAATCGGAGAGCATGTATGACTTGATGTATAGATGTGAAGGAAGTTAGAAGTGTATGTTAGGAGTGTGTCATGAGTGTGGTGTTCCATCCTTTCTGCCTACCCCTGCGGTGAAACGGCGTGATGGAAGCAGTAGTTATGATAATACTAAAGTCTTAGAAGTGATCACTTCATACACGTGTTACATACACCATTCTACTCATGATTGACAACCACACTACTTAAATTTCGGAAATTACATTCACGGTTCATTTGACTTCTTCTTTCATATGCTACTTCTTAAACCAGCCTATGACAGTCGTAAGCCCTATAAATACCCTGACTTCTGTATTCATCTTCATCTATACTGAGATATTGATATAAATAACTCCAATGTGAAAACAAGCGCAGAATTTGTGGAACGAAGATCTGAATACTCAAAATATTGCGTTAATAATTTACAACATTTTGAGTGTATCCAAATACTTGTTCACAAAATCTGGATTATCTCCAATTACAGGAGTTATTTTCATATTATTTTTTGACATCTCATCAAAGATGAAGAAGAATATGGAAGTCTTGGCATTTACGGGGCAAGTTGTAGTGATTCAAGAACAAGGTTTCTAAATTGGTTCATATATACAGAACTTCCAAGAATTTGAGTAGTGTGGTTGTCAATAATGGGTAGAATTGGTGAATGTTACACGTGTGTAAAGTGATCACTTAAACCACCCTATGACGGTCGTCAGCCCCGTAAATGTTCGGACTTCCATATTCTTCTTCATCTTTGATGAGATGTCAAAAAATAATATGTGTTAATAATGTTTTAACAAAAATATACTTGCACATAAAAGGACCATTTTCTTTTTTCGACATGTATTGCCAATGGCCTCGGAAGACGTAACAGCTATCACAAAACTTTCTTAACTATCAGAAGTTTGAAATTTAACTCTCCCAATTACCTAAAACCAAATATAATTCAAAATAAATATACATTTTTAATTATTTTCATAAAGAGAGCGGCATTAAACGGGATACACAGTTTGCAGCAATATCGATGTTATCGATGATTTATAAATTTACTTCATTTCTTTACAAATTGATCTCTTCACATGTGCAAGTCTTTCTGTGAACCACACGTACTTCTCTCACACGTGTGAATCAATAAAACGTAGTCATTTCACATCACGACTGCATTCGGATTGCAGCTGTAACCCAATATTATATAGAAGGCAGTGATGTCCATTTTCCTATTATGGACTGATAAATCGTGCCGCGGAAATTGCGCCAATTTGTGACGTACTTACTTTTACAATGATGCTGATGGAAACACTCCTGTATTCATTTGTATATTTTTTGACATTTCATCAAAGATGAAGAAGATAATGGAAGTCTGGGCATTTACGGGGCTTACGAACGTCAAAGGCTGGTTTAAGTGATCACGTTACACAAAACATTAATCAATTCTACCCATGATTGACAACCATACTACTAAAATTCTTGTAAGTTTTTTTTATTTTTTAAAAGAGAAATATTGTGGTTTTATTATTCACAAAAATGCTTAAATTTCACACTATTTTTGTGAGCTTAAGCCGCTCATCATTAGAAATAGGTATGAAATTGTGGTAGAGTGGGTTCGAACCACGCGGGACCACAACCCGACACAAGTTCTATGTTATATATGAACCAATTTCGAAACATTGATCTTGAAATACTAGAACTTCGCTAAAGACATAAATTGGTGAGATGAAAAGAAGCTTTTTACTGAGCAGGAAATCTTTTATTAGTATGTGAGGTCCGAATCTTAGATTACAATCACATACGTGAGAAACACCAGCAAATATATTCTTTTAAAATTTGACATACCTGAATCTTCCAGTTTTTTCACGGTCTTTCGCCTCATGAATTTGTTTTACCGTTCTTTCCTCACTCATACGTTCCACATGTCCAAACCATCTCCACACACTTTTCTTAATTTTATCGAAAATGCTTATCTCAGCCTTGCATTAATTCCTTACTTCATCATTCGAACATCGTTTTGCATCATTTTAAACACCAAAAATTAATGCGGATTGCATCTAAACACGTGTCACATAAGAATTTAAGAAAAAGTAGTATCTACCAAGTAAATTTGAATAAAAAATGAAAAAATATTATTACAAAAGGACTGCCGAATCAATCAATAAAATAATAAAATAATATCAATTGTGTGTGGATGTTTTTAGTAAGTGAATATAAAACTATGAGTATTTTTATGTTTTAGTATTTAATAAACCCTGATGATGACAAGGTTCCTGTCGAAACCGGTAGGTTAAAGTGTACTAATAATAAAAATTGGTTAAAACAAAGTTGTTTAATTTTATATAGTTTATAAAATGTTCCACAAAGTATCTGCGAAAAACATTCAAGAAATAATATCAATTTCTTTAGTGAAACTATAAAAAATAATTAAAGTTTTTTATATTTATTTATTGGAAAGGTAATTTTTTGTTTGAGCTAGAAACACACGTTTAACGACATCTCCATATGTAGATAGGAGAGTGGCGGTGACCTCTGACACAGCACGTCGGATGCTTGATTGAATATAGAGAGAGAGAGCCACATACTGTACCATATAATGATAAAATTGGTCCGCGGACAACAAATTATGTGGATTGCATTTCTAAACCTGTTTTTATAAATCACAGACTGATTTTTTTGGAAATTATTTTAAAATTCGCCGGTAAATTTAGTTAAGAGTGGTTTTTTTGAATAATACTCATGTTTTGTTTTTAATTTTTTATTATTTTTAATTAATGTTGTACTTAGTAAATACCACTATTTAAAGATAAACATTAATTAAAAATGGATTGATTTTACCACAAAGTGACTGCCGAATCAATTACTGAAATTTTTATTTTTTTTATACATTTTGGCGTATTGATCAATCTCATGACACAGTACATATGAGTTCACAACCGGCATCTATGTTGGAATGAGAAAAGCTTATATTAAGCAGACACCCTAATATGTATTTGTTTGCATGATCCGAAACCCGGATTATTTTTACATACTAGAAAACAAATGAAAACATGATTCAAAATTTTTTGACCAGTCATTTTTATTCACAACATTTTGAATGTGTTGAATTTTGTGAATTTTTACATTTTCACATTTCAACATAGATGAAGAAGAATATGGATGTCTGGGTATTTTTTTTTCAATACAAATATTTATATTCTATTTATCTAACTAACTAACTAACCATCACGCTGCTTTCTCGCAGGGGTAGGCAGAGAGAATAGAACGCCCCAAAAATCTGCCTTTTGCAAATATTCTTTGGTTCTTCACAAGTATCCTTATAGATACACCCCGACTATTCTGACTCCTGACCTGATCACTTTGAAGTATTTGAAATACTTGACCATGCCAAGTTTTCCTCGGTCTTCCTCTCAATCTCGCTATAACTAGTATTTTCTCCTATAAGTACCTACCTACATTCCCCAGATAAGACAACTTCCGGACTATTATTATATCCGGATATTAGTCATCAACTGTTTTTCTGTCCGCCTCCGTAGTGTAATGGTCAGCACGCTCGGCTACCGTTCTGGAGGTCCCGGGTTCGATTCCCAAGGGGGGTAAAATAAATATAAGTGATTTTTTCACTTTAATATTTATTTAATATTACCCTAGACTGGTACCTGAAGCGGAGGGCTGATCACCTTTCCTTCATGTGTAAAAAAACTATCAAGATAACACTGCGTTTATATGACGCAGTGCCCTATGCACCATCGGGGTGCGGATAAGGGTTTTTATTATTATTATTATATATAACTGTTTTTCTACTCATGACATTTGGAGCACATTCACGTTGCTGACCATATCGGTCCATGGAATGCTTAGCATTGTAGCTACAGACCGACATGATTCCATATATATTTTTTGGAGGTATGAAAATTCAAATTTCCCGCAGTAAATTGATGATGGCACTCGCCGAATGGCATGTTGCGCCATCTTATTAAAACCACAGCACTGTCACATCAATGCCACTCAACTGAGTTACGAAGAAGTCAGAAGAATTGAGTCTATTCACGGTGAAATGGCAAAACGTATTGACTACAAATCAACTGTCAAATGTCAAATTGACAGTCTGCAGAAACCAATGTTGCCAGTTCAAAAAACAAACCATATAAAACACCCTATACAATATATATCGCATGTTTTAATGATTACATATCTCCATTTTCCGTTGAAATGTGTCGCCACATGTCGCAATTGAAGTGAAGTATGCAACATCCACAATCCACACGCGTGGCAGACGAACCGCCGCGTCACGCAGTAATTGGACCAAAGATGTGGACTTTTCCCATTGTTTGTTTTGATGGGAGATAAGGATCTGCCTGATGGATGGCCCTATTGTCTCCATACCGAACTGATTGATAAGGCATTTTCATCGAAGCACTTGCGCTGAGGAACCTCCAATGAAAATAATTACAGAACGAGACTTAGACTTGCTAAAATCGTTGCTTTAAATCCAACACCACTTAAAATCTAGCCGACTAAAGGCAATATCAATAAAAAATATTTTTTGAATGTTTTTTGCAGATACTTTGTGGCACATTTTATAAACTTTTTAAAATTAAACAACTTTGTTTTAACCACTTTTTCATTGTAAGTACAGTTTAACCTACCGGTTTTGACAAGAATCTTGTCATCATCAGGGTTTATTACATTCTAAAACATTAAAATACTCATTATTCATTACATTCCCTTACCAAAAACTTCCACATTTAGGATTTTTACGGAGTAAAAACGGAGTTGTTGTAAAACTATGATTTTACAACATTTTGAGTGTGTCCAAATACTTGTTCACGAAATCTGGATTATCTCCAATCACATATATATATATATATATATATATATATATATATATATATATATATATATATATATATATATATATAATAAAATAAAACCCTTATCCGCACCCCAATGGTGCATAGGGCACTGCGTCATATAAACGCAGTGTTATCTTGATCGTTTACACATGAAGGAAAGGTGATCAGCCCTCCGCTTCAGGTACCAGTCCAGGGTAATATTGAATAAATATGACAGTGAAAAAATCACTTATATTTATTTTACCCCCCTTGGGAATCGAACCCGGGACCTCCAGAACGGTAGCCAAGCGTGCTGACAATTACACTAAAAAAATATATATATATATATATATATATATATATATAATATATTAATTAATTTTTTTATTTGTCAGAAATAAAAAAAAAAGATCATTCAATACTGCCTTACACCACTGCTGCCGTATTATGTATAAAATTAAGAATTTTGTCTAACCTCCTACCAGCCTGATGATGTCGGTAATGACAAAACCCGATCACTGGTCAAATGAAATAAATTCGGAAAAAAACTATTAAGTATTGTTTTATGATATACTTTTAACTTAGGTGTTTACTTTTTACTTAAGACTTCATATGCAGGCTTGATGTAGGAGACGGTTAAAGTTGGATATCGTTCTGTAATGTGGCCCGTTTCAGGGACGCGATCTCATTGTCCAAAAGTCTTGTCAAGCCACTAAAAAAAACAATGCCGCATTGTTGGGAAATTGAGTAAAAGACGCCTCACACTGACGGGCTTCCGCTACAGATTAATTACTAATTTCGGCTGCGAAATAGCAGCGCCTGATTAATGGCCCAACTACGATTCAAGTACTAACTAATTGAATTAATATTATTTATGGGACGGCTCTAAATCAGATAGCTTTGTAATGTTTTATTAAAATATCTACTTAATAACTGGCTAGGCACCAACTGTTGAAGCATTTTCAAATTTGTTTTAGATTACCTCGAAATATCTGCGGACTCAAGTAGCGTTCCAAAATATAATGTCGTAGATTTTTATAATTTTTTCTTCTTCTTACATTCGCAATCAATGGTGCATAGGGCACTTCATTAATTTGGCGCAGTGTTATCTTGATCGCTAGTTACATGAAGACAAGATCAATCCTAAAAATTAATGTCGAAAATTTTCATCGTATCATTTAATTTTTCTTACTTTTCTTACCCTTATTCGCTTCCAATGGTGCATAAGTCACTTCGTTATTTGGCGCAGAGTTATCTTGATAGTTAGTTACATGAAGACAAGATCAATCCTAAAAATTAATATCGTAAATTTTCATCATTTTATTTGATTTTTCTTATCCTTTTCCGCATCCAATGCAAGGGTGGGCTACGAAAAGAGGATAGAATGCCATACTACCCTGTCTTTGCAAACATTCTTTGGCTCTTAAACATTCGTGCATCTCCTCATACATACTCGCCGATTATTTCGACTCCTGACTCATTTTAACTCTTTACCTTTCAATAATTATTTTCTTATAATAATATAAACTTATATTTTATTTATTGTTTCGGCATTAACTTTGTGGTAAGACATGTTACAATGATTAAAGAAAACACTTGTTTTTTTACCACTTGAGTTTTATTATAGACTACATGTTTCAGAAGTTAAACATCCATCATTCAGGTCTGTATAATAATTATTATACAAAATTATTATTAATTATTAATTATTATACAGACCTGAATGATGGAAGTTTAACTTCTGAAACATGTAGTCTATAATAAAACTCAAGTGGTAAAAAACGAAGTGTTTTCTTTAATCATTGTAAGATAAACTTAATTTTTCAATACAAAAAACGGTGTTTTCAGACAAAAATTCAAATGCGTCAAATGTCACCCGGGTTTTTAGAAAATTAATTTGCGGGCTATCGAATATCACGCCTTAATGAGCTGAGTTAAACGACCTAACCACTGCGCTGCAGAAACGGAGTTATTTATTTTTTGATATCTCATCAAAGATGAAGAAGAATATGGAAGTCTGGGCATTTACGGGGCTTACGACCGTCATAGGCTGGTTTAAGTGATCACTTTACACACGTGTAACATTCACCAATTCTACCCATTATTGACAACCACACTGCTCAAATTCTTGGAAGTTCTATATATATGAAACAATTTAGAAACCTTGTTCATGAATCACTAGAACTTCACTAGAGACATCTATTGGTGAGATGTAAAGAAGCTTTTTATTAAGCAGAAACTCTTATATTTCGTCGTAAGCCCCGTAAATGCCCAGACTTCCATATTCTTCTTCATCTTTGATGAGATATCAAAAAATAATATGAAAATAACTCCTGTAATTGGAGATAATCCAGATTTTGTGAACAAGTATTTGGACACACTCAAAATGTTGGAAACGGAGTTAGTTATAAATGCAGGATACTTACACATTTCACAACATAAATTAGATAATAATTAGATGTTTTACATCGGTTTTAGAGGTAACTTCTTGGCATTTTACGTCGCTAGCCTGTGAAGGTATCCAATATCGTTATGGTTTATAGTGTGGTAACATGGTACAAGGCGCCTGCCGATGTGTATAATATTACCTAGACAATTTTGTCGTAACGATCGATTTAAGGTTCAACTGACCTCTGCTATAATATGTTCTAGACCTGAGTTTCCCAAACTTTTCCGCCGCCATACACTTCCCAAATTCGGAAATTCGGAAATTTTAACAGAACGCTTTGTACTTATTTTTTTTTTTAAATATTTTTTAAAATTATTTGTAAGTATACATTTATTTAAATCACAATTTATACATATTAGGAACTTTTTTTTTGCAGAAACCCACCAAGCATGCTTGTGTGTCTTGTCGGTGGAGTTCTTTTTTAATACATTTTTTATTGTTTTTAACGATTTTAACCTAATATAGAGACAAAAAAATGAAAAAAATGAAGATTATAAACATTTTAGAATTTTCACAAAATTAACTCTTGATCATTTACCCATTCCTTTATTTTGCCTTTGTACCATATTTTATTTCGACCCCTAACATCCGTATGTTGTGTGATTTTATCCGCCTCCGTAGTGTAATGGTCAGCACGCTCAGCTACCGTACAGGAGGTCCCGGGTTCGAATCCTAGGGGGAGGGGGGTCAAATATATATAAGTGTTTTTTTCACTCTTATATTTATTCAATATTACCTTGGACTGGTACCGTGAGCGGAGGGCTGATCACATTTCCTTCATGTGTTAACGACCAAGATAACACTGCATTTATATGATGTAGTGCCCTATGCACTATTGAGGTGCGGATAAGGGTTTGAATGAAAAATGAATGAATGATTCCAACATTTTATTCTATTCTATCTGTACTATATATTCTTAGTACATATATTTTTTTTGCGGAACACGTATTCAGGCCCCGAAAAATATATTATAAATGTTTCGCGAAACATAGTTTGGGAAACCCGGTTCAAATCCTTCGTTTAGCTGATAGACTTATAATTTTATGAAATTTGAGCAATGTGGTTGTAATTTATGGATAGAATTGTGAATGTTAGACAGTGTATAAGGTGATCTCTTAAACTAACCAATGATAGGTCGCAATCCTTGTAAACGCCTTAAACTTCATATTATTAACTCAAGGCTTCATCTAATACGATGAAAATGTAACATTTTTAACTTAAATAAATAAAAATGGAAATGTTCGTTTGTTCTTAATCTTAAATCTCCTAAAGTTTTTCGCCGGTTGGTTTGAAAAGTCGACGAAACGTTGCATTCAAATATGCGCGTATTTTTATCAATGTTAATTTTTTTTAAATACGATAAATATGTTTTTTAATTGATCAAAAAACAGCCTATTGACCACAATGGCAGTGCCATCTGTTGACACAATAACAACAAATGCACGATTAAATATTGCTCATGGATAGCATAGTTCTAGACAGCTACTGTTACATTTTCAATGTTTTCGTTGCATTGACATTCATTGGTTTACAACCATTGTGAAATTATACATATTAGACGTGTGTGCTTTCTATTTTTATTCTTTTTCGTTTAACCAAAGTGAGCCACATCAACACGGGCTAGGTTCAGCTAGTAGTACATAAAACTACATATCGCTCACTCCTTTCAACAACGTCATATATCAAAAAACTTGATTTTTCAGGAGATCGTTTTTAAAGTTTAAGAATGTAATGAAATGTATAAAAATAAATATCAAGCCATTTATTGATTCTTTACTGTGCAACAGATCATTTCATGTAAAACCTGAAGATTTTTTCTCCATTTGAAAATAATTAGTATATTTAAAAAAATAATTAAACAATACCCTGTCTTCAAAATGCAAACACAACACTTTTTGCCCTGTAGCGGGTAAATATTAAATTAAAAATATGCCGCTTTTGCTGGGATATAGTACATTTTCAGGGCATTACGAAAACATGTACTTACAACAGAGAATTGACGATTTTTGATAAATGACGTTGTTGAAAGGAGTTAGCGATATGTGAATGGCATATAAGTTCAAATGATCGTAACGTACAAGTTTCCCAATTCATGTAGTGTATGATACAATATAATACCCTGCCCACATAATATAATTTTAGTAACCAATCATCAGAAACAAAAGTGACTGATTGACGTGACATTTTCGTTCTGATGTGGAACAATGGCCGATACTTATTCCATTTGGATCGGGAACAGGACCGGCTCAGGGGGTGTCAAAACTTTATGCGTTCATGAAAAAATAACTGGGGTAAAATGTAAGTTTAAAAAAATCATGTTTTCAAGCGTCTCCTAGCATATTTTTTTTTTGGAAAAATCTTACATAAAGTTCGTGACGGTCTTTTATTTTGAAGAGAAGTATTTTTTATATTATTTACAAAAATACTAAGCAACTCAAATAGAAATATATCGCTCACTCCTTTCAAGGACGTCATAAATCAAAAATCGTTAATTTCCAGTTGTGTATGTTTTTGGAATGCCTAGAAAATGTACTATATTCCAGCAAAAGAGGCATATTTTCAACATAATATTTACCCGCTATAGTGATGTTTTTGCATTTTGAAGAAAAGGTATTGTTTAATTTTTTTTTTTTAAATATACTAAATATTTTTCAAATGGAGAAAAAACCTTCAGAAAAAGATTTGTTGCATAGTAAAAAGTTCAATATGTGGCTTGATATTTATTTTCAATACATTGTATTTTATTTTTAAACTTTAAAAACGTTCTCCTGAAAAATCAGTTTTTTATTTATTTATGACGTTCTTGAAAGGAGTGGGCGATATGTGTTTTTATTTACTTACAAAAATACTTAAATTTCACATTATTTCATTGAGCCTAAGCAGCTCATTATTAAAAATAGGTATTAAATTGTGGTAGAGTGGATTCGAACCAAAAATTCTGACTCAAGAGTCTGCGACACTAACCACGGGACCACAACCCGACACAAGAAAAACTCGATAATTTTTTTTTACTCAAATCAACAACAGATAGTGCCTAGAACTTACAAGTGAAGAGGTGTCAATTAAAAGGTAAATACAAAAAAAACTAAACAAAATCAACCATCACGCCACTTCTCTACAACGAACTGTCTTCGAAAACAATCTTAACCTCTTCCACATTCCGCCGATCATCCGACTGCTTACCTGATCACTTTCATGTATTTAAATAACTTGATCATGCCAAATTTTCTTTGATCTTCCTTTTTCATAAAATTGTTTTACTTTATTTACTCATTCGATACACATTTACAAACTATCTCAACACACAAAAGACAGTTAAGAAATAAAATATAACGGATAAAGTAGAAGTAAATGTAGTTAAGGAGAAAAAGAAGATGAAAGAAAAGAATAAGGAGAAAAATAAGGAGATGAAGATAATGAAGGAGAAGGAGAAGAAGAAGAAGAAGAGGAATAAGAAGAAAAATAAGGAGATTAAGAAAATGAAGGAAAAGAAGAAAAAAAAGAATAACAAGGAGAAGAAGAAGAAGAAGAAGAAGAAGAAGAAGAATAAGGAGAATAATATGGAGATGAAGAAAATGAAGGAGAAGGAGAAGAAGAAGAAGAAGAAGAATAAGAAGAATAATAAGGAGATTAAGAAAATGAAGGAGAAGAAGAATAAGAAGAAGAAGATGAAGGAGAAAAAGAAGAAAAAGGAGAACAATAAGGAGATGAAGAAAATGAAGGAGAAGAAGAAGAAGAATAAGGAGAAGAATAAGGAGAAAGAGAAGAATATTGTTTTATTGTTTTCTTATATTTCCAGCTCCTGGCCTGTCGGAGAGTGCGCACCTGAGGCAAAATCGATCACCTTCGATGTATAACACGCCACGCCGGCCCAAGTTTGACGTGCAGACTGATTGGCGTGGCACAATCATTATTCATGTCCCCTACGACAACGGGAAACCATTACGTCAACGAGGGGTCAAACCATCCTTGGAATAGATTGAAAACCATCACCCGGAGGTGTTCGCCATACCCGAACGTTTCGTAACGAGCAGAGACAAATGAACTGTGGGCTGAATGCTTCTTGGCCGAGAGTCTTTTGTTTTTTTAAGTGAAACTTTTTCTAGGCACGGTTGGAGAAATTGGTCATAGACAGTCTACGCGCATGCACTGTATTGACGCTTGCATATTCTACTTCTGTACATTATTCGATTGTTGCTCGGTATGATCGATAATCCTGAAACTATCTGGAACATTGGTCTGTACCGTCATAGGCTGGTTTAAGTGATAAATTTACACACGTGTAACATTTACCAATTCTACCCATTATTGACAACCCCACTACTCAAATTATTAGGAGTTCTATGTAAATATGAACCAATTAATTATAATCAATTATACATATGTATTTAACTAAAAGATCTCATTTAGACTTCATTCAGTCTACTTTCATCCTTTTTGTGCCAACTCCATGAATAAATAAATAAATTTGGATAATTTATACAGCGCTATTTTTGTAAAATGGTACCTCAAGGGCTACTACTCCATAGTGGACTGCTAGCTTTCACTTTCAGCTTTCACCCTTTCACCCTTTCAGCTTTCGCTGAAAGGTTTTTATTTGTTATAACTGAATTCAGTGCACCATTTAAACTGTTTCCAGCCTTTTTATATCTCTATCAATCTTTCCATTCCTATAAAACATACTCCCCAAATATCGAAATCATCTACCTGTTCCGAAATTCTCCCATTTACTATTTTACATCTAGATCTACATCCATCTCTTTCAAAAATCATGGCCTTTGGACGAGGATTTGTTAACATTTATCAGAAAATTACTTTCCTTGAACTACGAAAGTACTGAAAGTACCTCATATCTAAAACATCTCATGACAATTAGAGGAAATAAATGTAATGAATAGATTTATATTATCCACTGACACTTCGTGATGGAATTGCATTTTTAATTTATTATTAGATTAAAACCAATATTTTTAGGATCAAGAATATTTTTTAAACCAATATTTTTTCTGATCAAGTAACACACATTCATTCTCCCTTACTTTACCCATTAGAAAAGAAACAATAGATGCCTTAATGTCTTGTCGATAAGAAATGACTGCCGGGAAATTTACATTTCAGAGAACTTCGGACTCCCCCCGGACAACCACAGCTTAGTGGAAGGAGCCGTCAACCAGCATTTCCTGATACCTCGTTACATAATTTAAATTCATTTACAAAAAATACAAATCTATTTTAACTTTATATAAAATCGTGCTTTCAATACAAAAAACCTTTATAAAAAAAATATTTAAAATATCATACAATACTTAAATTCACTAAAATTAAATTAATTTCTCATAAAATTATATCAAATCATGGTTATCAACTCCTGCCTTCTTTTATATATAACATACAAATTTGTAAAGCCTCTCACCAGTCTGATGATGTCGGTAACGACGAAACCCGGTCGCTGGTCAAATAAAAAAGTGGAAAAGCTAAAAATATTGGTTTTAATCTAATAATAAATTATAAATGTAATGAACATTGAGTGCAGGTCCGGAAAGATTTATATGTTAGTCAAACATGCAAAGTATTAAACTACAGAGGCGTACAAAATGTACAATTTACTGCTTACATAATTTATAATTATAATCCGAGAAAAACTGCTCATTTTAATTTATGTCATATAAGTTACAATGCCAACTATATTTCTTATTCGTGCTGTCAACAAGTCACAATATTATTGCAATCTTGTAAATTAAGATGCAATCCTTTACTGTGGGAGAGAATACCGCTATATGCTCATTATGAATATCTATACAAACAATTCAAATCCTTACTAAAGAATGGAGAAGAGTTATGAAGCAAAACGTTGTAACTGATTTACAACGTATGGATTTAAAAGTTAAATTTTCCCCTAAAAACGTCGAGATAGATAATGAAAGTAAGTTAAACTTTATTGCGTAATTATCAAATTTCTTTTGATTCAAAGAGGTATGAATTTTTTAAAAATTATTTATTGATTCGGCATTAACTTTGTGGAATGATATGATTATTTTAATTAAATTAAAGTCTTGAATAATCCACTGAATTGAGTTTTATTTTTATTTACGACTAGTTTCGAAAACGACAATTGTTTTCATCTTCTGGTACAAATTAAAACAATAGTTTTAATTTGTACCAGAAGATGAAGACAATTGTCGTTTTCGAAACAAGTCGTAAATAAAAATAAAACTCAATTCAGTGGATTATTCAAGTGTTTAATTTAATTAAAATGTATTTTTTTAAATTTATAAAATAAAACAAACAACAAGAACGTTGTCATCCTCATGGTTTATGTACTAATTCTAAAACATTGAAATACTCATAGTTAATGTTCATAGGTATGTATTAGTAATGCTTCATAGTGTTGTCACATTAAAAAAATATTGACATTAAAAATCCACCTCATATCAGTAAGTAGCAGAACAACATTTGGTATCATTCATGATAAAAATAGTGCAAGACATTGATACAAAAAACCAAGCTAGGGCATAAAATGCCGAACCCTCTTCTAGTGGAACGGAAGGTCTGCTGATGACAGTCAACAGTCCGCCTTCTCCTGAGGAGTGCAACGTGGTTTCCTCCCAGCAATCAGCAAATGCTGACAAGTTCCTGAATGGCCCACACTAGATTATCCCTTATATTCCTAACACAGATTTAAATAAAGCATCTTTATTTAGTTGGAATAAAAAAAATCACTAAGCGATTCCCATCTAAAAAAATATAAAAAACTAGAGCAGCCATCCTTCTGTGCGTTACGTAAATAAGTCAAAGCTGAAAAAGAGACAGCTGAACTAACTAACTAACTAACTATCACACCGCTTTCCGCAGTGGTAGGCAGAGAGCCCGCCACACTAATCGTCTTTGCAAACAATATTAAATTCTTTCACATTCATGCATCTCTTCATACATCTTCAAAATCCTTATTCGCACCCCAATGGTGCATAGGGCATTGCATAAAGGAAAGGTGAACAGCCCTCCGCTTCAGGTACCAGTGCTGGGTAATATTGAATAAATATGAGAGTGAAAATATCACTTATATTTATTTGACCCCCCCCTTCCTGGGAATCGAACCCGGAACCACCAGAACGGTAGCCGAGCGTGCTGACCATTACACTACGGAGGCGGACATATATACTTGATGAAGTTTTCCTCAGTTTTCTGTCTTCATAAATATGTTTTACTTTTCTTTCTTCACTTATTCGATGCACATATCCAAACCATCTCAACAGACAAGAGATTGCTGAGAAATAAAATAAATCGGAAAAAAGTAGAAGTAAATGTATTATTTTTTGACATATCATCAAAGATGAAGAAGAATATGGAAGTCTGGGCATTTACGGGGCTGACGACCGTCATAGGCTGGTTTAAGTGATCACTGTACACACGTTTAACATTCACCAATTCTTCCCATTATTGACAACCACACTACTCAAATTCTTGGATGTTCTATTAACATGAATCAATTTTGAAACATTTTTCTTGAATCACTAGAACTTCACTAGAGACATCTATTAGTGAGATGAAAAGAATTTTTTTTTGGAGCGGAAACTCTTTTATTATTTGTGAGGTCCGAATCCTGGATTATAATCACACCCATGACAAACGCCAGAAAATATAATTTTAATTTTTATCATTTAAGCTTATAATTTGACCAGATAATTTACTTACAACATTTTGAGTGTGTCTAAATACTTGTTCACAAAATCTAGATTATCTCCAATTACAGGAGCAATAATATGAAAATAGCTCCTGTAATTGGAGATAATTCAGGTTTCGTGAACAAGTATTTGGACACACTCAAAATGTTGTGAATTAAATGTAGTTACAGTGTTCTGCTTGTTATTAGAAAGATGAATTGATGATGTTAACAAAACTATCAAGGTCCATGTCTCAAATACACTGGTCTGAAACTCGACTCCGTACTATTTCTCTTTGTGTCGTTAGCGTGATGATAAATTACCCCAAATGACTTTTGAGATGATGATTTATAATAATAATGGCCAATGAATAATTCCACCATTAATCAGGATGGTTGCTTTGTTGTTTTTTCCACAAAATCGAGGGGCATTTGTCAAGAAGGTGGTGGGCGAACAAGTCGGGTGATTGGGACGAATACATCGACTCTGGTATCATTCAAAACATCTTGTTGATTCGCCGATATGTGATTGTTCTCCTTTGTAATCGATATTGCAGTGGCGAGCCGAGAAACCGGGGAGTGAATATAAAGCTTTGGGAGCGGGAGGGCTAGTTGTTACAAAAAAAGTAAAGTAAGGGTCTTTAGCAAAATTTTATTTAAATTTAAGTAGGGTTTCATATATATATATGTCATATCTAGAAGAAATAACTGGTGAAAAATTTATATTTCAGAGAACACAGGACTTCCCTATGCAAATCGCTCACTCCTTTCAAGAACGTCATAAATCAAAAATCGTCAATTTTGAGTTGGGCGTGTTTGCAAAATGCCCAGAAAATGTACTTTATCCCAGCAAAAGCGGCATATATTTAACTTAATATTTACCCGCTACAGGGCAGAAAGTGTTGTTTTTGCATTTTGAAGAAAAGCTATGGTTTAATTATTTTTTTAAATATACTAAATACTTTACAAATGGAGAAAAAACCTTCAGGTTTTACCAAAAAAGATCTGTTGCACAGTAAAAAGCTAAAAAAGTGGCTTGGGGAATAATTCGGATTATAGCGCGTTTCGGATTACGGAGCGTTCGGATTAGCGAGCTATATATTAAGATGAACATTTATATTATACGTGCTGAAATTTGTATTTGTGTACTGGTATAGGTTTTTTATAGACTGGTGTAGAGTCATGCTCTCCGCGGGAGTCAAATAAATGATAATAAAAAAAACATATGTGATGGAACGTTATAACGCATTGCTTTGTTCAAAACACAAAGGGCCTTTGACATCATCAGTGACCAGAAGAGGCAATCATGGAGTGTCATTAGTCATTCCGTATATACCCGTAGAGATAAGTTCCGTTATCTCGTATGTGTTCCAATTAGCAATTAGGTATGAACAATTGTACAAGAGATATGCGAAAGCACGTTGGATTGGTTGCATGTGCCATTGCTACGTTTATAGCTTCCTTGTTAAAGGTTAGATTACATTGATATCTCTCAGCCACATTCCTGGATCTGATACAGAAGCATCCAGGCTTCTGACAAACAGACAACCTTTCTTGTCAAACAATTTTTTACATAATTTTGAATGTATCCAAATACATTTTCACAAATCTGTGTTTCTTTCACTTGGGAGTTATTTTTATATTTTTGTCATCTCAACATAGATGAATATGAATATTGAAGTGTGGGCCTTTTTAGGGTTTTACCACCTGTTATATACTAGTTAAATGATCACTTTAAACACGTGTGACATTCACCATTCTACCCATGATTGAAAACCACACTACTCAAATTTTGAAAGTCATAGATATATGATCAAATTCAGGACACAGTACATATGAGTTCACAACAGCCATCTATGTTTGATTGAGAAAGGCAGAGACTCTTTTATTTGGATGTACGCAAGATCCAAACCCGGATTATTTTAACATACTGGGAAACACCTGAAAATATGATTAGGATTTTATTAGTGTAACTATTTTTGTTAATGTGATGTAATGTTTATTATTGTTAACGTAACTATTGTTTATTATATACTTTTTTTTGTATGTAAAGCTGTACAATTCCCGAACAAATAAATAAATAAAATAAATAAATAAATAAATAAATTATGCAGGTATACCAGTTATTTCATTCACAACATATTGAGTGTGTCTAAATACTTGTTAACAATTCTGAAATTCTCATATTCTTCTTCATCTATGTTGAAATGTCAAAAATGTTTGGACACACTTAAAATAGTCAATTGAAAACTTCGATTTGAAATTAAAATACACAAAACTTGTGTGCGACCCATCATGAAATATAGGATCAAGAGCAAAGTGGACACCGTAGTCACAAAAAAATGCTCAAAGAGTGTCAGAAATGAAAACTCTAAGGAGAATATCTGGCAAGAGTCTGGGAGATAGAATAAGGAACACCAGGATAAGAGAAATATGCGAGATTGAAGATGTCGTTAGGTGGGGAAGGCAACAAATAAGACAATGGTATGCGCTTGTGAGGAGAATGGAACCATCCAGACTCCCCCACATTGCACTGCATGTCCGACCTTAAGGTAGACGACTCCCGGACAGACCACCAAAGAGATGGATTGACAGCTGGGAATCGACATTGCAGGAGGATAATCCCTCTTAAAAACAGGCCACAAGGCCTACACCAAGCAGAAGAAGAAGAAGAAGAAGAATAAAAGAAGATGAAATATAAGAAGAAGAAGAAGAACAAGAAAAAGAAGAAGAGATTTGAAAGGGAGCACAATGACATCTCTCTTAATCTAAATGAGTACCGTATAAAATCTAGCATTGGTTCGAGTCCTCGCGTTGTGATTCCGGACGCATCGCATTATGCAAAAGTCGCGGTAGGGCATATCAAGCGACACGCCTTTAATTCGTAGTCCAGTGGTGAACGGCGCGGCTCTCGGGTCGAGGTATTCGTGTTCGCATCCCATTGTGGGCAGCATACACCTCTCCGTAATGTGAAGTGATCACAAATTCAATTAAAATCACATCTGACAAGAGCGGCAAGCTGACTTCCCGCGGGCATTCTAATACCGACTCTCAAGCTCAGAGGAAAACCAAACAAACTAGAAAAATTTACGTCAATGTAAAAAATTAGATATAAAAAGAAGATAAAGATATAGAAAGGAGAGTGAATGCTAGGAACAGAGTAAATGGTGCACTAATATCAGTTATAGCAAAGATTTTGGTAAACCCGAGGACCAACATGCACTAAAGATTACAAGAACAACATGCACTAAAGGCCGAGTTGCATGTGAGACCAGTGTGTATTGGTTGTCGGGTCAACGTGTGTGAATATTGTTATGGTAATGACGTCAGTATTGTTTGCATGCTAATGTAGTGATTGTCCTGATGAAGAGACAGGTACGTATCGAAACCGACAGACGAAAATCTCGGTAAGTGGTTATATACAAACATTACAATTTTTTTGTAAAAAAGTATTTCTTTACAGTTTCCATTTATGTACATGGTATTTGAATGTATGTATATGTGTTTATTTACTTACATTTGTATTCGATGTTTGTATGTATACACATTTATGGATAATAAAACATAGTTTTGACGCAAATGTGGTTGGTGATAGAAGCAGAGGAAGACTTTAAACAACTAAATTCATTCAACACAACTCCTGTCAACCGTGTGACAGGTGCCATGGGGTAGTTGGGTAGACGCTCGACTGCGAAACTGGCGTCGCGGGTTCTATTTCCGCAGATTGCAAAATAAATTCAAGAAATATTTATTTTAAATTGATCTGGGTATTTATGATGTATTTTTTACATTAACCTTCCCTATCCTTACTATCCTACCTAATAGAGACTTAGCGGGTTATTCCTTTAACACAAAAACGCGTGGTCTCAATATTTGTATGGTTGTTACATTAATTTAACTTACCATGTGATTCCTGGGCGCCAGCGTGATATTATTGTCTGTGTTGTATTATACGTAGGTCGTACCTGTCATGCAGAGAAACAAATGTACTGCAGCAGTTGAATCAACGGACGGGGGCACGAGTTCAACGATTGACAATGATGACTTCTCGGGCGCTGTTGATACTACGTGGTAGGAACTAGCCTTAACTTGCTAGAATAGCCACGTTCAACCACTTGAAAGTGGCCTTTCTTTATATTATATGGTAGTAGGTATTAGTAAAAAGACGACTTCTTTTATTGGCTTTCTTCTTCTTCTTCTTTTTATAGATCCTCAGGATCTGTTTGTGCCTTCGCCTGATGCTCTTGGAATGTTGGACTCTTGGACTGCCAGCAATCTCTCCACCTTTTTGGAGGTCTGCCTGGAGGTATACGTCCTTCAGGGTTTCTTTGAAGGGCGATACGTGGAAGTGTGTATTCTGACATGATATGTTTTGTATTTGTAATCTTTTATTGGCAAATGAGTTAATATTTTCAACAATCATAAGGTAATTCGATTAAAGCTATTTTGGTTGCAAGAAAAATTAACAATTTGTGGCGTCATCAAGTGTAGGAGTTATAAGTTCTTTAACCGTACGAATGAAAGCTGCAAAATTTGAGACCTATGATTTTTCGAAGGGTAGAAGATTAAAAAGGGATGTTATTATGTGATGGACAGTTACGATTCCAAATATGGATAGTTGGCATTTATATTATTGACAATCAAGATAACGATGAGCCGAACCGATACAGTACCCTTTGCACAATTAATTTAGTATAAGGGTCAAGAAAAGGAAAAGCAAAGACTCATTCCGTACTGACATTCGTTCCAACTTCTTTACAGTACAGTGAACCCCCCGCATAACGAAAACCTGGTAGAACGAACATTGTCCGCAAAGAACTTTTCGTTCATCTATTACGCGACTCACACAACGAACCTCGCTTAAAGATTTTGCTTGGTGTAGGCCTTATAGCCTGTTTTTAAGAGGGATGATGTCGATTCCCGGCTGTCAATCCATCTCTTTAGTGATGATCAGGGAATCGTCTACTTTGGGGTTCGCCGTGCAATGCAATGTGGGGGAGTCTGTATGGTTCTTTTCTCCTCACATGCGCGTACCATTGTCTTCTTCGTTGCCTTCCCCACCTAACGACATCTTCGATCGCGCCTATTTCCCGTATCCTGGTGTTCCTGGTGTCTCGTTGACTTTTGCCAGATATGCTTCTTAGAGTCTTCATTTCTGACATTCTTCACGCGTTTTTTATGACTCACACAACGGACTGTATCGGATCCAGAAAGTGGCAGTTGAGGATACAGTGTTGAAGGACATCATCATGGTAGTCCAAAAGTTGGAAGATGCTGTGGAGGAGCTTATTAAAGAAAATTCAGAAGAGTTGTCAACTGAAGAGCGTCAAGCACTTCTAGTCCACCAATATGATGAATCTCAAAGTGAAGCTTCATCTGTCAACTAGGAAGAGATATCAAATGAACCAATCATGGTTAGAATGGTGAATGTTGCACGTGTGTACAGCGATCACTTAACCATCCTATGAGGTCGTTAACCCTGTAAATACCCAGTCTTACAAATTCTTCTCCTTATATATTGATATGTCAAAAATATTTCTGTAGCATTTTGATTTTTGGCGTATAAAGAGATACAGTTATCTTAAATGTAATAATATGCATACTTTAATTCTATTCCAGTTGGGAGATCACACAAGTTGTTTTAGCCGAAGGAGACTGGAGAATAGGGTTGTAAATTCAGACATGGATAGGTATCTACTTAATGACTGGGTATGTGAGTATAGTTACATAGTTTGGGGGTGCATAGCAGTATATATGCATATTCAACCCATGCCAATAAACTAATAATTTTTAGGCAGTCAGGTATAAAATATGATATAAGGGATGAAAATATTAGAATGTAATACAAAATGTTATTCAGACGGTATAATTATTATACAAAGAAACACGTTTGCGTATCGCTCATGATAAAGCAATACCTCGTAAGCCACCTATAACAATTTTACAATGTAAGTTTATAGATTTTTATTGAGATTTTGAGGAACATGTCCAGGGTAATATTAAACAGATATTTAAGTGTAAAATCAGTAATGTTTATTTCCCCCCTCTAATATTTATTCCCCCCCCCCTCCGGGAGTTGAACCTGAGACCTACAGCACTATAGCTAAATACGCTAACCATTACACCACGGAGTCGGGGTTGAATTTTTGAATAATAAAAAAATATTTCATTCCACAAAGTTAATGCCAAATTAATAAATAATTTAAATAAAAATTAAAGAAAAAAATAAAAACTATTTGGTTTTTCTCACATAAATTTTATTTGAGCTGTGACGGGGTAACCGACAGTACCAGTCTGATAATGTCGGTTAGGAAGAAACCCGTTCGCCGGTCAATAAGAATTTATGTGGAAAAAACTAAATAGTTTTTATATTTACAACATTTTGAGTGTGTCCAAACACTTGTTCACAAAATCTGGATTAACTCCAATTACAGGAGTTATTTACATATTATTTTTTGACATCTCATCAAAGATGAAGAAGAATATGTAAATAAATTATCTGGTCAAGTTATAAGCTCAAGTAATAAAAATGAAAATGGTATTTTCTGGCGTTTCTCTTGTGTATGATTGTAATCCAGGATTCGGACCTCACATACTAATATAAGAGTTTCTGCTTAGTAAAAAGCTTCTTTACATCTCACCAATAGATGTCTCTAGTAAGTTTCTAGTGATTCAAGAACAAGGTTTTTAAATTGGTTCATATATATAGAACTTCCAAGAATTTGAATAGTGTGGTTGTCAATAAAGGGTAGAATTGGTGAATGTTACACGTGTGTAAAGTGATCACTTAAACCAGCCTATGACGGTCATCAGCCCCGTAAATGTCCAGACTTCCATATTCTTCTTCATCTTTGATGAGATGTCAAAAAATAAGATGAGTTTTTATATTTTTAGTTCCACCAATAAATCTCAGTGCAAAACATTGATCTAATATTAAAATAAGTTTAATTGTTTTATGACGCGTTCGTTTTATCAGCCCTGGATTAATCTGATAACCGCGGGATGGTACCTAATTGGAACGACGCTAATATTTGCACAGCGCAGGGGAGGCGAATAGTGGGGCCGCGTGCCGCTTTGTTCAGCCCGAGGAATTTTTCATTACATCGCAGGGGCGGGGGCGGGGGCGGGGGCGGGGGGATGTTTAATTCCGTATTCAAACATCCGATTAGCAAATCGCGTTCCGATCGTACAAACAAAATGATCAGGGCTCGAATGCCTGTTAGCGAACCAATTTTGTGCGCACAGATGGAAATTTTCGTGCCTCGATTTGAACCGATTTGATTTAACTCGAGAAACGTTTGAAAGAAATCTAAAAGGTAGAATACCTTAATTTACCAGATGACACATACACACACACAAGAAAAAAAAGGAATTAAAAAAAACTAAAGCTGGACGATGGACACCTACTCTAGGCAACTAGAAACTGCTGAAATTTGAATGCTTAGTTGGTCACCTGGAGTGTCCCTTAAAGAAAGAATATAGAGTTCATGCAATCGTGGAAGCCTGGCTGTAAAATGCATCAATAATAAGGTATAGAAAAGGCGATTGAGATGGTATGGGCACATAGGATGCAGAGAACCTGATCATATAGTGAACCAGACGATCTCCATAGATTTTAATCGAAAGACATCAAGAGAAAGATCAAATAATTCATGGATGCTGCAGAAGGAAAGTGTGAAACTAAGGCATGGTCTATGGTGTCATGGTGACGTTGCCCATGACAGAAGGACCTTCAATCGTAGGACCAGGAGAGCTGACCCAAACAATACTGTTTGGGTCAAATGAACGTGGACACAAAGACGATAAGTTGAGATGAAGCCAGGAAAACGAACGTGTACATATCCGCTATCTATGTGGAGTATAGGGAGTACACAAACTGTTTCCAAGCTCTTTTGTCGGCCCTCAGCTAAACAAAACAAAATTTGAAAAACTGCACCAAAGTTTTTTTGAGGAAGTAAATATGGTTATGTCACTCAAATAGATGCCTTGAAATGGCGTTATTATTCTTATAGCTATCAAATTTTCAACCTGTAATTTGACTGATTTATGTATCTACGAAATTGATTTATTTATATTCATAACTAAATGAGAAAAACTCTATTCCCGCGTGTTCCCATGACACACACATACACACGTATAAATACACACACATTACTGACAATTAAAAATTCAGGCGATTAGACTTAATTATTTTAATTTACTACCATTCATACTTCGCTTCCGTCGCTCATGTGACCATGCACTGAGAATTGGGGAAATAAGCGAACACAGAAACAAATGAACATTATAACTGTGTGGCTCGGGGACAGACTTGTCCATCCCACGTTATGACTACAAACATGTCATAGAATAAAAATATATACCATATTTAACTTGTGCCTACAAATGGATGTATGATAAAAAAATTCACAAAGGGCACATACTATGATTTTTGTTATCATATATCATTATATAACCAACTCATATTTTACATTCTCCTTATCATTCATCGTGGTCCATTTTTATACTATACCACTTATAAACACCACTTTATGACTTCCTTTTTCGGAATAATCATTCCCCTCATCAGGTCATGTTTAGACTATACTTAGCCTGATGAGGAAATAGTTATTCTCTCATCAGGTCCACCCCAGTCTAGTTAACTTTAATGTTTAGTTTTAGTTAACCCTCAACAAGCAAGCTGTTTACCGACCAGGTAAGGTTCATAAGGATCTTTCTGAGAGGTGGTATCATACATGATAAATATAGTGCGTTGGTACCATAAACCAAGCTAGGACATTAAATACCGAGCCCTCTTCTAGTTGAACAGAAGGTCTGCTGACGATCGTCAACAGCCGGCTTCTCCTGAGGATTACGTGGTTTCTTCCCAGCAATGAGCAAATGCTGAGAAGTTCCTGATTGGACCACACTAGATTATCTCTGATATCTTTGATATTAGCTTAAAGAAACGAAAATTCACATTTTGATTTAAATACAACTTATACCTACATAAGCAAGGTATAAAATAAAATGAATGCAACTCCCATAAAAAAAAATTAACGTTAAATGGTAAGTGAGTAACGAGATACGTAGGTAATAAACTGTTACCGACATCATTAGACCAGCCTGATAATGTCGGTAACAACGAAACCCGATCACAGTTCAAAAAAATACTTATGAAAAAAATTATATACGTACATACATGTTATTTTATTGAATAAAATACGGTTCCACTGAGAAATGTCTGTACCAAATTTAAAAGTATACAAAAAGTAAAATGAATCTTATCCCAAAATGGCAAAATTATGACATGGACAAGTGTGGCTCAGAGCTCCGGAGAGTCCCAAGTTGGAATTAGCTCTCTCAGCGTGAGAATGGAGATACAAGCGAGATTAGGCTGGTATTAGAGAGTATTTTGTACAATGTGTTGACGTTTATGTACTTTCGGTACACAATTGAGATTCGTGTTCCGATTTCGGCGTAAAACCTCGCCTACGTATGTTTGAACATAACTGCGAGAAATTTCATGCAACATTTACTATTATTACAAAAATAATAAGCACGCACTTGGCTCACTCCATTCAGGCTGTAACTTAGGCAAGATTTTGAGGAAACCCTCACGATTTAGAGCTGTATTCAAAGGATGTTTACATGGACTTTTCATTTACCGGAACTGAACTTTTCTTCTGTAAATGACCGGGCTTTTCTTCTTCTTCCTCTTCTTCGTGTAAGTCTTGTGGGTTGTTTCTAGCCTCCTGCGATATCAATTCCCAGCTGTTAATCCATCTTTTTGGTGGTTTGTGTGGGAGTCTACCATAGGGTTGGCCGTGTAGTGCAATGTGGGGGAGTCTGGATGGTTCCATTCCATTTAAACGTATGTACTAACTCACTAAAGAAGAAGAAGAAGAAGAAGAACGGGATTGTTATCCATTTCAATTTCAATTTATTCAAAAATTAATATAAACATTACAAACAATATATTTAAAGCGTATACATAAAAAAGTAAGCAAAAAGACTCAAAGATGTAGAAGAATCCCGCTTCGGAAAACTCCTTCAGACACATGGAACAGATCAATATTTAATGTGATACTGTTCAACATAGCGGTAGCTCTTCCTACAGACATACCTAACCATCGGCAGGTTGGTCCTGTATATAGGATTGTGAAACAATCTATGCCGACGCTGTCTTAGGTAACTATTAGGAACATACAGACCGATGCTCCGGATAATTTCAGGATTATCTACCAATCGATAAAAATGCGTAATCAAATATATGCCTTTATGCCTTGATCCGGCGCGAGCGACCAGAAAGAGGTAACATCGCATCGTTATACACTTGTTACCTAACGTTAATTATTGTACTACTACTACTACTACTACTACCATCACGCCGTTTCCCCGCAGGGGTAGGCAGAGAGGATGGAACGCCACACTCTTCTGTCCTGACATACACTCCTCGCCTCCTTCACATCCATACATCTTTTGACACCGCCAGATTTAAGGTTCTGATTGATCTGATCGTGCCAAGTCTTTTTCGGTCGTCCACGTTCTGTTTTCCCTCTCACATTCGCCACATATATTTTCTTATATTCAAAATATTTTTCTGTTAATTTTTGTATGCAATGCAATAGTCAAATTAATTAAATTACAAGCAGTCCGCTACCTGCATCGTGCTCACTCGAGTGCGTCGCCTCATGGGCAGCCTTGGAGTGCATAGACAATGCTGTTGTGATACTAGAATCTAATTATATTATATTAACAATCCTTCAGAGAAGATGGAGTACCGCAGTCAGTTACAGTAAATAAAACCGTATCAACAAAAGCTAAACTGGCAGTACACTATGGAGTCATAAGTAAGGCACGGATTTTACAATATTTTGAGTGTTTCCAAACACTTACCAGCGTATGATGGTCGTAAGCCCTGTAAATGTCTAGACTTGCATATTTTCCTTCATCTCTGTTGAGATGTCAAAAAATGAGCACGGAGTTGGCAAAAGAAGGATACAAATATACTGAATGCAGATAATTATGTTGCAAATTGTTGTATGGTAGATGTTCGAATGGTGATAAAAAAGAATACAAGTTTGAGATCAGCATTATTAAGGTGTGTTGAGATGGTTTGGGCGAGTGAATAAAGATTAGTAAATCAACGAGACGAATTTAAATGGTAATAAATTAAAAGGAAAGATCAAGTATTTAATATGCTTGAAAGTGGTCAGGTCAGGAGAATAATTGTAGTGTATATCATTTTTTGACGTCTCATCAAAGATGAAGAAGAATATGGAAGTCTGGGCATTTACGGGGCTGACGACCGTCATAGGCTGGTTTAAGTGATCACTTTACACACGTAACATTCACCAATTCTACCCATTATTGACAATCACACTACTCAAATTCTTGGAAGTTCCATATATATGAACCAATTTAGAAACCTTGTTCTTGAATCACTAGAACTTCACTAGAGACATCTATTGGTGAGATGTAAAGAAGCTTTTTATTAAGCAGAAATTCTTATATTATTAGTATGTGAGGTCCGAATCCTGGATTATAATCACACACATGAGAAACGCCAGAAAATACCATTTTCATTTTTATTATCAAGCTCATAATTTGACCAGATAATTTATTTACAACATTTTGAGTGTGTCCAAATACTTAAATGCCCAGACTTCCATATTCTTCTTCATCTTTGATGAGTTGTCAAAAAATTATATAAAAATAACTCCTGTAATTGGAGATAATCCAGATTTTGTGAACAAATATTTGGACACACTCAAAATGTTGTATTGTAATGTATGTATGAAGAGATGCATGAATGTGGAAGATTTTTTGCAAATACAGATTGGTGGGCCATTCCATTCTCTCTGTATATCCCTTCAGAAAATGGGGCGATGGTTAGTTAGTTATTTTTTTTAAGTAAGACCATAACAATCCAGCACAGCTATTAAAAAAAAAAACAAAGAAAAATACGTTATGTAAACGGATTTTTTTTTTGGATTTTTGCATGGAAAAGTTCCGATCTCCATTCCAATCCATTCAAGAAAGGTAATTAATACTTTTTATTTTCATATCAATAGATTTCTTCATCTTTGTCAAGATATCGATAAAAATCTCGATATGGATAACCCCGAAGTGGAACAAATCCTGTATTTGTAAACAAAAATTTGGTAGAAATTAATTAACCTACTCATAAATGCTTGTTATTTTTAAACGTACATAATATTATGTATGTATGCACTCATGTACACTCGTAAAATTAAGATAAATTGCTTTTGTTGTAGCAAAATAATAAATCTCGTTTTTATACAATTAATTATTTCTTACAACCACTGTCGTTTTTAAATGACTTAATTTAACGACAGTGAAAAATTGCAAATTACATTTTTAAAATAATTTATTCATTAATACAGGAAAAAATAGACCATAAATTATTATAAGTAAAAATTGTCGTTTGAAAACATGCGGATATGGAGAATAATTGAAACCTTGTGTTCAGATTGTATACGATAGTGATATCGCTGCATCAATCCAAATAATAGCCCTCATGAGCACCAGGAATCACCGTCATACTCCAATATCCTTTTCTTAAAATAAAATTAAAAATCTACGCATCCTTCCAATATTCGAGTTTAACCCTTTGGTTACCAGAACTTTTTCGGTTTTTTTGGGTCAGAAATACCACGATTTAAATATCCGACATCCAGTATTGAAAGAAATAGTGTAGGGTTGCGTGTAATAAACAAAAAAATGTTTTAAGTTATTCTATGTATGTAATATATTTGTGTCAAATTATTCCATATTGTTTATAAATCTTTACATGTAAAAATATATTTGAAAAAAAAAATCACAGCTTTACACTTCTTTTCGCAAAAACAAAATTGGTTTAATGTGCTTTGTTTTTCTCGATTCCCTTTAAGTATTTTTAGTACTTAAATTTTTGTAATTTTGCAGCTAATTGTAAGATATAAATGATTATTAATTTTAAATTTCTGTACATAACGTTTTGAAGAAACAAAAACATAATATAAATTTCTATATGAAAAAAATTCTGTATGAAATAACTCAGATATGAAGATCGGCAGCAAAATTAAAATTCGCGACCCATCATGACACATGGGATCAAATGAAAAAAACGCGCCAAGAGAAATGAAGACTGTAAGAAACATAGCTGGCAAGAGTCTACGAGATGAGGTAAGAGATTGAGGAACACCAGGATAAGAGAAATATGCGAGATCGAAGATGTCATTAGGTGGGGAAGGCAACGAAAACGTCAATGGTATTCACATGTGAGGAGAATGGAACCATCCAGACTCTTCCACATCGTACTTTACGGCTAACGCTAAGGTAGACGACTCCAGGGCAGACTAAAGAGATAGATTCACATCTAGGAATCAAGATCACAGGAGGCTAATCCCTCTTAAAAACAGGCCACAAGGCCTACACCAAGTAGAATAAAAAGAATAAGAAGGATGTTTTTATGAACAACCCTGAAGGAACCCTAATATGC
The DNA here is from genome assembly GCF_059751285.1 of Brachycentrus maculatus. Taxonomy (NCBI): domain Eukaryota; kingdom Metazoa; phylum Arthropoda; class Insecta; order Trichoptera; family Brachycentridae; genus Brachycentrus; species Brachycentrus maculatus. The sequence continues at coordinate 1,527,088 of NW_028280859.1, forward strand.
TTTTATAAATCATGACGTCAGACCCGTCGGATCCGGTATTTCTCGCTAGAGTATCAAAAGCCGATATATCAGATCTTGGTAACCAAAGGGTTAACAAACACGTTTTAAGAAGATAAACGGCTGCTCCTCCAGAAAGCACACTGACACGTGTCACCCGTCAGGTGATCAGTGTCCACGTGTCAACTGTCGGGTAATCTGTGACAAATATCCCCATTTACAAGAGATTATGAACTAATCGTATTGACGCGGGCCCTCGAGACCGCGTAGGGCTATCTCCAAAAAAAGATGTTACGATCTTTTGAGATTAGAAAAATAACCAATAAAACTCGTATAATATAATGAATTATAGTAAAATGCACATTTCCAATATTTTTGTGCTGAAATCTGTACTCATATCGCTCACTCCTTTCAAGAACGTCATAAATCAAAAATCCCAGCAACTTTTACTTTACTTTATCCCAGCAAAAGCGGCATATTTTTAACTTAACATTTACCCGCTACAGGGCAGAAAGTACTGTTTTTGCATTTTGAAAAAAAGGTTTTGTTGGATATTTTTTTGATATCCTAAATATTTTTCAAATGGAGAAAAAAACCTTCATGTTTTACATAAACAGATTTTCGGGCAGTAAAAAGTTAAAGTTTTTTATCCGCCTCCGTAGTGTAATGGTCAGCACTCTCGGCTACCGTTCTGGAGGTCCCGGGTTCGATTCCCAGGGGGGGTCAAATAAATATAAGTGATCTTTTCACTGTAATATTTATTCAATATTACCCTGGACTGGTACCTGAAGCGGAGGGCGGATCACCTTTCCTTCACGTGTAAACGATCAAGATAACACTGCGTTTATATGAAGCAGTGCCCTATGCACCATTGGGGTGCGGATAAGGGTTTCAATATATTTTTAATAATAATAAAAAGTTCAATAAGTGGCTTCATATTCATACTTTAAAAACGATCTCCTGAAAATCTATTTTTTTATATATGACGTTGTTGAAAGGAGTGAGCGATATATGAAATAGAATCGTCACAGTAAATATTCTCTGCAATGTAACCCTTCTTTCAAAAAAGTTTAAGTAAATGCTTTTTGGCAGTCATTTTTATTAACCCCTCAGGGCGTCACGACCAAAGTTGAAGGCGAATCAATTCACTTGTTTCTGTTTTATTACTTCTTTTAAAAACTTTTCTTTTCTTTCTTTTTACGTCTTTTCGCGGTCGACTGTCAACTGGCGGGAAAAGCATTTATAAAAGGAATATCGCCCGTATTACAAGGGTGAAATAAAAATGTTCGAAAGCAGAAAAATTGTTGGAAATTTATGTGCAATGTGATGGTAAAAGTTTTATATCTTGAAATAATTAAAAATAACACGAAAATAATATTTTTTCATAATTTTTATCAATTTCTTTGACTTCAAATTGAGATGTAATAGATGAGAAGGTTGTCAATGAATATACAAGCACTGGTTTGATCTTTTAACAATATAAATATTATTTACTTAAAAAAAAATATTTTACTTAATAAATATCACTATTTCTTAAAATAAATTGTGACACATATTTTGATGTATTCTGCATCATTTTCAAACACCGTAAGACTTCAATAATTGGATAGATAATTAAAAATTAGATAAATATTAGCACAAAGTGACTATTACGTACTTTTTTGACCGAATTTATTTATGATATTTTTTATAATAACATTATTTCAATGAATTTCATACCATACTGTATATTTTTTGTTTACACATGCATATGCTATGCCTAAATGATGAAAATGACGCGGAATGCGTCGAAACATATCGCCCACTCCTTTCAACAACGTCATATATCAAAAATCGTCAATTTTAAGTTGTGCATGTTTTCGGAATGCCCAGAAAATGTACTATATCCCAGCAAAAGCACCATATTTTAAACTTAATATTTACCCGCTACAGGGCAGAAAATGTTGTTTTTGCATGTTGAAGAAACGGTATTTTTTTAAATACTAAATATTATTCAAATGGAAAACAAAACATTCAGATTTTACTAAAAAAGATCTGTTGCATAGTAAAATGTTTAATAAGTGGCTTGATATTTATTTTTAATACATTTCATTATATTTTTAAACTTTAAAAACGATCTCCTTAAAAATCAAGTTTTTTGGTACATTATATGACGTTGTTGAAAGGAGTGAGCGAAAAGTCACAATATGTTTAAAGAAATAGTGGTATTTACTAAATAAAATTTAAATAAACAATGGATAGATATTACAAGTAAAGGCGAATCAATTAATGACATTAATAATTTTTTAATGAATTTTTTGACTTACTTACGATTTCAGGCGAGACATATTTTCATTATATTTTTCTCAAAGATATATCTGCTTATATTTGTGCCTATTCTTGATTAAACGTTTTTGTGGCAATAATAAACGAGTATTTAAAAATTTCAAATCATAACATTACCTCATATTTCATATCATAACATTACTAGATTGGGACTCTAATAATTAGATTCTAAGAACCACTCACTCACATTCCAGTATTCTCAATTCGACTTCAATTGACTTCAGATGACTTCAATTCAGAACAGTTCTACTGATTTTCAACATCTAGAATTGCGTTTTTGGCGAATTGGCGTTTAAAAAAAATTATAATACGTTTCATAAAATATCTCATGAAAAAAAAAAAATTTCATGAGTTTTCATGAAGATTTGTCAACGTGTAAAATGGATTTTTTAGATGTTTCCTTTTTCTTTTATCATCCACTTATTGTGGGGTATCCAAGTCCATATAATCTGATACGTTAGCGATTAGCATCCCTTGAGCCCAAGGCATTTTGGGGTAAGTTTCAAGTAGGGAGGGAAAGGTGACGAGAAAAGATTTAGGATAGGATTTATTCCGCACAATATTTTATCCTTGCCCTTTTTAAAAAATATTTTTATTTCTAACTGTACCATGCGTTGGTGTGGCTCAGTCTAATTTAATACAAAAAAAGAAACGATAAACACATCTAACATATCGCTCACTCCTTTCAAGAACGTCACAAATCAAAAAACTTGATTTTTCAGGAGAACGTTTTTAAAGTTCAAACATAAAATACAATGTATTAAAAATAAATATCAAGCCACTTATTTAACTTTTTACTGTACAATAGATCTTTTAAGGTAAAACCTGAATATTTTTTCTCCATTTTAAGAATATTTAGTATATTTAAAAAAATAATTAAACAATACATTTTCTTCAAAATGCAAAAATAACACTTTCTGCCCTGTAGCGGGTAAATATTATGTTAAAAATATGCCGCTTTTTCTGGGACATAGTACATTTTCTGGGCATTACGAAAACATGCACAACTCAAAATTTACGATTTTTGATTTATGACGTTCTTGAAAGGAGTGAGCGATATGTGACTTATGTATGCAATATGTTTAAATAAATAAATACACGCTTTTGTACCTTTATGGCATGCACGCCACTGCCTAGCATATTATAACATAATAATAGCCTTTTTACACAGTATTTTCGTCCAACTATTGTTGATTCTCTCTTATACAAGTAGAGGTCAACTAAATTACTCTTCCCTACATTTCAGAGGCGAATATCCCAACTTAAGTGACAAGATAATGACGCGTTACTTTACCAATGGCCTTCCTACATTTACGCATTACATCGCAACGGAAACACTTTGATGTGTGATTATTTCGAGTAGCGATCACTATCGATTAGTTTTTAAACACTAATGTAGATAGAACGTTATTCTTTGAATGACCCTGTGCTGCATTTAAAAATGATTTATTATAAACTATTGATATATTACAGATTTATCTACGTTTCGCGTGATTTTGATGCTCTAACAACAGAGGAGATTGCTAGGTACCTGTAATCATTTATAAAAAATCGTGACTACAGAAAATACAACACTTATTTACTTATGTATTCAATACATATGCTAATTAAGTACATATGTACTACCACTCAAATAGCGAAATTATGCATGAAGTATTTAAGATGTTAATTATTTTATGAGAACACTAATTGAAGGTCCAGGCTTAGATATTTATTTATTTATTTCATCATTTACTTCTTCTTCTTCTTCTTCTTCTTCTTGGTGTAGGACTTGTGGCCTGTTTTTAAGAGGGATTAGCCTCCTGCGATGTCGATTCCCAGCTGTCGATCCATCTCTTTGGTGGTTTACCCGGGACTTGTCTACCATGGGGTTGGCCGTACAGTGGGATTGTGGGGGAGTCTGGATGATTCTATTCTCCTCACATGCGCATACCGTAGTTTCCTTCGTTGCCTTCCCCACCTAACGACATCTTCGATTATAAAAATGATAAAATTATGAACGGTGTGTTGAGATGGTTTAGGCATGTGAATCGAATGAGTGAAGAGATAACTAAAATATGAGACGAATGTGGTTGGTAAAAATAGAAGCAGGGGAAGACCGAGGAAAACTTGGCACTATCCAGTACTTCAAATAATTGAAAGTGATTAGAGCAAGTGTTGGAATAATGAGAATTTATGAGGAGATACATGAATGTGGATGAATGTGGATGAATGTTGATTGGTTAGTAAGTAAGAAAGAAAAATCAAAGCAGAAGATAAAAAATTATAGTCAGTAGCTCAGTTCGACAAAGTACCTAATTCAATATTCAAATACAACGAGGATGTTTCTCGATTTTTTTTATGAAATAAAATAGTTTTGGTTTTATTACTATTTTTCTTTTATTTTCATTCGTTCAACAAATTAAAACAATTCATTTTGACATGTCATTATTAACATTTATTATAATTGTCAATGTATAAACGAATGAGCTTTGAAAACAAAGAAATATGTATCACTACGCGGTAGTTTTTAAAGTCTTGATTAATTATTTAATTGTGAAACTTGCATAGAGTACCTGTCAGGACATTAATTTTATCCAAATTAGCTACGCATAAAAAAATAAAAACACCTGTACGATTTCAAGTACTTAATTGTTTTATTTATGAGCTCTGATTTACTATATGAATAACAAATTTTAATCGAGGAAAATCATAACGACGAAGTGAAATAATTATCTAGATACAATATATCGTGGGTATACTGGCAAAAAACGTTAACTCTAAAATCCCAGTTTGAATAATCTCTCATATTATTTTTTGACATCTCATCAAAGATGACGAAGAATATGGAAGTCTGGGCATTTAAAGGGTTTACGACCGTCATAAGCTGGTTTAAGTGATCACTTTACATACGTGCAACATTCACCAATTCTACCTATTATTGACAACCACACTACTCAAATTCTTGGAAGTTCTATATATATATATATATATGAACCAATTTAGAAACATTGTTCTTGAATCACTAGAACTTCGCTAGAGACATCTATTGGTGAGATGAAGAAAAGCTTTTTATTAAACAGTAACTCTTATATTAGTATGTCAGCCCTGTAAATGACCAGACTTTCATATTCTTCTTCATCTTTGATGAGATGTCAAAGAATAATATGAAAAATAACTCCTGTAATTGGAGATAATCCAGATTTGTGAACAAGTATTTGGACACACTCAAAATGTTGTGAATAATCTCTGTTATTTAAAGCTTTTATCCTGAATAAAATATGTCACACAAATATGACATTTTAAAATACGTACTGTATTTTGCCAGTTTATAGAACGTTGAAAACTTTATAATACTGCATTCATCATATACCACCCACAACATAAAAATTAATGTTTGTATATTTGTATGAAAGATCCTATCCATGTTTCTAGATACTTTGTAGACTGCTATAGGTACTATGTAACCGATTGCGAATCCAGACTGAGCCATAGCAAATAGAAGCAGAGGAATATCGAGGAAAACTTGGCACGATTAAAAACTTAAGAAATTCGAATATTTGAAAATGGTCTGGGCAGGAGTCGGAATAATTGGCAGGTATGTATGAGGAGATGCACGAATGTGGAAGAGATATATTGAGGGGATATTCCAAAGTGGGATTCTTCTACACCTTTAACAAGAGTCTTCTTGCGTAAGCAAAAGTGATTTGCAATTTATATTTTTATTGCCTACGCTTTAATTGTTAGTTTATAATGTATGTATGAATTATTATTGAATAAATTTAATTGAATTGAATCGACTTCAAATGAGGCGAATATCGATTTCCAAGACAGTTTGGTGTGTCGTTCTGTTCTCTCTGCCTACCCCGGGAAGCAGCGTGATGGTAAGTTAGTTAGTTAAAATACTATAAATAAGACTTAACTGTCTCAAATACATTTTTTTTGTTTTTTTTTTTTTAAAAATGTTAGTGATATTAGTATATAACCACGCACCGAGAATGTGTAAGAGATATATTGCTGCAAACCCTAGTGCATGTTGGTCTTTGGGTCGACCAAAATCGCATGTGTTTTGCGTTTCGCATTTTGTGTAGTTTTAAGTGTGTAAATAGTCCTATGGTAATGAAAGGTCCTATTGTTTGCATGCTGTGGTAGTGATTGTCCTGACGAAGAGAACGGTAGACATAAAAATCTCGGTGAGAGGTTATATAAAAAACATAAAAACGTAAACGTAAAAACATAAAAAAGTAAGAATGACTAACCACAAAGTAAATGCTTTAAATATTATATGATATATTTATATCGTAAATCAACAAATAAAACCTTTTAATATATTGTTAATTATAGGATAAAAAACAAAGGATATTGATAACCATCGACCAGCAAAATAAAACTTATTTTATCTACATAATAGCGCATAGTACCAATCTTCGTCCCTGAGGAACACCACAGTAGACCAATACGCCAGATTTTATCAGTCCGTATAATTTACGGTGTAGTCTTCATTGTAAATTTGAACTTCAGACATGGGTGATTTTAAAATTACTACACTTTTATCCTATCATAAAAATAAACACGAAAAATTATAGCGCATGTATGGAAGACAGTAATAATTAATCACGTGTCCAGGTAGAATTTATTTGCGCACGCACTCGTGATTTTAGTATCACTTTTATCTTTCTCCTCGTAAAACATCTCTATTTCCCACTTGCGAGTTGGAAATTTCCCCTAATTAGTGATGTGCGCGTCATATCGACCGATATATCTGATAAAATATCGGAAAAGTGTACTCTGTTAAGAATTATCATCGCCATAACTGTTGTAAGTGTGTGTAATTGCTACAGATCAGGGGTGGCGAAGACCATCTGGTCAAATTGATAAAATGAACGAAAATATTAGTGTGATGGTTTGATTAAGTTGCATTTACATTGATTTGAATATTTTAAACATAAGTCTTCGTAAGAACGCCAACAATCATTGGAATCCTAACTGTCCATCAACCCTCAATCCTTAGTTTTTCCTCTACCTCCTTCCCCAAACTCCTTTGTTCCAAATTTGAATATAAAGTCATGTCTTCATTAATACAGCATCAAATTGTAATTTATATATTTTTTCCTTTTTTTCTTTCTCGTTTATACTTTACGTTCAAACAGCTAAACAAGGTGTCAAACGTTTTGACCATCAATAGTCTGTTTTTGGTTGGTTGGAAGATATTGCTGCTCACTAATAAGCCCGCCAATATACTTTATTCTGTACATGTAGTTAAAATGTATAAACAATAAGATTTGGATTAGCATAATACTCGTTCTTGTAAATATACTCTTATTTCATACATGACATCTGATTACGCAAACTTTTGACAGCACCAGATTTTAGGTTCTGATTGATCTGATCGTGCCAAGTCTTTTTCGGCTGTCTTCTTTCTGTTCTCTCGCTCAAATTCGCCACAGATATTTCCTAAGTCGTTCACTCGCTATCCATCCACTCCACGTGTCCAAACCGCCTCAAAGAACTCTTCTTAATCTTTTCAATTATTAGGAGTATTTTTTTACATTATTTGTTGATATCTCAACAAAGATGAAGAATAATAAGGAAGGCCAATGACGCCCTAAAAATGGCCAGACTTCCATATTCTTTTAGATTATCCCTAGTTCAGCCTTACATTATTTTCTTATATCTTCATTTTAATTCCTGTCATACATTCTTTCATATTTTATTTTTAAAATAATCTTTATATAAGAAGAAGATTATAAATATTAACTTTTTTTCTTCATAAACCGACAGTTGCGCGCCTCTGCAGATTATGACCGTCTCCATACGCGTGAAGTTTCACGTTTACTAACTGGTTTAATGGGTTTTAGTATGGCTTATAAATAAATGTCAGTCATATCGATATAAAAAATAATGTTATGATACGCTGTGCCTCATTTGCATGCGATTTCCGTAAAATAAATAAGATTTTGCCGCCCAAAACTGTTTAATTACTGTTGGAGAAGGCGATAACCGTTTATTAGTGGTTACTAAAATAGATTTATGGTGAATTTAGATATTTTTCAACTGAAATAACCATAAAGTCCATATATAGCGGTATTATTTTTAGAAAAGTAAATTTAATTAACATTTTATTAACTTTCAATTATGCGTGACGAAATAATGCGGTACCTACTTGTATTGCATGTAAAATAAATTAAGATCACGATATAGGATAGCGAGGCGAATGTTGTTGGAAAAAGAAGCAGAGGAAGACCGAGGAAAACTTAGATATGGCACGTTCAGGTATAACAAATACTTGAAAGAGGCCGGGTCAGGAGTCGGCGTAATCGGAGGGTGTGTATGAGAAGATGCGTTAATGTGGAAGAGGCGAAGCATGTTTTCAAAGTCGTTCTTTTCTCTCTACCTACCCCTACGGTGAAGCGGCGTAAAATAGAATAGATGGTTACTAAGTTGGTTATATAGAATAGTATAAATTATTTCGTATATTTGGGAAGTATGTTTTCTAGGAATGGAAAGATTGATAAAGATATACAAAGGAGAGTGAATACTGGGACTGAATTAAGATAAAGAAAATAAAACCCAGCAAACATCAGCGAAAGCTAAACTGGCAGTACACAATGGAGTCCAATTTCTAACCCAAATAATGTATGGAAGTGAAACATGGATTTAGCAAAAGAAGGATGAAAGTAGACTGAATGCAGTCAAATGCGTTCTCTGAGACGAATGTGCGGCAAAACATATGATAGATATTTTAATGGTTATGTAAGGAAAGAATGCAATGTTGCGATAATCATTATCGATGAAATTAAGAAAAGTTTGTTGAGATGGTTTGGACATGTGAATCGAATGAGTGAAGAAAGAACAAAAAAAAATTAACGAGTAATAATAATGTGCCCCCACTGTGTTTTCCTGTGCCGAGGGCACATTTTACAGTATTTTAAATTTTACAAAATTAAAAAAAAAAACATTTGTATAATAGCACTTATTGAGTTTTATTTCATTACACACGACCAGTTTCAAAAACTTCAGTTGCTTCTGTAAACTGTTTGTTACTGTTGTTTCATCGACAGGTGAATAGTAAAATAAACAAAAAAAATGTCCAGTCTGATGATGTCGGTTACGACAAAACCCGGTTGCTGGTGAAATAAAATTCCTGTGGAAAAAAATACATACTTGTTATTTTATTATACAAACAAAAAAGTTTATAACATACAATCAAATACCTACGACATGACCGAATAATACGATTTATTTCTTTTACATTATCCATTTATGAACAGCTGTTTTATATTAAGTTTATTATTTTAATGACTTTGTGGGTAATGGAAGCAGGTTGTACAACATTAAACTTGTATTTATCTTAAACTTGTACTTAAAGCATTATCGATAAAATTGAGAAAGGTGTGTTGAGATGGTTTGGACATGTAGAATGAATGAGTGAGGAAAGAACGGTAAAACAAATTTATGAGGCGAATGTAAGTGGAAAAAAAAGCATAGGAAGACCGAGAAAAACATGGCACGATCAGGTATGCCAAATACTTGAAAGTGGTCAGGTTAGGAGTCGTAACAATCGGCGGGTATGTATGTATGAGGAGATGCATGAACGTGGAAGAGACGAAGAATGTTTGCAAAGACAGAGTGGTGTGGCGTTCTATTCTCTCTGCCTACCCCTGCGGGGAAGCGGCGTGATGATTAGTTAGTTAGTTAGTTAAACTTGTATTAATTTTTATTTTTGATAAGTCTTACTATTTTAACCGTTCTATTGCACGTGTAAATTATTTCAGCTCACGGTTAAAGAATTTTGTTTGATAAAATCAATTTACCTTTTTTATCGAAGGTTTTTTAATGTGTTTATCAGTAGTTAGCCTGTCTAATTCAATAATATTGAATGATTTATTCAATAACTGGCAGTGGTACCTACACAATTACCTCCATGCGTTCATAGTACCCTGGTAGTCGGTGTAAACATATTATCATACGATATATGTACCTACATTCTGTACAGTATATGTACATATGAGTACATACAGAGAATAAATTATTCACACATTCAGGGTAAGGTTATAAATAGTCTTATAAATATTCGTATCGATATTAGAATCGGTATCATTAGTGCAAAGTAGTACAGCTAGTATAAAGTTCGGTGTGACCTCATAAAACAATAATTTTAAAACATGAAATAAAACATTTTGAGTGTGTCCAAATACTTGTTCACAAAATCTGGATTATCTCCAATTACAGGAGTTATTTTCAAATTATTTTTTGACATCTCATCAAAGATGAAGAAGAATATGGAAGTCTGGGCATTTACGGGGCTGACGACCGTCATCGGCTGGTTTGAGTGATCACTTTACACACGTGTAACATTCACCATCCATTTTGGTGAATGTTACACGTGTGTAAAGTGATCACTCAAACCAGCCGATGACGGTCGTCAGCCCCGTAAATGCCCAGACTTCCATATTCTTCTTCATCTTTGATGAGATGTCAAAAAATAACATGAAATAAAACATAAGTTATGGTTTTTGAAAGAGTAGAGATACCTCAGACGAATTTGTGGCAAAACGATGTTTGATAGATGTTCGAATCATGAAATAAGGAAATAATGCAAGGCTGAGATAAGCATTATCGATAAAATTAAGAAAGGTGTGTTGAGATGGTTTGGACATATGGAACGTATAGGAGAGGAAAGAACGGTAAAACTAATTTACGAGTCTAGTATAGTTAGATACATAGTTGGAAATGGGAGGAGAAAAAGAAGAGGAAAACTTGGTGTGATCAAGCGTGTCATTGTTTTGTGCGCCTCCATAAAATTGATTTTAACATTGTGTTAACGGTTGTTGTCCCGTGGTTAGTGTCGCGGACTCTTGAGTCAGAGTTTCTCGGTTCGAACCCACTCTACCACAATTTGATAACTATTTCTTATAATGAGCAGCTTAGGCTCACAGAAATAGTACGAAATCGAAATGTTTGTGGAAATAATAAAAACACAAATTTTTCTCTTTTTGTTATTTTTTTTTGTTTTACTTAGTAAATACCACTTTTTCTTAAAATCTACTGTGACACGTGTTTCGATGCATTCCGCATCATTTTCAAACTAAGTAAAACATTTATTAAAAATGGATAGATTTTACCACAAAGTGACTGCCGAATCAATAAATGAAAAAAAATATCTTAAAATCTAAAAATAGAATAGAACTTTATCACAAATTTTATTTTAACGTTTTTAACAATAAAATAGAATTATTAAGATTCTAAAAATTAGTGTTTAATTTTAACATTTAATATATATTTCAGATTGAACCATTATTTTTTCCACCTTCATAAAATTATTCTCGAAATATCAACAAAAAAAAATTGACAGAATATTTTCGGCAATGCTTTTTTTTCAATTTAAAATTAGACAAATGTTTGGCCTACATATATGGTGTCTCCAACTCTTCGCACGAAGACGCCAAGGAGGTGAGGGAGCCACTGCCTGTATCTGTTGGTTTCAAGTATGTAGTCATGAGTTACCTTTGTGCAACAGCATTATAATTTTCAAAAGGATGTTACAACCTAATAAACAACAGGTTGATGCGTGTCACTAGTGTATCTTCATTTAGTAAGTACGCATTACTCGCATGGATATGCAGAGACAAAGTTAATGATGATATATGTAATAAATGTAGGTATGTGTATGTACGTAATTGATAAACCTGGTACAAAAACTACAAATTTAGAGGATATTTTTATAAAAATATAAAATGAAAAATGTGATCAATCTAATGACACAGTGCATATGAGTTTACAACAGCCATCTATGTTGGATCGAGAACGATTTTATTTAGTCGAAATCATTTTATTTTTATGCAAGATTTTAACCCCGGATTATTTTTACATACTGGGAAACGCTTGAAAATGTGATTTTCTATTTTATATTTAGCTTACAGTTTCTATTCGTAATATTTTGAGTGTCTCCAAATAAGCCTTGTCAATACCAAGACTTCCATATTCTTCTTCATCTTTGTTAAGTTGAGTAAAAAAGTAAAAATAACTCACAAGTGCAGAAAACCCAGATTTGTGAACAAGTATTTGGACACACTTAAAATTATGTGATCAAAAGTTTTTATTCACTTGATAATGCATTTCAAACAACACGTCTCTTTTATTAAAAATAAAAATAAACGCCGAAGTTCGCATCGTTAATTTCCCTCCGTTTCAAAACTTTATCGTGCAAAGGAGTTAATTTTAACAAGAAGTTGTAAAGTTCTCGAGTGGTTCCGAACCCAGTTTGCTGCTATTGAGTCGCGCACGCAACCTTCTGTGCCGAGGCGCCCTCGCGTGTCCCTACAGTCGATCACTTACCGTAAATATGTATTTTAACAAGGTTAAATAACATTTTTGTTCAGTCGTTTCAACAACTCAAATTTTGTAGTGTCTTGTTAAAAAACCAAATCGCAAAAAACCAGTTGGTATATAATTTATACTGAAAATTCTCGAAATTTCTCGAATAAGAAAAGATTTTTTTAAGGTTCTGCAAGTAGACACATTGATTGAATGATTTTGGTGATTTAATCTGTAAAAATAAAAACATTAAAGATATTCATTTTAGTTGACAAAAATAATACGCGTGTGTTTTATTACATGTACAGCTCGGCTGTCCAAATTTAAAACACAGTAAGGGACATTTTTTTGTAGTAGGCTTTTTTTGCATTTATGGACATTTTTGCATTAAGTAGACTCTACTTTGTCCAAAAATGTAAAAAAAACCTACTACAAAAAAAATGTCCCTTACTGTGTTTTAAATTTGGACAGCCGAGCTGTGAGAGTTGAAATCGTGTTTTTTTTCTTCTTCAAAACAGTTAATTGACACATACAATACGAAACATTGCTAACATTGCTCGTGGCGGGAAGCGGGTTTCTTGACACCTACACTCACTTCAATGATGTTTTCGATTACATTGTTGTTTCAAGGATTTTATTGATTTTCAATGCTTCACAAGCAACGTTAAATGAAAAGATAATTAGAAATATGTGATTTTTTAAATTTTTATATTCTACTGGACAGAGGCATAGAAATGCGTAACCGGGTACTGCTAGTTATAAAATTAAAGATATAAATTTTATTTTAAGATATTTTAAAGAGGAAAATATAACTTTACTTTCTTTTTTAGGGACTATACAGATTTATATTTTTTCTAATGTAATATGCATATCCCTTTCAGTGTAGAGGTAGGTACCTACTGTATATTACGAAAGTCCACATGTATATTTATATGCACAAGTTTTTCGAATTTTTCGATAAATATTAAATAAAGCTCGGAAATATAAACCTGTAAAATTAAAATCCCAACTATTATCGGGAAAATTCCTTTAGGTACTTAAAATCAATCATTGTACTAATAACGTCATCATTAGAAAAAGGGGAAAACTAATTAATATAATTTAATAGGATACCTGATTTATTTTGTGAAAACAATGGAAGTGATCGGACACAATATAAGATAGATCACATTAGATCTTGGCCAGGTGTAAGGTAATTACTAGTATATTACGTCATATTTTCATTTTTTATAGCTTTCGTCCGTCATTTGATTAATGGTTATTTCGTATAGATAATACTTCAGAAAGATGAGGACCAAAGTAAACAAGTCAAAGTTAATACATAGTTGTTATTTAAAGATTTGGTTTAAAAAATATGCATTAGTATCTGCCGTACGTAAGTTATTAAATTAGTTGCTTTGTTTTAAAAAAGTTAGTAAATTAGGGCATTAGTTGCAAAATTAGAATCTAGGAAAGGATGATGAACCATTACGTAAAAAAAGTATACTGTATTGAACTGAAATGTTTTTTTTGTAGGTGCATCATATCCACGAAACACTATATTATATTTTATTCTAAGATTTCTTCAAGAATTTTGTATGTAAATAATATCGAAAAATGTTTTTTGTGAAAAAATGCTCCAAATGTTAATTCTTATTATATAAATATCTGAGTGTGTCCAAATCCTTGATCACAAATATGTGTTTCTCCACTGATATTTCAACATAAATTAAGCAGAATATGGAAGTCTTGATATTGACAGGTCTTACAACAAGTCACAGACTGGTTTAAGTGAGAGGCGAATGTTACAGTGTATAAAGTGACCACTTAAACCAGCTAATGAGAGGGTACATACATAGACATCCATATTATTTTTCATCTTTGTTGAGATATTAATGGAATCAATAGTATATATTTGATGGGATACGTAAGAAGCTGAAGGTGTCAGATATAACTGTTCTATGGGAAAGGAATTAAAGGAGATATAGTAGGTATTATATTAGAGGAAAATAGAATATCAATGGGTATTCTGCGTTGCATATTCATACATGGTAGTGCAAGTCGAGTCCTTTGAGACATAATTGTCCAATTATCATCATAAAAGAAGCTATAAATTGTATGTAGTGTCCTATGCACTATTTGAGAAAAAATGATCTTTAACCGTTGTATGTGAAGCACAAAACAAAAGTATGTCGAAATATGATTTACAACATTTTAAATGTGTCCAATTCTTTACATCTCACCAATAGATGTCTCTAGTGAAGTTATAGTGATTCAAGAAAAAGGTTTCTAAATTGGTTCATATATATAGAACTTTCAAGAATCTTAGTAGTGTGGTTGTCAATAATGGGTAGAATTGGTGAATGTTACACGTGTGTAAAGTGATCACTTAAACCAGCCTATGACGGTCGTCAGCCCCGTGAATATCCAGACTTCCATATTCTTCTTCATCATTGATGAGATGTCAAAAAAATAATATCGAAATATGATATTTAATATTTTTGAAACCTACTTGTAAAAAATGACTTGTTAACTTTCGTTCAGAGCCGAATAATTCCGTTGTGTACATTACACGGATAGTCGTGTAAGAAATTTGTAATAGACCTAAAATTACCTCCGAACATGGGGCCATGTACCATTAAAATGTAATCTGTGCATCATATCGGAGACTATGGTGTATGGAATAATATATTGTCTAGTTCCTTGTGTCGCCCACGTGAGGACGAGACGAAATCGGGTAAAGATACTATCATTCTACATATGTATAAATAAGTAGACTTCTCGTCATAGTATATACAGGCTGGAAAAAAAGATGAACATTTAAAACTTAAACTAGCCTACGATAGGTCATAATCTCTGTAAATACCTAGATTTACATAAAACTAACTTACTCACTAACCATCACGCCGCTTCTCCGCAGGAGTAGGCAGAGAGAATAGAACGCCACACCACTCTGTCTTTGCAAACATTATTCGCCACTTCCACGTTCATGCATCTCCTCTTACATACCCACCGATCATTTCGACTCATAACTTGACCGCTTTCAAGTATTTGGCATACCTGATCGTGCCAAGTTTTTCATTCTGATTTACATTGCATTCTAGATTTACATTTTCTTCTTTATTTATATTGAGATGTCAATTTTCCAAGTATCTTTAACAATTTCTCAAAAAAGATTTATAAATTGCATTGTTCGTAAATTCAAAAAATAATGTAACTTTTAATAAAACTGCTAACGAGAAATGGAAAATGGAAGTACCATAGGTAGGAACTGGATATGAGAGAAATGTAATAATTATTTAATTAATTTATCAATAAATTAAAAACATGTTTTGGCACGTAAAATCATGATAGATCATTAATTGATTCGGCAGTCACATTGTGGTAAAAATCTATCCATTTTTAATTGATGTTTTGCTTAGTAAATACCACAATTTCTTAAAATCTACTGTGACACGTGTTTCGATGCATTCCGCATCATTTTTTGAATAAGGTGTTTGAAAATGACGCGGAATGCATCTAATCATGTGTCCCAGTAGATTTTAGGATATAGTGGTATTTACTAAGTAAAACATAAATAAAAAATGATGACATTTTAATTTTAAATGGTTTTATTAAAAAATGAATAAATGTTTATTTTATTTACAAGGGTATGTGTGTAGGTACCTACTTACTAATATTTAATCATTTATCAAGAAATTAAAAACATAATTTGGCACGTAATCGAAGTGATGATATATATCATTTGAATTTAAATTTTAAATGGTTGTATTTTAAAATAAATGTTTATGTTATTCAGAAGGGTGTATATGCAGGTACTCACTTAGAAGGGGACTAGTATCCTCTTTAAGTAGGTACTTGCACATGGTATAACCATAGAGAAAGAGTGCTTAGGGCGACAGCCTTATGAATAATTCTCCGCTTGTTTACTGTCAACTGTCATGTTATACGAGTGTCTAGTGTAAAACCGCGCTTTGAATTCATATATCACCGCCCGGCGAAAAAGGGCGAATCATCAATATGTATCAAACATCACGTTGGCTTGTTGTTTTTACACTTTTTGCTCGGGTAACAGGAAGTAACAGGAATTGCAAGGTAATTTTTGATTTCTGAGGATTTGGCGCCACCCACTCAACTCCCGCGCAAAAGCGTCAACGTTTGAAATTCAAACATGAGACATGGAAACACGCCTGTTCGGAAACGCTCTACGGACGACCGCTGCAGAAGTGTCACTCAGCCTGTTGGGCGTACGAAATTCGAACGGACTGTCAAAAATTTGAATCGCTCGGATTCGGAATTCAAGTTGCGTGATGTGTTTAATTTTTCATCGTCAACTGTGCGATAAATTGGCTAGAACAAAAAGTACCTACCCGATAAAGTTCAGACAATAAGTACTTACCGCACCGCGATGGATCTACGCGGTGTAAGGGGGCATTATAGCGTACTATTCTCATATATTCTTCTAACCCTTATCCGCACCCCAATGGTGCATAGGGCACTGCATCGTATAGAAGCAGTGTAATCTTGATCGTTAAATACACGAAGGAAAGATGATCAGCCTTCCGCTTCAGGTACCAGTCCAGGGTCATATTAAATAACTATTAGACTGAAAAATCACTAATATTTATTTTGACTTGGCTTTATTTTGACTTGACTCTTGGGAATCGAACCCGGGACCTCCAGCATGGTAGCCTAGCGCGCTAACCACTACACTATGGAGGCGGAATTTCATATATATGTATGGGTAATTAATTTCTTTCTCACCATAAACTCTATACATACGAATAATAAATATATAAAATTAAAAATTATATGAATATAAAATTATTGTTACTGTTAAAAATTACTGTTCAAACCCTGTTTTTTTTACTATTACCTGTCGTTTATTACTGATAATAACAAACAAAAAAATATCTTTGAAAAATATACTCCTATATATGTATTTGCATACATGGACCTGGCAATAAAATGTACTTGTATTTAATGAGATATATTTACGTAGTGTGTGTAAAATAGTTCAGGATAATGGAAAAGTAATGGAGGAGGAATAGTGAATACTACTCATCAAGAAAAAGTAAAGCGAAATAGCAGCAATGACTAATAGACTCGGGGTTGCACTCTTGTACTCCTATACAAGCTTAACCTTTTTCTTAGGACATATAAAAGACAAGAAATTTATACGAGTCCATATCCAGGTTATATGTATGTATTATTACTACTACTAGGGGTTGACAGAGAGGATGGAACGCCACACTCTTCTGTTCTGACATATACTATATATACAAATATATATATATTATATATATATATATATATATATATATATATATATATATATATATATATATATATATATATATATATATATATATATATATATATATATATATATATATATATATATTTATATATATATATATATATTTATATATATATATATATATATATATATATATATATATATATATATATATATATATATATATATATATATATATATATATATATATATATATATATATATATATATATATATATATATATATATATATATATATATATATATATAATATATATATATATATATATATATATATATATATATATATATATATATATATATATATATGTATATATATATATATATATATATATATATATATATATATATATATATATATATATATATATATATATATATATATATATATATATATATATATATATATATATATATATATATTTATATATATATATATATATATATATATATATATATTTATATATATATATATATATATATATATATATATATATATATATATATATATATATATATATATATATATATATATATATATATATTTACACTTAAATATATTTAAAAAATGATAAACTAGTTGTCATTAATTAAAAACAGAAGTTTTTTTTTTGTTTCAATATTTAAAAATAAATTAAAATAAAATACGTCTCGGGGCATAAAGGCCCGAAATATTTATTATACGTAGGTAGCGTTTAATTATGTATATGTTGTGTTTTATTATGCATCACAATATTCTGGTAGCCAGAGGCGCAATGGTTGTGGCTGACGTCGCCTTTGCTGTGGTTGACTGTTTCCCGTGACGTCACCACTCCCCCTGCAGGTCCGCACCGGGCGGGTACAGTCGGTCGAACTGAAAACGCCATTTTAATTTTAATTTTTTTATATTTGTTTGATATAGTTACAGTTAGAACAGTTAGTTTAATATGGTTATAGTAATACACAGTTTGTTTTTTAAATAATTTAATTTATTTTCTAGAAATTTCTACTTTACAATCCTAAAATTAATTACGCTCTTCTCTCCAACTAAGCTCTTGTGCTTGAAGAAGGATTAGCACTTATTATTTATTGTTTATTTTTGTGGATGATATAATTAATTATTATTTTTATTATATTTTATTGTTGGTTTTCTTATTCCATATAACATGTAAATAATTAATTTAAACATTTTTTTAGCATGACACGTATAACGCTCTTATTCTGGACCACATTATGAAACTTAGTTAATTTCTTTCAAAAAGTACGTATATTTATTTATTTGAACATACATATTACATACATAAGTCTTTGGGACATGGGATTTAGGTTAACAATAATAAAACTGTTATGGTATTTAGTGTTTATGCTATAGTATTTAGAGTAATGTGGTGTTTCTGACACTCGCTGAATAATTTTCAGGCATTTTAACGTAGATTAAATGTTACTTATATAAGTATACAACAATTCATCAAGATTTAAGATCTGTTTCGAATCGTACCCATCTCTTCGTCAGGACAATCACTAAACTAAAATGTTAGCAACACTATATACAACTACCATAGCACTACTTTAACCCACATAAAATACTAATCTGTCCAAAGACCAACATGCACTTAGTGTATGATTGTAAGTGCGGACATTATCATAGGTAAACAAAAAGTGATCTTACAAACGTTATCTTTAAAATCTATCAGTAGATACATATTTGCTTGTATTTTTATAACGGAACCCAAATATGTAAGTATGGCACCCTACCATACAGCTACACTAATAACTCGACACTGGCTATAACGTTCTAGAAAGGTGAAAAGAAGAAGAAGAATACATCTACAAAAAGTGTTGATTTGTCCAAAGACCAACATGCACTAAAGACCTGACTACGGAAGTGAACACATTATCAAATGTACAACATTTTGAGTGTGTCCAAATACTCGTTCACAAATTGGATTATCAAGATTTCGAAATTGGATCATATTACCTATATAGAACATCTAGAAATTTGAGTAGTGTGGTTGTCAATCATGGGTACAGTTGATGAATGTTACACGTGTGTAAAGTGATCAATTAAACCAGCCTATGATGGTCGTAAGCCCTGTAAATGCCCAGATTACCGTATTCTTCTTCATCTATGTTGAGATGCTATTTTTAAAAATCTATTTCAATCCTTATTCGCACCCATGGTGCATAGGGCACTGCATCGTATAGAAGCAGTATTATCTTGGTCGTTAAATACACGAAGGAAAGGTGATCAGCCTTCCGCTTCAGGTACCAGTCCAGGGTCATATTAAATAAATATTAGACTGAAAAATCGCTAATATTTATTTTGACCCTCTTGGGAATCGAACCCGGGACCTCCAGCATGGTAGCCTAGCGTGCTGACCATTACACTACGGAGGCGGGCATATTTATCTATGGTAATCAAAAAGTTATCTTATACACGTAATCTATAAAATCTACAAGTAGGTAGGTACCTAGTTCCTTGTATTCTAATAACGGAACTCAAATAAGTACTTTACTGACATAAAGCATTTATAGTTAAAAAAACGAATGAATAAAAGAGCTTATAAATAATGAATAAAAACGTGTTTTTTTAACCGTTTGCGGGCCGAATTGGCGTCGAAAAAACGGCGGCTATTTTTAAACTACCAGCACGCCGCGCCGGAAGAGTTCACCTTATCATGCCGGATGTCTAATCTCCAAAATGCGGCGGACTTTGATCGAATTACCGTCAATACAAGCTTCTTGTCGACGGCGCGTTAAGCGGAACCGTCGCAATTTGGAGAAGACACCTTTATTCAAATAGAGAGGCTGACAAAACCGGCGGCCGGTGCGGTGACACGAAGCGCTGGTGGAATTTAGGAAAGCGCTGCTACGATTGGACACGGGGGCCCTGTTTAAGGCTGGCGGCTAGACTTACGTGCTCTCGTCTGACGCTCTCGCGCAACGCAGGGTTGAATTTATTATAAGAGGAACGATGTTGAAAACTGATATTTGATGTAACACTATTTTTATCATTCGTCGTTCACTGTGTATAATACCATTTAAGACAGTTGTATAACCATACCACAAAATAAACAATGCTTTCGATACACAAAATATCACGAGTATAATGGCAAAAAACGTTAACTCTAAAATCCCTGTTTGAATAATCCATATTCCTTAAAGCTTTTAGCCTGAATAAAATACCCCCTATTAAACGTAAAGTTGAATCAACTTTTAAAATCACATAAATATGATATTTCAAACTACTTAATGTATTTGCTAGTTTATAGAAGGTTGACAACTTTATAAAATGTATCATTAAGTAAAAATGTCATATTTTCGAATTAACGTTTTTTGTTTCTTTTGTTGTTTTCTGGCGGTATAATCATGATATGATATTTGATGGTTTATTACTTTAAGAGAATTAAAACGATACGATAAAGAGGAAAAATTCAAATATTTTTAAATTTATTTGGTACGGTAAAACACTGTACCTATACATACTTTGATAATTCAGCTTTAAATTATTAGACAAAAACGTGAGCAACTTCTGTTTCTCTTTCAGCAAAGTAATATGGAGAATAAATGTAACTAACTAACTAACTAACCATCACGCCGCTTCCCCGCAGGGGTAGGCAGAGAGAATAGAGCGCCACACCACTCTGTCCCTGCAAACATTCTTCGCCTCTTCCACGTTCATGCATCTCCTCATACATACCCGCCGATTGTTACGACTCCTAACCTGACCACATTCAAGTATTTGGCATACCTGATCGTGCCATGTTTTTCTCGGTCTTCCTCTGCTTTTTTTCCCAATAACATTTGGGAGAATAAATGTGGTTTCAACTATTTATTATTCATGTTTTGTTCTATATATACATTTTTCAAAATGGTTTCTACATTATATTACTAATTTTATTTATATCATTGTCTAGATATATTCGAATTCGGATCTGATTTAAGATTTTTCCTGGTGTGATTGAAGTAATGTCCCGTGACAAACGTTGGTTACACACGATTAGTCTCGCAGGGCTTACCTCACTTCGGGCACAATGCACTGCCAACATCATCTGTATCCACAGCATCTCGACAATATCCGTAAAGCGGAGAAAAGTCCTCAGGACTCCCTTCATAGCAGTATTCATCGTCAAGCTTCATGGTTGCTCTGAATAAATCACATAGGTGTAGAGATGAGTGTGTATATTCAGAATCCAGACAGCTATGAACCAATTGACAAATATATAATATGTAAAAATAGAGTCCCTTGCCCCAAAGGACTCGTATATTTAGTTTCGTTTTGTTGACTACTTTATTAGGATTCAAATATATGCCTAACTAATAATTTTATCATGGATGATCTCGAAGAAAAATATATTTATTTCTGAAATTTCATCAAAATATAAAATTGCACATTCTTAGTTAATATTCATTTATATTCTGGCTGTATCCAGCTACGTATTGCTATGGCCCAGTCTGTTAAAATGAAAAATAAATACAAATTAAGAATTTAGAATTTCAACGGTGAAGAGATGAGTGTACATACATTCAGAATCCTTTCATCTATGTACCAAACGACAAATTTGTATAATCATAAAGTCTCTTGCCACAAAGAACTCTTTTATTAAGTTAAATTTGGTTCACTGCTTTATTAGAACTATTAATAGATGCATAACTAAACATTCCATCATGGATGATTTGAAGAAAACGATTTTCGTTTCCCGAATTTCGTTAAAATTTTAAATATTTAGCTCATTATTTGTTAATAAACTTTTTACTGATTTGCCCAAACCTCACCACACCTTTCTTTATTTTATCGATAATTATATGAACATTCCAACAGGTTTTTATTTGCTTTAAATTTTGAAACACGCTTCATTCTGTTTGTTATATTATTAAAAAATAAATAAATTGTAAATACAAGTTCTAGAAATATTGTGTTTACAAATATCGTGGGGGCTAGCGACAAAAGATTCGCTACCGTTCGAATGAGGTTGCCAGCGTCTTATTTGACCCATCCATGAAGACGTTTGACAATACCTTTTGTCAAAAATAAATAAAAAAATAAACATTGGCTGTTTAATCAGTGCGGGAGTGTGCCTTGACAAAAACTCCGAAAACCAACATGATACAGCACGCACGATTCAAGCTGGTAAACGGAATTACGCGAAAAAAGCGGAACATATCTGTAAAAATAGTATTCAATAAATGTAATAATGCTTTCAGCTGCTTTTAAAAATGTACTGATGGAAATTCCACAAATAAAACACTACATGAAAATATTTAAAGAACTGCAAGGCCAAAACCATGTTTGGTTTTGAAGTTTCTTTGGAAACTTTGAATATTTTGCAATGAAGTTTGTGAACTACTGCTATGATCTACAATAGGAAAAAAATACTTTAACTTATTACAGACAAAAATACAGGGATGACACTTGAACTCTACGATTCATTCGTAAACTGACACATCTCTAGTGATTCTTGTACCTACACTGAAACATGTACAAGAATCACTAGAATTTTCACTAGAGACATCTATTCGAGAGATGAAGAAGCTTTTTTATGGAGCAGAAATCTTATATTTGTATGTGAGGTCCAAATTCTGGATTATAATCAAATACATTTTTCAGAGAAGTGATTACATTTTTATATTTTTTATTTCTTTGTATACTTTGTCATCAATGAATTTTCTAAGAATATTTTCATTCGTGTCGAAACACTGTCACGTTTCGATGGTTCGTGGAATGCAGAAATGACGAAAGAGCTAATAAGTTTTCTTATCAGATACGCACGGTATATGGGAGGTTTAAGTCGTGATTGACCCTGAAATCACAGTTCGATCTGATAAATTCTACAACGTGGTAACGTCTAAAGGTATCCACATACGATCATTTATATAAATATCATTATTACGATAATATTTCATAACAATATTATGAAGTCTTCTGATTGACCGACATAATCTTGTATATATACATATATGAGTGGGTAGGTACTAGGTAGGTAGGTACCCACCTAATTTAATCTGAAACATCGTGCCCCGTTTCTACGTGATGTCTCAATTCACATTTTCTGGGAATCCCGCAATTATATCATTGACTGTTTTTTTCTATATATATATATATATATATATATATATATATATATATATATATATATATATATATATATATATATATATATATATATATATATATATATATATATATATATATATACATGTGTATATTCTCCTTTGGACTTCGTTTTATTGGCAGTATACTTTATAAAATAAACAAATAAAGAAATACTTATAAAGTACTGAAAATGAGTCAAGTTAACCCATGACATAACTCACTATTAGGTGAATTGGCGAAATATTATTTTACTATCAAAATTAACACTAAGCAATAACCTGAGTAGCCGCAAGATGCCATTGAATGAAGTTACATATTGACAATATTTTGAATGTCAAAATTTTCCCTAAGCAATTCTATTTACATATATTTTAATCTAATATACTTATGGCTTGTATATCAAGATTTCAATCCTTTGTTTATTGATTGAAATGTCTAGGTTTTTACATGCTTTTTGACCTGTCCTTGGCCGGTTTAAGTGATTATATTACACATTGTCTAACATTCATCATTCTACCAACGAAATCCATCCACATTTCTCGAATCTTGAATAGTCAAATATTTCTTTCAAGTGATAACACAACGCTTTATTTCCTTGTTTTCATGAACTCTAAGGTGACATCTATGGTTGACAATTTAAAGTTAAAACACCTAAGTGGAAAACAATGAACAAAGATTTTGACTCTACGATTAATAACGGTTTATTGCATCACATAGGAAAATACTGTTAAAGTTTCGTGTAAACGATACAATCTTGTTACAATTTTTATGTCACGATTTCATCTGATAAATACTTTGACTTTTTTTACAATTCAATCATGTCTTTCCAACAAAATAAACAGAATTACAGTGTTATCGATAGAAGAAGAAAAAAACAGTCAATGATATAATTGCGGGATTCCCAGAAAATGTGAATTGAGACATCACGTAGAAACGGGGCACGATGTTTCAGATTAAATTAGGTGGGTACCTACCTACCTAGTACCTACCCACTCTCAAACTAATTTGGACGCACTTTTTTACATGCATTTTCTATGAAGCGGCAAATTCAAATTCAAATAAAGAATCCTCGGGAGACAGCGGATGCCCGTTCGCGCCGGAATGTCAAAAAACAGAGGCCGTTGATTGGCTGTTTGGAGACTGTCATTTTTTTACGCGCGGAGCACGGCTTCGGGTGTATTGTCACTCGCTGTGTACGATTTTTTGTCAAAGACAAACTTCCGACGGTAGGTACTATTCGACCACGACGACATTCTTCCGCAATCTAAGTGATAGTGCATATCAAAACGTAATTGAGTGGTCGGATCTACAGGGCGGCGCAAAAATAATCACCCTATCGGAAGGTATTCATTGATTTGGAGCTTAATTTGTAGAACTCCATTTACTAACTAACCATCACGCTGCTTCCTCGCAGGGGTAGGCAGAGAGAATCGAAGGCCACACCACTCTGTCTTTGCAAACATTCTTCGCCTCTTCTACATTCATGCATCTCCTCATACATACCCGACGATTATTACGACTCTTGACCCGGCCGCTTTCAAGTATTTGACATACCTGATTGTGCCAGGTTTTCCTCGGTTTTATTTTGTATATGATTTGTTAAAATTTGAGTCTACTAAGTTGTATTTTATTGTTAAAAAACACAAATTTATATTGTGACAATTATTTCGCCTAGTTATGGTATTTTCAAACGAATGAGAAGATTAAATTGACTGACTTTCCTTATATAGCTATACAATTCTTATATAGCTATCGGAAGATGTTGAAGTTTTTGCAAAGGGCGTGGTACGTCAGTCATGTTTGACATTTGTGTAGTTTTTTTCAACAATGGCAGTCTTTTATTTTTATTAAATCTTTTTTCTTATTTTAATTTTTGTTTAACACTATTTTATCCTTAAAATATTTGCGTAATTTATTGTTTAATTTTTTTAATATAAACATCAGCATATTTAAGTTTAGTCTCTTTTTTATATAAATAATTAGTTGAGTTCTTCTTTTTTTAGTAAAAAAAATTATTGACAAAATCGGATGATTTATTTTGCACCATTCTAAATTTGTTTTTTTACTGCACCTTAATTAAATACGATGAACGTATAAAGCCATTTGCAAACATTTTAGCATCTTCCGATAGGGTGATTGATTTTGCGCCACCCTGTACTTCAGGCTTGGCGTTCTGAGATGACTTAGCCAAAAGCCATTCCGCGAATCGATCTGTTGAGAGTCATAATTCTAAATACAGTATGTACTTTGTGTACTGTTATTATCAGTGTATTTCAGTGAAATAAACTTGATTGAATAGAATTTTTTGTACATACAATACAATGACATTATTCTATTCTATGTACTCGGAATTTTTCAATAAGGGTTTGTGTGGAGAATGTTGAAATTTAAAAAAAATATATTATTTTGAAAATGAATTTTTCCCATGATGTTGCTTTATTAGTGAAAAAAATTAAATGAAAAATCACAAGACTATTAGTAACTTTCTTTTTGAAATCTGTAGAGAAGTAAGGGAGACATGAAGGTTTAAACTTTAGATATTTTAATAAAACGAAAAACGGACACCGCTATACGTCATCAAATTTTACGTTATTGGGTGTTTTATGGAGTGTATCCCTTTTTGTATCTGCTTTATAGAGCTTTAATAGTAGTAGTGCGGATTCGTTTCTGTGACGTTCGTTACCAACTTACGAAAACAATGTGTTTACGAAGACGAATTTTGCAAAAGAAAATGATGAATGAAAATATTGATTATATTGGCTGTTATAAACACAAAACGAGTCTAATACAATCCTTTATAGGTTGAGTATGTTAAATTAAATATTCCTCCCGAGTGATAATATCCTATTGTTTTTTGTACCTACTACTTTTGTGTTTTCAATGGATCATTATCGGACGGGAGGAATATATAATTTAACATACTCAACCTATAAAGGATTGTATTAGACTCATGAAGTGTTTATAACAGCCGATATAATCAAAGTTTCATTCATCATTTTCTTATGGAAAATTCGCCTTCGTAAATACGTTGTTTTCGTAAGTTGGTGACGTCTGAAATTAATGACGTCCCAGAAATGATGGATTTATTTTAATATTGCTGAAATTGCTAAATTATTGGCGGCTCTATTTGTTGATGTCACCCCCCCCCCTCCCCTCATATTTGTAAAACACAAATAGTAGTGTAGTGATAAACAAACAATCCACACTACTACTATTACAGCTCTATAAACCATAGACAATAAACCACATGACGTCATAAAACGTTCGATGACCGAAATTAAATGACGTACGCGAACGCACGTTTTTCGTTTTAGTCAAATATCTTAAGTTTAAACCTTAATATATCCCTTAGTTCTCTACAGATTTCAATAAGAATGTTTTCGATAGTCTTGGGATTTTTCGTGTTAATTTATTTACCAATAAACCAACATCGTGACAAAAATTTAATCAACCTAACGTAGACAAATCGCTCACTCCTTTCAAGAACGTCATAAATCAAAAACTTGATTTTTCAGGAGAACGTTTTTTAAGTTTAAAAATATAATACAATATATCAAAAATAAATATCAAGCCACTTATTGAACTTTTTACTGTGCAATAGATCTTTTTAGGTGAAATCTGAATGTTTTTTCTCCATTTGAAAAATATTAAGTATATTTAAAAAAATAATCAAACAATACGTTTTCTTCAAAATGCAAAAACAACACTTACTACCCTGTAGCGGGTAAATATTAAGTTAAAAATATGCCGCTTTTGCTGGGATATAGTACATTTTCTGGGCATTCCGAAAACACGCACAACTGAAAATTGTCGATTTTTGATTTATGACGTTCTTGAAAGGAGTGAGCGAAATATTTAATGTAGCAAAGTGCGCGCACGCTCTAAATCTTGTTTGATTAAAATATCAATAAATTAAATTGGTCCATTGACTCCGATCTTGACTTTGATTTTGTCATCGCGCGAACCAGTTCCAGTGATTAGATAATCGAGTCCAATTGCTCTTATTGTGGTCTCATTATCAATACTACATATTACAAGCGGTCGCAGTAATATTAAATATTTGTTTAAATTACCGACTGACCAGTTAGTACCGATTGTTACGACTCAGGGGCATTTGTTATACAAATAAGAGTAATAGAGTTGTTTTCAGGGCGGATATTAAAAAAAAAAACATGTTAATGGTAATTACTTATATATAATGGAACTTGTAACATGTCCATCTGTCCGCCTCCGTAGTGTAATGGTCAGCACGCTCGGCTACCGTTTTAGAGGTCCCGGGTTCGATTCCCAAGAGGGGTAAAATTGAATATAAGTGATTTTTTCACTGTAATATTTATTCAATATTACCATGGACTGGTACCTGAAGCGGAGGGCTGATCACCTTTTCTTCGTGTGTAAACAATCAAGATAACACTGTATTTATATGATACAGTGAACTGTGTATATTAAAATAAAACACTTCAATACAACCGTTTTTTGAGTTTGTGAATGTAAACACGACAAGTTTCAAGAACTACAGATGCTCTGTTGTAAAATAATCACTTGTATAAGACCACTTTTTATTGATGTATTAATGTAAACACACTTTGTTCCGAGAACATCTTTAGTTCTCGAAACTAATCGTGTTTACATTAATAACCTAAAAAAGTGGTAATTTACAAGTGTTTAATTTTTATATTTCAGTCAATACCGCGTCGATAGGTATCCGAATCAGACCGAACTGCATTGGAATTATCAGGAAGTATGAACACATACATATGCACGCGCATATTATGTATGTACCTTTCACATTATATTTTAGGAGTGTGTCTACGAATATGGCAAAGTTTGGCCAGGGGTCGTTGTTAATGAAAAGGGGTGGTCATCCAACTGAAAGAAAAATTGCCAACCCCCTCCCCTCCTTCATCCCTCTGTGCACCCTCACCCCCTCCCTGGCGACCAAATGAGTTGGGAACGAAGTATTAAAAAAGTTTAGCTTTACGAACCTATTAATGGTAGAATGATTCTATGTGGTATGCGTCGATGACTCCTTGATTTGAAAAATCTGAATAGGTGGATATTAATTTGACGAGTTGGATTTTTAATTTATTTTCAATTCATATCAGTAGGTACAAAATATATACAGGTATAAAGTGGTATGACTTCGTCCGGAATGACGATGTGAGGAGAAGAACTCAACAGCCCCTCATACTGGTAGCCCTGAAGAGCAGAAGGTGGACATGGTTGGGACATGTCCTTAGAATGCCAACTGAGTGCATAAACCCCTCGTGTCTCTTCTTCCAACCCCGAGGATTCCGGCGCCCCGGAAGGCCGCTGACGACCATTCACCGACTATACTCAGCGGAACTTCGGGATGCCGACTGACCTGGGAGGAGGCCAAGGAGATGGCGCGTGACAGAATGACTTGGAGATGTCTCGTGTTGGCCACCTAGGGAGCGAACATGAAAAGAAGCAGAAGAAGGTACAAAACACGCGCTTAGAGAGTCAGAAATGAAGACTCTAAGAAGTGTATCTGACAAAAGTCTACGAGACAGAACTAGGAACACTAGCATAAGGGAAATATGCGAGATTGAAGATGTCGTTAGGCGGGGAAGGCAACGAAGAAGACAACTGTATGGGCATATGAGGATGGAATCATCCAGACTCCCCCACATTGCACTCTACGGCCAACCTCAAGGTAGAAGATTCCCAGGCAGACCACCAAAGAGATCGGCTGACCAAACATAAAACACAGTAAGGAACATTTTTTTGTAGTACGTTTTTTTTGCAGTAGAATCTACTTACCTGCTCCAAAAATGCAAAAAAAAACGTACTACAAAAAAATGTCCTTACTGTGTTTTAAGTTTGGACAGCCGAGATGGAGATTACTTGTGTATGTTTTTTACAAATAAATGTTGCAATTTATTTCAAATAACTTCTTCACAACATTTTGAGTGTCTCCAAATACTTGTTACATATCTGGGTTTTCTCCACTTAAATACTTCGTTAATTTATTGGTAATGAATAATGGATGAATCTATGTCCCATCCATTCGATCCGTGTCGCGATATGGTTTCTCCATTCTATAGTAGGTAGGCACCCAGTGCGGTACTTGCCCGCGACCAGCCATGTAAAACTAATGCGCAATCGAAGGGAAACCGCCGACTGCGAGCCGCGAGCTCATCGCAGTCACCACTCGACCACAATTTGCATGGCCAATTAAGATCGCGGGTACCCACGTAGAAAGTTCCTTCGGAAACAGTGTTCCGTACACGCATTTCACTTATTTATTGTAATTGAAACGTGTTATTTTGAAATCTTACCCATTGTTCATTTGAATTTCAACAATGTCGACACATTTACTTTACGTTTCCATACTCTCTACTTCCGACACCTCGCGTTTACGACACATTTTGACAAAACTGATTATTTTTACAACATTTTGAGTGTGTCCAAATACTTGTTCACAAAATCTGGATTATCTCCAATTACAGGAGTTATTTTCATATTATTTTTTGACATCTCATCAAAGATGAAGAAGAATATGGAAGTCTGGGCATTTACGGGGCTGACGACCGTCATCGGCTGGTTTAAGTGATCACTTTACACACGTGTAACATTCACCAATTCTACCCATTATTGACAACCACACTACGTCAGCCCCGTAAATGCCCAGACTTCCATATTCTACTTCATCTTTGATGAGGTGTCAAAAAATAATATGATTATTTTTACACTAATATTTATTCAATATTACCTACCCTGGACTAGTACCTGAAGCGGAGGGCTGATCACCCTTCCTTCAAGTGTTAACGATCAAGATAACGCTGCGTGTATATGATGCAGTGCCCTATGCACCATCGGGGTGCGGATAAGGGTTTCAAAGCTTCAAGATTAAAGAAGATTATATTTTGATTAACAAAAATTTGGCTTCATAAATGCCCAGATTACTATATTCTTCTTCATATATGTTGAGATGTCCAAACAAATAATGGTTTGTTTATTAAAATATGTTCATCTCCGGTGGGGAGATCAAAAATTGAGCAAACTTGATTATTTTAATTTGATTGTGTCCAAATACTTGTTGAAATTGTTCACATATCTAGGAGTTCCAAAACTTTTGGTAGTGTGGTTGTCAATCATGAATAGAATATTGAAAGTTGCACGTGTGTAAAGTGATCTCTTGGCATTAACAGCAAAGAACACTTGCACATTTTTACTTTTAGACATTTCAATAGTGGTCACATGTCGCTCACTCCTTTCAAGAACGTCATAAATCAAAAAACTTGATTTTTCAGGAGAACGTTTTTAAAGTTTAAAAATATAACACAATTTATTTAAAATAAATATCAAGCCTCTTATTGAACTTTTTACTGTGCAACAGATCTTTTAAGGTAAAACCTGAAGGTTTTTTCTCCACTTGAAAAATATTTAGTATATTTAAAAAAATAATTAAACAATACATTTTCTTCAAAATGCAAAAACAACACTTTCTGCCCTGTAGCGGGTAAATATAAAGTTTAAAAAATGCCTCTTTTTCTGGGATATAGTACATTTTCTGGGCATTCTGAAAACATGTACAACTGAAAATTGACGATTTTTGATTTATGACGTTCTTGAAAGGAGTGAGCGATGTGTGATATTAACTATTTTACGCATTAATGACAAATTTTTGTAACTCTTACGTCGTAACATCGCTCGCGGCGAGCATCAGCGAGCATCCGATGGAGTGCTTGGCTCGATGCTCGCATCGTAACGTGTTACGTTACGACGAAATGGCTCCGATCAGTCACCACCCCTACATACACATACCATAAATCTCATGACGTTTTACGTTTGAGCTCAATGAAACCATAGGGTTGGTTTGAGAATGCATTTATGTAGCAGAGACCCCTTTTAGAATAGATACATGTATTTGGGAGTTTCAAAAATTTGAGTAGTGTGGTTGTCAATCTTGGGTAGAATGTTGATTGTTGCGCGTGTGTAAAGTGATAACTTAACCAGCCTTTGACACGTAGTTAGTCCTGTAAATACCCAGACTTCCATATTCATTCTTTAATCTATGTGGAGATATGAAAATGTATGATTTTTTTTAGTATTTATTATTATTATTTTGTTTGTGTTCAATGGGTAACTGCAAAAAATAATAAAAACTAAATATAAAGGATTAATTTTCCAAAAGAATGCAAAGTAATGTTTTCCTGTTTTTTATGTTTTAGGTAAACAGGCGCAGAGATCGCACGAAGATAACCGCCAGGTAGCGATTCGATCTCGCAATTTCGGATACGTTTGCAAACACGCTAACCACCCGTCAGTCCCCGTCAGTCACAGCGCCATTAGAATGCACAAATATCTCCCGACTGATCTCCTAATTTAGAGCCTCCAATAATTTGCATTCGAGTGTTTCGAAAACCAACACAATTGCGTAAATTCGTCTCGGCATTGTCTCGCGTCTCGCCTGGTGGTTCGAGAGGCATTTCTCCTGGACTCTCGTATCGGTAGCATCAGCAGATGTCTTTGTGGGAGTTGTGACACCGATTGTATGCAAATCTCCGACGTGGCGTGTGGATATTTTGGTCAGAGGCTGTGACGAAACAGCGCGGGTGATGTAAAGTGCCTCGCGATGAGATGATGAACGGCCCCGTGCTATTGTTTGTTCCCCAACGCTATTTTGTTTTGTTTATAAAATGCACATTTCTTTTATATCCTGACTTAATAAGACAATTAATATTATCCCTCTCCCCGGAGCGAGTGGATACCGAGAGAATGACTAAGAAAGTATATTTGTCGAATTTGAAAGGGAAAACAGAACGAGGATGGCCGAAAAAACGTGGCACAACCAGATCAATCAGAACCTAAAATCTGGCGGTGTCAAAAGCCTACGTAATAGGAGACCATGGATGTGAAGAAAGCTAGGAGTGTATGTCAGGATAGAAGAGTGTGGCGTTGTATCAATTTTATTTTATTTTATTTTTTTTCAATTTCAATTTCAATTTATTCAATAAAAAAAATATATATACATAACAAACAATATTCAAGGCGTATATATTAAAAGTAAAAGTAAGCAAGAAGACTTAAAAGTGTAGAAGAATCCCGCTTCGGAAAACTCCTTCGGACACATGGAACAGATCAATATCCAATGTGATATTGTTCAACATAGCGGTAGCTCTTCCTACAGGCATAACCATCGGCAGGTTGGTCCTGTGTATAGGAATGTGAAACAATCTATGCCGACGCTGTCTTAGGTAACTATCGGGAACATACAGACCAATGCTCCGGATAATTTCAGGATTATCCATCATACCGCGCAACAATCGATAAAAATGCGTAATTAAATACACATTCCTTCTAGTCTCTAAACTATTGTAGCCAAGCATATCCTCTCTGCCACTCCTGCAGAGAACGGTATGATGGTAGTAGTAGTAGTAGTAGTAGCGGTATTAATAATATCTTTATACTACTTTTTCATTCTTTTGAATTAAAGTTTAAGTTCCGAAACCCAAACGGTGGAAATATTTAACTAATTAGAAATTACAACTAAGACAGTCAACCAACTAGGTATATAAAATACTAAAACTATTTTTACATGCAATTAAGAATTATGTAGGTTCTCACACATATCATTAAAAAGCACCTCCGAGCAAAGCACACAAATCACAAGTAACACTTTTTATGAAAACGAACATAGAACTAAAATATCAATTTTTTTTAACATATCAAGCAAAACATAACACATACCTCTGTTGGTTGAAACATTTATTGATAAGCAATAAAGTCATATAACCAAAATTCATTTAAAATAGAAACAAAATATGAAAGATGATTTAATATGGATAATATTCTTAAAATGATTATAATTAAGATTACTTCCCTTATTTATTCGATCTTCCTGATTATTTAACTTGTTGTACTCGTACGGGAAAGTATGATAAGATGTTTGAATGTGGAAGCGGTGAAGATTGTGTTCAAATACAGAATGGTGGCGTTCTATTCTCTCTACCTACCCCCGTAGTGAAACGACGTGATGGTTAGGTTAGGTTAGGTTAGGTTAGGTTAGGTTAGGTTATTTATATAATTGTGTTTTTACGATTTTTTTCTTTTCCAATGAGTTAGACTGATCCACTGTAACGCGTGGCCGGGTAAAGCAATACATAGTAGGTAGGCAGAGAGAATAGAACACCATACCACTCTGTCTTTGAAAACATTCTTCGCCTCTTCTACGTTCATGCATCTCCTCATACATACCCGCCCATTATTACGACTCCTAACCTGACCACTTTCGGATATAGCAAGTAATGTATAAATTCATTTTCTCCTGTTGATATCATAAATTAAGGTTGGGTGTTCAAAAGACGTGTCAATTAATTATGTCGGACTTGTTTGTTTGGATATTTTATATTGTGCAACATTCGTTCACTCGCGTGACCTAAAATCAGTGACCCAGGTCAAAAGAGTAAATATACGGAGTGTAGAGAATAAGAAATAATGTGTACGAAACGACCCGGGTTCTTATAACAAGCAGTTAGGCAGATTAGGTATGCGTTAATGGTGCTATTGTGAAACGTTGCGCAAGGCGGGCGGTGCCGATTGTGAAGCGGACTTAAGAGGAGGGTCTTCATATTAAAAAAAATGTTGCATAAATGACTTTACAAGCGAGTGTTTTTGCTTAGAATTTTCACTCATGAATTACATGAAATTATAGTAACTTCAAACATAAAGATTAAATCCATTCACAAGTAGGCATAGGCTATGAAACTTATGAAGTTGAAGCCAGAATAGGGACATGATAAACGGTGTTGCATAAGCCGTAGCTAGATTTCAGAGTCACTTGGACGTTAGGTAAAAAAAATGACTTTACCTTTTGAATTAAAAATATATTTATCAATGGTTTTGGAAAATGATGTATTTTGAAATATTATAAATTTTTTTTTGACATCTCAACATAGATGAAGAAGAATATGGAAGTCTGGGCATTTGCAGGGCTGACAACAGTCATAGGCTGGTTTCACTTTACACACGTGTAACATTCACCAATTCTACCTATGATTGACAACTATACTCTTCAAATTCTTGGAAGTTCTATATAAATGATCCAATTTCGAAACATTGGGCTTGAATCGCTAGAATTTCACTGGAGACATTTATTGGTGAGATACAAGATGCTGGATTATAATCACATACATGTATGAGAAATGTCAGAAATTATCACTGTGTACAAGTATTTGGAAACACTCAAAATGTTGTATAAATTTTATATTCAAAATATACTATTTTGTTTCTGACACTCAAAAAAAAACAAATACTATTGAAGGCTCTTAGGAGCATATCTGGCAAGAGTGTATAAAATAGAAGAAGAAACACCAGGATAATCGCAAATATATGCGAGATCGAAGATGTCGTTACGTGGGGAAGGCAAGATAATGGTATGCCCATGTGTGGAGAATGGAACCATCCAGACTCCCCCATTGCACTGAACGGCACACCCCAAGGTATACGACTCCCGGGAAGACCACCAAAGAGATGGATTGACAGCTGGAAATCGACAGCGCAGGAGGCTAATCACTCTTAAACACAGGCCACAGCGCCGGTGTTTTTTTGCAAACTGCCCCCTTAATGATTTTGTGTGAAGTGTTGTTTACTTAATGATGATTAGACTTCTGGTCGATTTCAGAGCAGTTATGCCTTGTTTCTTGGAGATATGAATCTTTTGGACTGGGAGTGGAATTGTGAAAAATAAACAATAGTTTTGGTGAAAGAGGGCAGTGGTTTTTATAAAATGCGAAAACTGAGCTCTTACAATACTTACTTTCAGCTGCACTAATGTGCAAAGGCAAATAGCCGCAAGTTAAAAACAGTAGTTTTGGGATAAGCGCGTTTATAGTTAACTTAAAATGATGCTTTTTGCCAACAGATGTATCAAATTATTACAATTTTGCGGCTATTTGGATAATGAATATCTCGGTAAAGGAAAGAGATAGAGCAAAATCTGTGAATGTATATGATGGAGGCCAGTTATAAGAATGCTTTAAGCCATGTTTAGCCAAACAGGCTTGTTGCCTTTACGCAATTGGTGCAGAAAGAAGTCAAAAATATAATTAATCGTTTTATTTTTCTTCCGCCCTAGTAGAGTTGTGGATATGTGCCCTCGGCACGTAAAGACTCAGTGAGGGCAAATTTTTGTATTTTAAAAAAAAAATAGTGTGTAGGTATTTGATTAATTAAATAAATAAATCAATTTCAAATTAAATTTATTGTCAAGGGGGTACATATGGTATATGATCAAAACAACTGAATAACTCTCTTCAATTTTTTATTTATCAACGACCCTATTTCCCCATGTATGTGTATGATGAAATATAAAGGAAGGAACTAAATAACTAATTAAATTTAAATCTCATGTTTTTCTTGTGTTGTTATACAAATTTGAATGTTTTTTTTTTATATATATTGTTTTATGTTTTAATCTATTGTACTATATTTTTTAACTGCTTTAATCAATATTTGTAAAAATTCTCCACGTGTATCTAATTTAAATAAATAAATACATATCGCTCACTCCTTTCAATAACGTCATAAATCAAAAAAAAATTGATTTTTCAGGAGAACATTTTTAAAGTTTAAAAATATTATACAATGTGTTAAAAATAAATATCAAGCCACTTATTGAACTTTTCACCGTGCAACAGATCTTTTTTGGTAAAACCTGAAGGTTTTTTTCCCCATTTGAAAAATATTAAGTACATTTAAAAAAATATTTAAACAATGCCTTTTCTTCAAAATGCAAAAAGAACACTTTCTGCCCTGTAGCGGGTAAATATTAAGTTAAAAATATGTCTCTTTTGCTGGGATATAGTACATTTTCTGGGCATTCCGAAAACATGCACAACTCAAAATTGTCGATTTTTGATTTATGACGTTCTTGAAAGGAGTGAGCGATATATTGACTCAATTTCGTAGAGTAAGATAACATATCACTCACTCCTTTCAACAACGTCATATTTCAAAAATCGTCAATTTTCCGTTGTGCATGTTTTTGAAATGCCAAGAAAATGTACTACATATATCCCAGCAAAAGAGGCATATTTTTAACTTAATATTTACCCGCTACAGGGCAGAAAGTGTTGTTTTTGCATTTTGAAAAGTAGGTATTGTTTAATTATTTTTTATAAAATATAGGCACAAAATATTTTTCAAATGGAGAAAAAACCTTCATGTTTTACCAAAAATGATCTGTTGCACACTAAAAAGTTCAATGAATCGCTTGATATTTATTTTTAATACATTGTATTATATTTTTATACTTTAAAAACGTCCTCCTGAAAAATCAGTTTTTTTATTAATGACGTTCTTGAAAGGAGTGAGCGATATGCAAATTATGATCTCTAACTCTTCTGGTAAAGTTCCATTAGAAATGTTCAAAACCAGTTAAAAATACATAATGGTTTCTTGGTATTATCAAAAGATTGTGACCAAAGGTCCCCCTCACCGTGTAGGAAGTGTTAATATGGCAAATTGATGCTTGTGTCATTAATTTTTTGCTACCATCATTAATATAACGCACACTTGACACTAACCCCAACACGACAAGTCCATAAATTAACGCAATTATAAAATTAAACGTGACAAAACGCCTTCGAAGCGTCATATCAGCTTTAACATTAATTAACCCTTACAACACCGTGAAATGTTCCGACCAGTTAAGTCAAACTCTGATAAGGTACGGTTCCAATTATCGAGCTCTTTGGTGTAAAATAATTGTGAACATTTTTTTTGTAAAGAAATAAGTATTTATCACCTACTTCTGGAAAACCGTCATAAACGTATCTTGGTTTGTGTTTGTACTGATATTTCTTGGAGGAACAGCATGTTATATACAATTGAACTATAAATTTATATGCTCAAACTATCCTTACATACGTATCTAAGAATTACTCTCAAAAAACACAAGAAATCACCTCCTAGCAAAGGACAAAAACCACAATCAACACACTTTATGGTAACGTACATATGATAGAATTACAAGATCCGAAACACAAATACAAAATCTAATACGTACCTTTTTTTGTAAAAAAGAACATTGTTTTTAATGCAATTAAGTCATTAAATAACGAATCTTAGTAAATAAAAGCTATTTATAGATGGAAAATGGAGGTGGATAGATTTGAAATCGGATAGATTGCGTATCATTTATCGTACCAATTTATTTTTCACAACATTTTAAAATTTAACATTTTAAAATTTAATATTATAAAATGTGCCTTCGGCACTTCAGAGGATGCATTTTTTTTAAATTTTAATTTATACGATGAAAAAAAACATATCGCACATAGTCGTACAGGAGAAAGTGACCAAGTAACAAAACGTAAAATGTTCAAGAGGGCCATTTAAGTCACTTTTGCTTGGCAAAGAAAATAAACATCAATGCAATTAGTCACTTTTAACAAGTTAATAAATTATACTTTCAAGTTTAAAATCCTTTCGGATATTATTTAGGGCAATATTAAGCTAGTAAGATATCAAACAGTCAATGATCACGTATTTGTAAAAAATGCACTTGGTCACTTTCTCCTGTATGACTACGATATCTTCAATCAACTCATATTTTTTTAATGTAATTTAATTGGTTTTCTTAAAAATATAAATTTCAATGCTACTTTAGGTAAATCCATTTTTTATGCATTTTTATGGGTCGATATTGGGAACTGTACCTCAGTTCAAAAAATATATTATTAGATGCGGGAATATCTACATATTAAGGGTAGTTAGGCGGTCAGTACACGCGATATACACGCTTGTGTCATGGTACTCAGGGGTCAGGAAGTCGTGGCTCATAATTGGTACACTTAATGACTGTAAAAATCACGAAGTTTATACAGTCTGCTGCCTGCTACTTTGTGCGTTCCGCCCTCAACCCTCCCGCTACGGGTAGCGTCTTATCTACCCTTCGATCAGCCAACCCTCGAGAAGGGGTTGAAAATTCAAACGCGAAAAAAATTTTTATAAAAAAAAGAATTTTTTCACATCTTAACATTGTTTAAGAAGAATATGGAGGTCTGAGTATTTTCAGTACCTACTTACTACCTGTTATAAGCTAGTTAAGGTCCGATATATGTACTTACGTTCAATCGCAACTTAATTTTCTTTAAACCCAGGTAACATTTGACGCAATTGAATTTTTTTCTTAAATCACCATTTTTGTATTAAAAAAATATTATAAAAATAATTCCTAAGTGAAAATTCCTAAGGAGAAACGCAGATTTGTGAACAAGGATTTTGTCACACCCAAAATGAATATTTTTCTTAATTGAAATATAATTCTGTATATTCCATTATGCTAAATCTTGACTAACTAACCATCACGCCGCTTCCCACAGGTGGAGAGAATAGAACGCCACACCAATTAGTCTTTGCAAACAATCTTCGCCTCTTTCACATTCATGCATCTCCTCATACATACCCGCCGATTATTCCGACTTCTGACCTGACCACGCTCAAATATTTGAAATATTTGATGATGCCGTTTTTTGTCCAATTTGTATTTTCAAATCATATTTCACAAATTCTACCGTCATAAAATATGCAATTGAATTATAAAATATGTTTTTTAATGAAGTCGTTTGAACACACCTGCCCTGCACTGTGTGGTAAATTGTTAAAAATAATCAAGTATTTTTGTTATCTCTGGATGTATTGCCATCAAGATAAGTGACCCGTGATAAGAGTACCTAAATAGCTGATGCATAGCGTTTGGCCATATACTGGTGAGTATGCAAATTGCAGGTAATTTGGCCATTTTCGACCGTTCAAACTGACCCCAAGTGTCATTAGACAAACTTACCCAAATATATGTGTAAAGCCTTAGATTGAGTAGATTCAGTGCTGTTACGAAAAAATGTTATTAGAAAATGTTAAAGATTAAAATAATCTGGTCAAATTATAAGCTGGATAAATTTTTTTAATAAAGTTTTCAGGCGTCTCCCACTATAATAGTAATAAGGAATATGGATTGTTTATTTGATTGCGCCTTCGTAGTGTAATAGTCAGCTCGCTCGGCTACCGTTCTGGAGGTCCCAGGTTCAATTACCAGGGGCGGCTCAAATAAATATAAGTGATTTTTTCACTCTGATATTTGCTCAATAAAACCCTGCATTGATACCTGGAGCAGAGGGCCGATCACCTTTTCTTCATTTGTTAACGATCAAGATAACACTGCGTTTATATGATGCAGTGCCCTGTGCACCATTGGGGTGTGGATAAGAGATTTAAGAAGAAGATTTATTTAATTATTTTCGTTAAATATTACCTCAAGGGCAGTCACAGTGAATGAATCGGGGAAAATGTAAAGTATTTCAAATAATCCGGTTTAGATCTTGCACACACCTGAATAAAAGGGTCTCTACTACATACAAGCTGTTTAGAACATACCATAGGTGACTTCTGTAAACTCACACATAAAGTGTCTGTAAAATGAGATTTATGATATTCATGTGTTTCTTTGTTTCGTAGTTCTCTGTACGTCAGCATAAAGTGTGTTGATAAACTCTGACTTAAGAGTCCGCGACACTAACCACGAGACCACAACCCAACACAATGGTTAAATGCATACATAAGGATTGCTTTAGAGTAGGTACAGTTACTTGACAGTTATGAGCTTATAATTTGAATATCTCCTCTGGGGGAGTCCGACTTGACCTTCGGGTGAAGACTGACCGGAGCATTTCGTCGTAACGTAACATGTTACGATGCGAGCATTCAGGCAGTCAGTATTGCGAGCCGAGTGCTCCATCCATAGTTTGGAATGCTCACTGATGCTCGCCGCGAGCGATGTTACGACGTTATGTTACGACGAAATGCTCCGGTCAGTCTCTACCTTTAGAGTATACCTACAGTTATCCAGCAAGTAAAAGTTAAATAAAAGTAGTTATTTTGGGATAGTGAAAAGTTCCGAGAACACTTACGCAAGTGTTTATCAACCATCTTATATTTCGTGAACTATTTATTTTTCCGAGATACACAGCTAGAAGTTAGTTCTAATTCTTAGTTGTTATCAGGTCGTATCACCGTGAAGGGGTTATTTATGACTTCGGGAACAAAAGTTTTAAGGTAAAATCGTTCCAACTGTTGACCCGTTCCCGCCCAGGCGAGTACGCCTACCGTGTCAGACTGAGGGTGAACAATGCCAAAACCATGTATTTAACATTTAAAAAGCCAAAAGATAAAGCCAAGAGATGTAAAAAAATGAAATTAAACTCCTGTAATTGGAGATAATCCAGATTTTGTGAACCAGTATTTGGACACACTCAAAATGTTGTAAATAAATTATCTGGTCAAATTATGAGCTTAAATGGTAAAAATGAAAATGATATTTTCTGGCGTTTCTCATGTGTGTGATTATAATCCAGGATTCGGACCTCACATACTAATAAAATAGTTTCTGCTCAGTATAAAGCTTCTTTTCATCTCACCAATAGGTGTCTCTAGCGAAGTTCTAGTGATTCAAGAAAAATGTTTCAAAATTGGTTCATGTAAATAGAACTTCCAAGAATTTGAGGAGTGTGGTTGTCAATAATGGGTATAATTGGTGATTGTTATACGTGTGTAAAGTGATCACTTTAACCAGCCTGTGACGGTCGTCAGCCCCGTAAATGCCCAGACTTCCATATTCTTCCTCTGATGAGATGTCAAAAAATAATATTAAAAAAGCCATTCTAAAATAAAAATTATAGGATATATAAATAAATCGTAGTCGTACAGGAGAAATTGACCAACTAACGAAATATAAGTAGTTCGGGAGGGCCATTTAAGTAACTTTTGTTTGGCAAGAAAATAAACATCAATGCAGTTTGTCATTTTTCACAGTCAAAATATTATACTTCCAAGTTCCAAGAATTTGAGTAGTGTGGTTGTCAATAATGGGTAGAATTGGTGAATGTTACACGTGTGTAAAGTGATCACTTAAACTAGCCTATGACGGTCGTAAGCCCCGTAAATGCCCAGACCTCAACATTCTTCTTTATCTGTGTTGAGATGTCAAAAAATAATATTTAAAGTCTTTCTTGCAACAAATTAATCCATGTAAAAAATCTCTGTTCAAAAACGGTCAAGGGCTTGCATACGTCTGGACAGAAGAAGGTTGATGAAATTAGGTTACTGAATTTAAATTTTCATTTAAGTTCGTTTCTACATACGGGGTTGTGAATTTTCTCGCTGGTGTGGAATCCACCTTACCACAAAATGTCTTTAGACTTGTTACATAAATCTTCTAGGAGACAAATGGTAGGGCGGGAGGGGAAGGAGGAAAGCGGAAGGAGGTAGAATGAACGGCCACTGTTATTTAGTACGAGAATAAGTACGAACGGAGGATAGATCGGGAAACAGAGATAGCAAGGCGCCCCATGCGTCGCGACGCTGACGGCGAATATAGCGTTGCTAGTTTAATACAATATCTTCATCTATATAAATCAAAATGTAAATGATATTCCGTTCAAAAACTAAGAAATCCTAAAGTTATTCACAGATTGCCTTGAAATTTTGACAGAACGTTGAATTAGAATTTGCGGCGGGTAAAAACTTGCTTTTTGACCATGCATTATTGCTTCACAGATTTTTAACTCTATTGTAATTATACATAATAAATAAAAAAATGTCATCCTGATTCATACACATAATAGAAGTAAAATTTCATACATGGAATTCAATCAAACAACCACATGACACAATCGTAAAAAAATCGCTAACCCCATTAATAAATATAACTTACATAAGGCGAGGTATCCACCATATCTGTTCATATGTCCTGGGTTTGATTCCCAGGGAGGGGGTGAAAAAAATTGTGATTTTACACTCTAGTATTTATTTAACACTACCCTGGACTGGTCCCTGAAGTGCAGGAGTGATCTCGTTGCCTTCATGCAAGTAACGATCTGCGTCAATACGACGCAGTGCCCTATGCACCATTGGGTGCGGATAAGTGTTAGAAAACGAAGTATCTTTGTGTATACGTAGCTATGTTTTTCTCCACTCTCGTTGCATCTCTACGTCTATCTTCTATCTTTCTTCTCTGTTGTGTAACAAAATGTGTCTAATAAACGTTACGCGTCCATGAAATTTCACTATCAATTCTCGTCCAATCATCGTTTTTGTTTTGAATTACCGAACGTCCAAGTGACTCTGAAATCTATCTACGGCTTATGCAACACCGTTAATCATGTCCCTACTCAGGCATCAACTTTATAAGTTTCATAGCCTACGCCTACTTGTGAGTGGATTTACTCTTTTTGTTTAAGGTTACTATAATTTCATGTAATTCATGAGTGGAAATTCTAGGCAAAAACACTCGCTTCCAATTATCGATTGTCGAATAGTCCCCTAAGAAGTCACATAAAAAAATTATGATTCACATTTAATCCTATATGCACCATTTTGTGAACCAATTAACATAAATTTGTATTCATTGTATTTCTGTTGGGGCGTACGAGTTTCAATTTCAATCACGCGCCTCCCCTGAAATGTCAAATCAACTTAGCCCTAATAAAGGACACAATGATGGTGATAATTACTCATTTCTTTATGTGGGGAATGGGATATTTTGTTTTCCATTTTTTGTCGGATTTCAATAAGGTAATGATTTCCATCGGGTGGTATGTACGGTGGACATTAGTCAGTGGTGTCCGGCGAGGGCGCAGAGGGAGGGGGGAGAAAATGACCGGAAGTTGTGAACAAATCGAGGGGACGGAGTTGCGTGACACCGCTTCTGGACGCAAGGCTGAAAACAGCGGACGTACTATACCATTTTGAAAATAACCATAATAAAACGTGACTGAATAGTGCTATGGTAGTACTTGACTATTTCCAAAATAACTATAGTAAAAACGTGTGTGAATAGTGCCATGTCAGTGACGTGTAGTATCTTTTGCATGTTGTTTCGTTATTTACAATATTTTGAGTGTGTCCAAATACTTGATCACAAAATCTGGGTTATATCCAATTACAGGAGGTATTTTCATTTTTTATTTTTTTTACATCTCATCAAAGATGAAGAAGAATATGGAAGTCTGGACATTTACGGGGCTGACGACCGTCATAAGCTGGTTTAAGTGATCATTTTACACACGTGTAACATTCACCAATTCTACCCATTATTGATGACCACACTTCTCAAATTCTTGGAAGCTGTATATATATGAAACAATTTTGAAACATTGTTCTTGAATCACTTGAACTTCAGAGACATCTATTGGTGAGATGAGAATTACTGTTTCGTTATTGTCAAATTTTTAAAACTTCTGGATGTGGTTTGATCAGTATATCTAGAAGTTTAAAAAAATTGAGTAGTGTGGTCGTCAGTCATGGGTAAAATCATATTTTCATATGGTGTACGGAGTGCGTGGAAGTTTTCGGTAAGGGAAGGGTAATTAACTATGAGTATTTCAATGTTTTAGAATTTAGTACACAAACCCCGATGATCACAAGGTTCTTGTCAAAACTAGTTGTATAAAGTGTACCAAAAAAAGTGGTTAAAACAAA
Organism: Brachycentrus maculatus; assembly: GCF_059751285.1. Taxonomy (NCBI): domain Eukaryota; kingdom Metazoa; phylum Arthropoda; class Insecta; order Trichoptera; family Brachycentridae; genus Brachycentrus; species Brachycentrus maculatus. The sequence continues at coordinate 1,571,583 of NW_028280859.1, forward strand.
GCTGTTTTATTTTATAAAGTTAACAAATGATGCCTAACGAGTAAGATTCTGGAATAAATTATGCTCGTTATGAGAGGTTCCACTGTTCTTCGATAAATACGAAAATACCTTATGGGTCAGCCTGAAAGGAGTCTCCGTATAGCGTGACACAGCGTGAAATAAGCGATGTAGTAAAAATGTGGGCCGTATAAAGCACCATGTCATTTGTATGTTGACGTTATCGGTCTGGCACCTACTGATTTTACACTCAACTATGTCATACGCCCTTAATTAATGGGGTACTTAATCTAAAGCGGAGATACTATCGCACAAAAATAACAATGGAACAAGACAGGAGAAAGTGGGGCTCAGACATAGGAGTTACGGTGTTTTTTAAATACACCCATTACACGGCCCAAACTAGCATGCGTAGGCGCAATAATGCCTACCTATCCGAATTTCAAATTGCTAACAATTATATATTGTTTATTTGTATTAAATAGTTTTACAATAATGTCTTCACCTTATTTCAAACAGCTGTACCTATATCGCTCACTCCTTTCAAGAACGTCATAAATAAAAAATCGTCAATTTTCAGTTGTGCATGTTTTCGGAATGCCCAGAAAATGTACTATATCCCAGAAAAAGAGCCATATTTTAAACTTAATATTTACCCGCTGCAGGGCAGAAAATGTTGTTTTTGCATTTTGAAGAAAAGGTATTGTTCAATTATTATTTTTTAATATCCTAAACATTTTTCGAATGGAGAAAATACCTTCAGATTTTACCTAAAAAGATCTGTTGCACAGTAAAAAAATCAATAAGTGGCTTCATATTTTTTTTAATACATGGTGTTATATTTTTTAACTTTAAAAACGGTCTCCTGAAAAATCAAGTTTTTTTGATTTATGACGTTCTTGAAAGGAGTGAGCGATATATGTAATATGTAGGTACCTACCTCTTTATTTTATTTTATTTATTTCTTCAATTAGCTTGTATTACATTAAATACAAACAAAATTTTATTTCCACTTAATTTAACATTATATATTTACAACTTCTTTAGTAGGTATACAACATTAACTTTAAAAAAAATTCAATTCTTTTTATTTTTCAAACATTGAAGCATCTCGTCATACATTTTAAACCCTTACACATAGTAAAATTATGCCTTTTTTTATTTATATTATTTTTAATTGCAGATTTTTTCTATCCTTATTTCTATGCATTATTAAAAAGTAATTTATTCTTAAAATATTTGGGTTTTCTACTGTTAAAAAAATACTTATTATGTATCAGTCTCATTTTTAAAATATCCAGATGATTTATTGTGACTGCAGACAGTTGGTAGAATTCCATATTGAATTGTTGGGTAATATATCCAAAATTAAAGTGTTTGATAATATCATATACTTATAGGTATGTACATAAAACTAAAATTCAATCCAATAATCCTGTTTAACTTTGGATACCACACAATCAATGTATCCAGCTGAGCTATTTTTTTAATTTTTTAATTTATTTATTTATGCGGTGGGGACAATATTATAAACAAAATAAAAGTCGATAAACTGCGTCTCTTCGTTCTTCTCGCGTACATTTATGAATACACAAATTCTTATAAAAAATACACAATTTTGGAATGAACAAGCTTCATTGTGACTCCTTCACTGTAATTTCTAGGCGCTATTTTTAATCACTTCATGATATCTTTTCAATCGTTCGAGCACATGTTTTGGTGGACTGAGAACGCGATAAGTCACGACCACTCACCGGTACATCACGCCTCAATCATCTCCTTAACTAATCATCCCACGTGATCACAGTAGACTACTTGTAATTCCTTACACCTAACTGTTCGGCGTTTATCGGCTATTTGAGATCAACATCACGTTTTCTGTGATTTTTACCTGCGGAGATTACAAGCACCTAGGTGCCATTATCGCTTTGTAAAATGATGTAATATAAAGTTAAGATATTAATTACTTGAGTCTAATGTATTTTTTAGGATTGGACTGTTCGTATATAGGTATATTTATATATATATATATATATATATATATATATATATATATATATATATATATATATATATATATATATATATATATATATATATATATATATATATATATATATATATATATATATATATATATATATATATATATATATATATATATATATATATATATATATATATATATATATATATATATATATATATATATATATATAAATAGGTTTATACTTTTAAAGACAAGTGCATGTGTGAATACAATCTACAAAAATTAACCCCAGATGAAGGGGCATTCGTAAAATTTACGAAGCACTTCCAATCTGTGGGCAACAACGAGCCAACACATGTAAACAATGTAGTGAGTTGTCGCTTTGCTAGTTGTAGCATATAGTCTTAATTTTTTACTGATATTTTGTGTTTGTATTTCATATGTATGTTTTCAAAAACATGTTTCACTTATTTCTTAATGGTTTTTAGTAAATTATTTTAGTGAAATGTGAATTTTCTTATCGTCGTACATTTTACGACAGTCTCGTATTAAGGTACAATGAAACAAGACACGTGGTCTGGAGTTAAACGAGAAGAAAGAAAGAAATAAATCAATAAAATATCAAGATATAAGCACTATCGATAAAATTAAGAAAGGTATGTTGAGATGGTTTGGACATGTGAATTGAATGAGTGAAGATAGGATAGTTGATCGAATTTATAAAGTGAATGTGGTTGGTAATAAAAGCAGAGGAAAACCTAAGTAAACTTGATGGCATGATTAAGTATTTCAAATACTTGAATGTCGGAATAATCAGTGTGTATGTGTGAGAATATGTATGAACGTGGAAGAGGCAAAAATTATGTGCAAAGACAGATTGGACTGGCGTTCTTATTTCTCTGCCTACCCCTGCGGAGAAGCGGCCCAATGGTTAGTTAAAGAAACCGTATACGGTCCTTGCGAAAAATCTAATATATAGTATTACGTTATAATCTTACACTGTACTTTATTGCATTCGCCTCAACGTTACTTCACACGTTGCTATGACGAAGTAGGTACTGGATTCGATTTCCGGTAGGACCACTTTTACATCAAGCACCTTACCCTGGTCTATAAAAAAATATATAAGACCATAAGAGAGCGTTACTACTTTTTAGTATTTTTTTGTCCTTAGCGAGAGAGGATGGCTTACCGATGTACGATATACAATATACTCTGCTCGATTAATGAAATAACCCGGTCACGAATACTAACTGGTACCCGAGCCATGCGGCAGATTGTGAAGCAAGATTACGCGAACATCGCCTAGGATGAGACGATGCTAGAATTTTTGATGAAAATTGACACGAAGGCCTGCAATTAAAAGGTTTTGAGATTTAAAATAGATTGGACGTGATTTTTTTGATACTTTAAACCAGGCTCGATCAACCCAAATTGCACCCCGCGACGCATCGATGACCTAAAATTTTCCCAAGGGCCGCATACAGATATTGGATTTTTTATAACAACGTATTTCATACATATTGATTTTTTGTAAGTACCTACACATTATAAATAATTTAAATGCAGAGGTGTTCAAAGAGCTCAATCAGGGTAACTGTGGATAAAAAAAAAAAACATTACTACGACCAGATGTGAGAAGAAAATACACATTGAAACAACAAAAAATGTATTTGTATAGTAATAAACATATTAAAAAACTTTAACAATCAAATTTATTAATTAGGACACATAAATCAAACAATGTTAACATTTATTATTGTTATTGTTTGCATGCTGTGTTAGTGATTGTCCTGACGAAGAGACAGGTACGTCTCGAAACCGGTAGACGAAAAAATCTCGGTGAGTGGGTATATAATAATTTTATTAACATTTTTGTAAAAAAAAAAATAAGTAAAAATGACCCACCACAAAGTAAATGCTTTAAATATGAATAATATTGAAAATAATGTTAACAATTTTATTTGAAATAAAACCAATTTATTAAGGACTTCTCAGTTCGAGATTAGAGTTTCTCTTCGCTTAATTAATTTTTCTAAATCTATTTCAATATTTTTAATTAATGTTTTACGTAGTAAATACCACTATTTCTTAAAATCTACTGTGACACGTGTTTCGATGCATTCCGCATCATTTTCAAACACCGCAACTGATGCGGAGTGCATCAAAACACCTGTCACAGTAGATTTTAAGAAACAGCGGCATTTACTAAGTAAAACATTAAATAAAAATGGATAGATTTTACCACAAAGTGACTGCCAAATCAATTAATGAAACCTTTCTAGAGATTTTTTGAGATTGTCTTAAATTGGCCATGCTGAAGAGCGTGCAAATGGATATTGTTCACAACAATTTTTTGAGTGTGTCCAAATACTTGCTCACAAAATCTGGATTATCTCCAATTACAGGAGTTATTTTAGTGAAGTTCTAGTGATTCAAGAACAAGGTTTCTAAATTGGTTCATATATATAGAACTTCCAAGAATTTGAGTAGTGTGGTTGTCAATAATGGGTAGAATTGGTGAATGTTACACGTGTGTAAAGTGATCACTTAAACCAGCCTATGACGGTCGTCAGCCCCGTAAATGCCCAGACTTCCATATTCTTCTTCATCTTTGATGAGATGTCAAAAAATGATATTGTTCACTGTTTTTTTAACAACATGTATGAGTTGTCTCATAGATAATACTTGAGAGCATAAATTTTGTTGATGTATCAAACCGAGTATCAAAAATATATCATTGGTTTAAAAATATATTCTTCTTACATGACCGCGGGCCGCGGGTTGGCCACCCGTGCTTTAAACTCATCCAATATTAATCTTATGCTTAAAATTGTAAGATGATTATACATACCTTATACTACGGATTTATATTCTCAACGCTTTCCATAAGAACAGAAAACCAATTTTCAATATAAAAATTCTTATTATTTTATTGATATCTCAACATAGATGAAAAATAATATGGATGTCTGGGCATTTACGGGGCTTATGACCGTCATAGGCTGGTATAGGTAAGTGATCATTTTACATTCTGTAACATTCACCAATTCTACCCATGATTGACAACCATGATGTCAAAAACATAATATGAAAAATAACTCCTTAGATTGGAGATATAAGTATTTCGACACACTCAAATGTTGTTGAGAAATTCATTATCATAGACTGGTATAAGTGACCATTTTACACACATGTAACATTCACCAGAAGGTGTTGAAAATACGAAAAAAAAGGTTTGTTTCAATTAATCTGTTCGATACTGTATTTACCAAGTAAAACTAAATTTGAAACGAAATGTTATTGTATGAAGATGGAAGGATGTCTTACTATTTTCGTGGGTTTTTATCATGCAGTATATTTTGTATGCAAGAAGGTAGAAACCAGCCGTGACGCATTTCTAAAGGTTTTTTTATAGGTCTCGTTATAATATATGAAATGTCTAAGTATGCAGGCACCTACCTACATACGAGGTGTATGATAGGTGTATCTACATCTATCGTTATTAGGCCTCTGGTATAATATGTATTGATGATAATAATTAATAATATTTTATTACCGTAACAACTAATGCTCTATACTCTATACCACCCTATGCTTGTATTGTCTAATACAAACAATGTTCAAGGACGGTCTCGTTTACAGTATGGCGTTATTCTAACCAGTAGGTAGACAGTCATCATTATTTATTATCGATAACTAGAGAAGTACCTACCTACCTACCATAAAAATGTACCTTAAGTGAGTGTGTTTTAAAAGGTACAACAAAATAGTTAAGGGTTAATACCAGTGTGACCAGCGATATCCAAAATATAGTTATTAAGACATAACATATAGTTATTAAGTCCGGCTGTGCTGAAAGCCAAAGTCGTCGCATCACGTCAGATTATTTTTTTAAAATATTTACATATTAAGTCTGTTTTTGTTTTTAAGAATATACTTACAAATATGTAAGGATTTCTTTAAACTTCTTTCCTTTCAATAACTCTTTTAATTTCAAAACTATAAGTATACTAATTTTGAAGAAAAACTTATTTTTTCAATGCAAAAACGGACTTTTATGAAAAAAATATCTAGAACTACAGTCTGTCTCTGTAGTATTATGGTTAGCGCGTTTGGTTACCTTACTAGCAATATCAGGTTCGATTGCCAGGGAGGTCAAAATAAATATAAATTACATGTGGGTTGACCTTACGTAAATGATAACCATTTTTTTCCAACGATGATTGTAAGAAAACAAGTATAACTCACCTAAAAAACGAATTTTATAAAACCATATTTATTAAATTTGAAATGCTAAATATATATTTAAAATAAACCAATCGGGAATCGAACTGAGACATCATCATTAGGTACCTACCTATCATTTGAACCATTAAACTACAGACGTACCTACAACTAAAAATATCTTTATCATAAAATAAAAAAATGGGTATAAAATAAATATACTAAAATAAGTGCCTTTGAGGTAGTATTTTACGAAAATGGCGCTACATTAATTATCCATATTTATTATTATTATACTTTTGCATGTATCAAATATGATACGGTAGTCAATTTCTTCGCCTTCTAAACTGTCACATAGAGGGCGGAGTCACGTGTCGCGCTATTGGCCGGTTTCAAATTTGTCGCGTTCCATTGTCAACCGGTGCCGACCAATCCGATGGCTCCGTTTCCTTTGACAAATAATTTCACTTTGTTTGGTGACATCTGCGCAACTCGCTTCCCCCCGTGGGAAAGGAACGTCGTTTGAATTTGGAACAAAATGCGGCTCTCTGGTTGGATAAGAGATTTAAAAAAAGAATATTTCAATATTTAAAAATCTAAGAACTAAAAATCTATATTCCAAGAGAAGTATACAAATTTTGTTTTTTTTTTTTTATACAGGAAATCTACGGGATTGACAGGGTTAAATTTTCTTCATTTTGGTTTTTTTCTATATCTTTACAAGAAATATTTTTATATTTATCTCAACATAGATGAAGAAGAATATGAAAGTCACGGTAACGGCCTGTCATAGACTGGTTTATGTGATAATTTTATACACGTGTAACATTCACCATTCTACCTATTATTAAAACTGTTCAAAATTCAAATTGTCACCTTCTTGCGCATGTTACCCCTTTTGCGCCATCTTTGGCGTAGTTAAGTAAGTTTTTCATTTCATTAATTTTTTTTTGGAAATTTTTATTCTACTTCATCGAATGTCTATATAAATAACTGAAAAATAATCTATGTTGAGATGTCAAAAAATAACTTAAAAAATAACTCCTTATTGGAGATGATCCAGATTTGTGAACCAATATTTGGACACACTCAAAATGTTGTGAATAAGTACCAACCTAATAAAATTTTTTGCTTCAACTATTCATAAAAAAAAAATATTTTTTTTACTTTTACTTTTTTCCTTTTTATCTTTTTGATTTTTGTTTTCTGTTAAAATAATATATTTAAAGTTTATATTAGCACATTTAATATACATATCGTAGTCATACAGGAGAACGTGACCAAGTGCATTGTTTTACAAAAACGTGATCATTGACTATTTGATGTCTTACTAGCTTAATATTGCCCTGAAAAAATCCCAAAGGATTTTAAACTTGGAAGTATAATATATTGACTAGTTAAAAATGACTGACTGCATCGGTGTTTATTTTCTTGCTAAGCAAAAGTGACTTGAATGGCCCTCCTGAACATTTTACGTATTGGTGGTTAGTCACTTTCTCCTGTAGGTACGACTACGATATGTATATTTCTGATATCTTTTGTATTCTTACTAGTGCTCTTTATTTAAACTTAAAATAAAATGTTCCTATACGCACACACAGGAAATGCCTTAGTAGGATCTTTTTTTGTATTTATATATTTTCATTGTTTTTCTACTTGTAATTGTAATATATTATAATATACTTGTAATTATAATTTGTCCGCCTCCGTAGTGTAATGGTCAGCACGCTCGGCTACCATTCTGGAGGTCCCGGGTTCGATTCCCAAGGGGGGTAAAAGAAATATAAGTGATTTTTTCACTGTAATATTTATTCAATATTACCATGGACTGGTGCCTGAAGCGGAGGGTTGATCACCTTTCCTTCATGTGTAAACGATCAAGATAACACTGCGTTTATATGATGCAGTGCCCTATGCACCATTGGGGTGCAGATACTGGTCCAAAAAAAAATATATTTTTATAATATTTTGTGAAATGTACAACAAAATAAGTATGAAAACTTTAGAAAGCTTTCTAAACCTGGATACATTTGTTATAGCGTTGGGGTCGCAAGCTTCAGCTGTTCGTCTGCCTTGTATGTATGTATGGTATGTAGGTACTATGGTATCACTTACAAAGTAGGTACCTATCTACCCGGTAAAGTTATGGTACCTACCTACCTATCCCGTGGCAATGTAGGGAACGGGGATATTGACCGCCCGCCACCCCTCGCCGCCTTTCGGCAAGATTCGGCAACCTTCGGCCAAGTTCGGCTTCGGGAACGGTCGGGCACCCTCGGGACCTCGAAACTAGATCAAACGAAAGTGGGGCAAGGGAAAAAAACACATCTGGTAAGGGAGGGGGGGTGATAAACTGCTTTGTGACGTCATCCCGCGATATTTATCCTCACAGGATGATGAATGTGTGGGTAGGTACCTACATCGCTGTTTCAATGTAGGTACCTACCTAACTACAAACATATTTATTTATTATTTAAGTTAAAAATTTTAAATTATTTTAATACGAACTGCAGTTCTAATAATTAAATTGATTAAAAATTCATAAAAGTCGGTTAAATACCAAAATATCACGTAAACCTCTACATATGTAGTTTTTAACCCCTAATGTCTTCAATACTTAGACAAAATTTTGAGTGTGTCCAAATACTTGTTCACAAAATCTGGATTATCTCCTTAATAATAATAAGCTTAATAATAAAAATGAAAATGGTATTTTCTGGCGTTTCTCATGTGTGTGATTATAATCCAGGATTCGGATCTCACATACTAATATAAGAGTTTCTGCTTAATAAAAAGCTTCTTTACATCTCACCAATAGATGTCTGTAGTGAAGTTCTAGTGATTCATGAACAAGGTTTCTAAATTGGTTCATAAATATAGAACTTCCAAGAATTTGAGTGGTGTGGTTGTCAATAATGGGTAGAATTGGTGAATGTTACACGTGTGTAAAGTGATCACTTAAACCAGCCTATGACGGTCGTAAGCCCCGTAAACGCCCAGACTTCCATATTCTTCTTCATCTTTGATGAGATGTCAAAAAATAATACTTAGACTTTTTTGGATTCACAACATTTTCAGTGTGTCCAAATACTTGTTCACAAATCTTATTATTTGACTTGACCGCTTTCAAGTATTTGAATTACTTGATGATGGCAAGTTTCCCCTGGACTTCCTCTGCTTCTATTATGAACCACTTTCGCCACACACATTTGATCTTTTGTACCGTTCTTTCCTCACTCATTCGTTCCACATGTCTAAACCATCTCAACACACTTTTCTTAATTTTATCGATAATGCTCATCTTAGCTTTACATTTCTTCCTGATTTCAGTATTCGAACATCTATCATACATGGTGTTGTCCGCCTCCGTGGTGTAATGGTCAGCGTATTTAGCTACCGTGCTGGAGGTCCCGGGTTCAATTCCCAGTGGGGTGAAAATAAATATTTGTGATTTTACGCTGTAATATTTATTTAATATTACCCTGGACTGGTTCCTGAAGCGCGAGAGTGATCACCTTGCCTTCATGTAAGTATCATTCAAGATACCACTCCGTCAATTCGACGCAGTGCCCTATGCACCATTGGGTGCGGATAAGGGTTATAAGTAAATATAGGTGGACCTCATTTTTCGCACAATTCGCTATTTCGCATTTATTTTTAAAAAATAAACCTTTTTTTGTAATAATGTTTTTTATCGTGCAGATGTTTCCCTTTCACACTGTGGACTCCATGACTGGACTACATGAGACAGTTTGTGGACTCCATACGCTCCACCTAGGGAGCGGATATGGTTTAATAAATGTTTTTAAAAAATAATTAAACAATACCTTTTCTTCAAAATGCAAAAACACTTTCTGCCCTGTAGCGGGTAAATATTAAGTTAAAAGCATGCCGCTTTTGCTGAGATATAGAACATTTTATGGGCATTCCGAAAACATGGACAGCTGAAAATTGACGATTTTTGATAAATGACGTCGTTGAAAGGAGTGAGCGATGTGTGTAAAAATTGCAAAGCCTTCATTTATCTTTAAAAAAAAAAACAAAAATCAATGCGTACGTATGTACCTATATTCGTAAACTATGGACATGTTATATACACAATGCAAAATAATATGTATGTCCTACGAGTATAATGTAGAACGCATGTATGTGTGTGTTTGAACCAAATCCTTGAACCCTTCCTGACGAGCAGGAACGACAAAATGGGACCCTATGTGCGCAATACTTACCTATACAATTGAACAATTCACCCTTTCATGGTGATTTCATTCACATTGGTTGACATAAGGGTGATTCAAAGGATGCTAAAGGTTGTCAAGTAGAGGGCGGGAACCGATATAAAAACTAACCCTTTCACGAATGGGTGCCCTTGGTACCTAACTACCGTTCTCCATTCAATAAATAAGTACCTATCTACCCACCTCTCTGCCAACGTGACATTAAGGCTGAGATCTCAAACGATCAAAACGCAAAAAAGAAACATTTTTTAAATAAACTTTATAAAATTAAACTTTTTGTTTTAACCATTTTTTTTTATTATAAGTACACTTTTACCTCCTGGTTTCAACAAGAACCTTCTCATCATCAGGGTTTATATAATTCTAAAATATTAAAAAACTCATAGTTAATTACATTCCCTTACCAAAAACTTCCACACACTCCGTACACCATATGAAAATATGATTTAAAAAATATGATTTAAAAAAATAATTAAAAAAAATCTTAAATGTTGTTTTTAATAAAAATAACATTTAGGATTTTTTACGGAGTATGTGGATTCGTCCGCCTCCGTAGTGTAATGGTCAGCACGCTCGGCTACCGTTCTGGAGGATCCGGGTTCGATTCCCAGGGGGGGTAAAATAAATATGAGTGATTTTTTCACTGTAATATTTATTCAATATTACCCTGGACTGGTACCTGAAGCGGAGGGCTGATCACCTTTCATTCATGTGTAAAACGATCAAGATAAAACTGCGTTTATATGACGCAGTGCCCTATTCACCATTGGGGTGCGGATAAGGGTTTTATTATTATTTTATTATTATGAGTATATTAATGTTTTAGAATTTAATAAACTCTGATGATGACAAGGTTCTTGTCGAAACCGGTAGGTTACTAATAAAGGTTTACTAATAATAAAAAACTGATTAACACAAAGTCGTTTAATTTTATAAAGTTTATAAAATGTACCACAAAAGTATCTGCGAAAAACATTCAAGAATTTTTTTACTTCTTACCTTTCAATAACTCTTTTCTTTTCAAAAACCATATATTTATTTCGAGGAAAAACTTATTTTTTCAAAACGGTATTTTAAGCAAAAAATTATATTACCTACCTCAAATGATGCCAGGGTTTTAGGAAAATTAAGTTTATTTTAACTTTAAATAAAATTACTAATTTTGATTTTACATACCGCGAATTTATATTTAAAAATTAATTGTATTAGTTAAATTTAAAAATATGATGTTAAATAAGTTTTTTCACATCTCTACATAGACTGAAGTCTTGATAATTACAGAGCTTGTGACCTTTCATAGGCTGGTTAGGTGATCACTCTACGCACATGCTGCAACATTCACCGTTCTACTCATAATTGGTAACCACGCTGTTGAAATTTTTGGAACCCTTAGATATATTATTGATCTTATAACACAGCGCATTCGAGTTCACATCAGCCATCTATGTAAGATTTATAAAGCTTTTATTTTAGCAAAGAGCCTTTCATTTGTTTGCAAAATCTGAACCCCAGATATTGAGATGAACGATAAAAATTATAATTTTTTTGCTGTTGATATAATATGTAGTATGTAATATTAATTATCTTTTTAATATAAATGTAATGTGATATGCATTTAAAGTTTAATTATCTTTTAGGTATTATAATATGATGTCATATTTTGAGTAGTAATATGTATCGGATTGAAGCATTTATAACAACTCAGGTAGGTAATTAAAAACTAAAAAAAAAGTAACCATCACACCGCTTCCCCGCAGGGGTAGGCAGAGAGGATAGAGCGCCACACCGGCCTGTCCTTGCATCTCCTCATACATACCCGCCGATTGTTACGACTCCTAACCTGACCACTTTCAAGTATTTGGCATGCCTGATCGTATTTTGGTGATTAAATATTGTAATAAATAATAGAGTAAATTAATACCTACCTTTCTCATGAGATATGAAAGAATATTGTGAAATTTCTTAAATAAAAACAGTACATAACATATTAGATTTACGAATAATCATATTTCCTTTTCATGTTTTTATGATGTTAGGGAGTGTATTAGGTAAGTACTTGCCTGCCTAGTTGCCTGAGTAGGTACTCTGTCAAACTTTTTTTTTAAATAAATTATTATGGCGACGTTAATAATACTTGGAATGAATAATGCTTTTATGTCGATCGTATAATATAATAATAATAAAAAATATTCATCGGTGTGATGGTTCGACAATGGAAGGGTTGAAAGACTTTGGAGCGGATGCAATATCACATAATGGCCTAAACATTTTTTTAAAAATAATTTAAATAGGGCATTACCTAACATATTATAATTTATTTGCGAGCAAAATTAGAGAGTTAGTGACGTATCCCTTTTCATTTGACAGCGAATATTACGTATTTAATTCTAATATATGCTTACGTACCTACTAAATGTACCTGATACCGATTGTGTTGTTCAAATTATTATAAAAGGTAATTTTAAGGAATATGGGTACGTTGGTGACATATTGGTGACAACAACATAGCCGTCTGTCGCAAAGTCTGACAAGCCCATTCTAGATTAGTCTTTCCTAGAAACCAGTCACTCGCTTAAAGCTACGTAGGAGAATTAGAGTTTTGACGAAATTATGGGTCGGTTGTGGTCCCGTGGTTAGTGTCGCGGACTCATAAGTCATAACTTTTTAATTCCTTAGTATTTCTGTTAGCCTAAGCGGCTCATCATTAGGGAAATAGGTAACAAAATTGTTGTAGAGTGGGTTCGAACCGAGAAACTCTGGCTTAAGAGTCTGTGACACTAACCACAGGACCACAACCCGACACAAACCAGAAGTTTATGACACTTATGACTTATCGGTTTACATTAAGACCTGAATATGGTAGCATAGCTTTCGAAACTAGTCGTCATTATAAATAAACTCTAGTGATAAAAAAAGAAGTGTTTTTCTTTTACAATCTGAAAATATTCATTGATTTTCTATTAAAAAAAATAAACATGCTTTTTATAAGGTACCATGAATACCTTCGTAGGTACTTAGTACCTACCCATGTATTTTTTTATTTTTCCCGCCATAGTCCATCAAATTCCATCTGCCCGAAAAAAAATCAGTACAATACTCAATCGACGTGTCCATATGGCCGATATCATTTTGTAATATAATACAATGTGTATATTATATTATGCATACAAAATATGTTGAGTTACGGTGTTTTGTTGCAGCTTTAGCTAATAATAAGAGGACGCATGTTGTTGCATCTTTTATATGCGGTCAGATGTACAAATCCAATACCAAATGGTCACAGATGAAAACAATTCATCTTTTTAAAAAAAAAATACAAAAAAAAACATCAAGCTGGATGTGTCGTTTATGGGAACCTGTTGATAATAATCATACATTTGGACAACTTATATCGCGCCATTTTAGTAAAATACTACCTCAAGGGCGCTTCACTGTTAATGAATTGGGGAAAAGAAGAAAGTGGATATCATTTAGCAAACATATATCCATATACAACAACAAATAGAGCCGTCAATAATTTAACAATATTACCAATATTAAAATTAGTCCATCGTTTCTGTGACGCCTTTCATTTCCAACTTACGAAAACAACGTATTTACGAAGGAGAATTTTCCAAAAGAAAATGATGAATGAAAATGTTGATTATATCGCCTGTTATAAACACAAAACGAGTCTTAAAACACCCTTTATAGGTTGAGTGTGTTAAATTAGATATTTCTCCCATCTGAAAATGATCCATTCGTCTGGAATACACGGCTATTTGAGATACTCTGGAGCCATAGTATGTGTTGATTTACATATGAGTAGAAGAAAGAAAGTCTACCTCCATAGTGTACTAGTCAGCACGCTTGGCTACCGTTCTAGAGGTCCCGGGTTCGATTCTAAAGGGGGGTTCAAATATAAATGAGTGATTTTATCACTCTAATATTTATTTAATATTAACTACTCAGGACTGGTACCTGAAGCGGAGGGCTGATCACCTTTCCTTCATGTTTTAACGATCAAAATAACACTGCATTTATATGATGCAGTGCCCTATGCACCATCGGGTTCGGATTAGAGTGTAAAGAATTACTAAGCCACTACTCTGCAAGGCTAGGCAGAGACAATAGAACGTAACACCATTATGTCTTTGCAAACAATCTTCGACTCTTCCACATTCATGCATCATATGCAGATAAGGGTTTCGAAGATGAAGAAGAAAGCGGAAGAAGGGATAAGAACGGAGTAAATGGCTCTTGAACTGCCGTTAAAGGCTGCTGCTCTTGAACTGAAGAACTGCCGTAAAAAATTAAGATTTTCAATTAGGTCTTAAATATATACATGAAAAAAATGAATTTAATATATTGTCTTCCCAATTACATAAAAAAAGGGGTCATTCGTATCCCGAAACGTGTTTCTGGATCACGTGTGGGTTGTGATAGATACGACGTGTGGTGCAGTATGTGTCGGTAGTACAGCACGGCTCGCTGTGATTGGGCGCGGAGGCAAGGTGGTCGCGCGCCCAGAGGGGATGTCCTTAATGCTCCTCCGAGGATGTTGCGCCAGCTGCCTGACGTACAGCTGAACGTCGACTGTCAGGATGGGTAGGATACTCACTATACATGTGTAACTAGTCATATATGTACATGGGTACACGACGGATCATGAGAGGAGATAATATTGTATCTAAACCAGAGGCGATCTGTAACTTAATTGTCGACAAAGCGTTTTATTTCAAGAATAGTAGGTACCTACCTTATATATACGAGTATCCTTAATACCTAGATATGATTTTCATTACGTATATTTAAGTTTTGTGCATTTTAGTATTGTTCGGAGGATTTGCATTTTATATAGTAAAACAACGACTATGTAGTGGGTACCTTTAGTAATCAGGTATGTCAAAAACATGAAAGCGGTCAGGTCGAGGAGTCGATTTTAATCTTCCCTTCCCGGTGTTGTGTACCTAGTACACATTGCTTCTAATAACCATAGTATCTCTATAAATTTATATTAAATACAAGGTTAAGATTTTAGGTATTCCTCCATAACATATTTACGCATTGATTTAAAAAATAATACTAAAAATAATCAGAATTTATCGGGTACATCGGAGGTATTTTGTGGTTGTCAATAATGGGTAGAATTGGTGAATGGTACACGTTTGTAAAGTGATCACTTAAACCAGCCTATGACGGTCGTCAGTCCCGTAAATGCCCAGACTTCCATATTCTTCTTCATCTTTGATGAGATGTCAAAAAATAATATCGTTTTTAAAGTTTAAAAATAAAATAAAATGAAAAAAAAAATGTATCAAGCCACTTGTTGAGCTTTTTACTGTGCAACAGAACTTTTAAGGTAAAACCTGAATGTTTTTTCTCCATTTGAAAATTATTTAGTATATTTACAAAAATAATTAAACAATACCTTTTCTTCAAAATGCAAAAACAACACTTTCTGCCCTGAAGCGGGTAAATATTAAGTTAAAAATATGCCACCTTTGCTGGGATATAGTACATTTTCTGGGCATTCTGAAAACATGCACAACTGAAAATTGACGATTTTTTATACATGACGTTGTTGAATGGAGTGAACGATATGTGAACATGTATTTTGTTGCACCCTGTATATTAGTTATTATATTGGTGCACTATGAATTTCGAGTTGATAATAATTGGATCGACGCAAGTATGTATCATATTATCCAACACATTTCCCTTTTAGATCGAATTAAGATAATTCAACCCACATTATAATATATTCATATTATTTGCTGTATCTACATAAATAAGTATAAAGTTACCGTAATTAGGCTACATGTCCATAACTTGGCCACCTTTTTAGCTACGTCTTGCAACCCACACCAACTCTGTGACCATCACTTCGCTGGAATAAAGATCAAGGTGCAGAAAAAGATTCAAGCCTTTTTTATTTTTATTTCATAACCTTATCACAATTCAACCGTAGGTGCATATAAGATAATATTGTAAATAGGGATCTGTTTTTTGAAAAAAAAACAGTCATATGTATCTTGAATTAGATATATTAGATATATGGATACTTTTCACCTGTCAAACCTTTGTATGTTGCCATGTTGCCATGATTGCCATGGAGTTGGGAAAATAAGGATGAAAGTAGATTGAATGCAGTTGAAATGCGATCTTTTAGACGTATGTATGATAGAGGTGAAATACATTTGTCTAGTAGGAATAAAAAAAAGAGTAGTAGGGTTGTCAATCAAGGGTAGAATTAGCGAAAGTTGCACGTGTATAAAGTGATCACTTAACCAGACTATCATTGGTCATAATCCTTGTAAATATTAAGACTTTCATATTCATAATGTATGTTGAGATAATAAAATTAAAAACTTTTATGTTAAGAAATGTTAAAAGGAATGCAAAGCTGAAATAAATATTATCAATATTATAAGTTTCTCAACATGAGAAACAACATAAATAACCAACTAACTAACCATCGCACTGCGTTCCCACAGGGGTAGCCAGAGAGGATAAGCTGTAACACCACTCTGTATTTGCACATATTCTTTGCCTCTTCCACATTCATGCATCTCCTCATACATACCTGCTGATTAATCCTCCCAACCTGTCCACTATCAAGTATTTGAAACACTCAATCACGCCAAGCGGTCTTCCTCTGCTTCTAAATGGAGATAATCTAGATTTGTGAACAAGTATTTGGACACACTCTAAATGTTGTAAACAGATATCTCTTATACATCAAATTGAGTACCTTCTCCAAAGGACTCAAATTAGTTGGGCCTTGAACGCTATTCAGCCAAGTATCGGATGGCCCGTAACTAGAAGCTATTATTATGTAAACCAACTTATATGAGAAAACAGAATTTTTGTTTTGAAGATCTGTGGCCAGATTGTGCTGTTACGTCCGTCTGGGTATGTAAAACATCAAATTAAACACATTAAAGCGGCTATCGTAAAACGCATCTCACAAATTATTATACAAGTATCACATTTGAATAGGTTAGAAAAGATAAATACATAGTCCAATTTCACAGAATTATACAAAAAAAAAACAATAATATAATTGCACTCATTCAGAGGGCGGTGTAAAAAAATATATATCAAAATTTGCACACGATTTTTAAAATGTTCTAATTGAAATAGCTGTGAATTAATTTGGGTTTCGTAACATTTAATTTGATGGAAAGAAGTAATATCAATTATACAATAAACAATTGCTTTAAAGACAAGATATACCAAAACATTTATAAAAATACATTTAAAATTCTTAATATTAAATAATTTTATAGAGGCAAAAAACAGTGTGCAAGGCTGAGAATACAAGGTTAAATGTGAAATTTATTTTAGTCACACACTGCATTCAACTGGTAATACTGTAAATATTATTAAGGAACCATAAATTTTGTATTTTATTAAAATTAAACACTTGAATAATCCACTTTATCGAGTTTTATTTTTATTTACGACTAGTTTCGAAAACGACAATTGTTATCATCTTCTGGTACAAATGTAAACTTTAATTTCATTTTATATTTGTACCAGAAGATGATAACAATTCGCCCACTCCTTTCAAGAACGTCATAAATCAAAAAACTTGATTTTTCAGGAGAACGTTTTTAAAGTTTAAAAATAAAATACAATGTATTAAAAATAAATATCAAGCCACTTATTGAAATTTTTACTGTGCAACAGATCTTTTTGGGTAAAACCTAAAGGTTTTTTCTCCATTTGAAAAATATTAAGTATATTTAAAAAAATTGCTAAACAATACCTTTTTTTCAAAATACAAAAACAACACTTTCTGCCCTGTAGCGGGTAAATATTAAGTTAAAAATATGCCGCTTTTGCTGGGATATAGTACATTTTCTGGGCATTCCGAAAGTATGCACAACTTAAAATTGTCGATTTTTGATTTATGACGTTCTTGAAAGGAGTGAGCGAATTGTTGTTTTCGAAACTAGTCGTAAATAAAAATAAAACTCGATAAAGTGGATTATTCAAGTGTGTAATTTTGATAAAATAATCAAGTCATTCCACAAAGTTAATACCGAATCAATAAATAATATAATTTTGTATTGTTACCAGGAAAGAAAAACACATAAATAATAAATAATACAGAATTGTCACATAAAAATGTTTTATGAATAAAATTTCATTATTATAATCTTTAAATCCGTAAAATTTTCAATGAGTAAAGTATACGTTGGTACCTACTTAATACAAAGATGGTAATTTATGAATATCCAAGAAAAATTACTGTACGTAACTTTTACTGAACCATATCCAATATTCAAATATTTAGCGGTGCTTTATCTTTCTGTTTTCCTGATGATTTCATCGGTGAATAGGGTACTGCATTAAATGCTTTATTGATAAAATTAAGAAAGGTGTGTTGAGATGGTTTGGACGTATGGAACGAATGTGGGCGAAAATAATGGGAAAACGAATTTATGAGGCAAATGTAGTTGGTACATGAAGCAGAGGAAGACTGAGGAATAATTGGCATGATCAGGTGTGTCAAATACTTAAAAGTGACCTGGTCAGTAGTCAAAATATCGAGGTATCCATGAGGGGATGCATGAATATGGAAGAGGCGCAGAATATTTGAGAAGAGAGTGAGGTGTGGGGTTCCAATTTTCTCAAAAAATCTCTTTAAAAAAATTATGTAAAAAAATAACAGCTTAATGGAGATAATCCAGATTTGTGAACAAGTATTTGGACACACACAAAATGTTGTAAAAAAAGGATAAAGCAATCGTATCTAATATGTTTGATTTCACAGTGCTTGTGGATACACTATATTTTGAAAACATCTGTCAGTTTTCGAAACTAGTTGTATATAAAAATAAAACTCATCAAGTGGTATATTCAAGTGTTTAATGAAAAAAATATCAACATGTCATTCCACAATCAATCAATGAATAACATATTTTAGAAGCTGTCAAGAAATACGTTGTCTGCCATGATCAATGTTTAGTTTTGGATGTGTTGCTGTTACGGTCAATGGATGATGCTGCCATTGAGGTAAAAAGTAGGTATTGATCTTCAAAAAAGCATGTTTAAGCAAATAAAATTGAAGTATTTTATTTTTTTATTTTATTTTAATAATAAAGACGAAAATCTTTCTCTTTTGCAAAATAAAATAAAATGAGTAAATCTTAGATTTAAGGCTGATATTGCAGATTTGCAACGACTAGTTATTTATATATAAGCAAGGCAAGGTGCAAATTACGGCCCGAAATTGTCGTGAGTTCCAAAAAAACATCGTAGTCAAAAATAAGTGCCCATTTGGTGTTATTCAAATTCGAGTGTGACCGAAGCCCCTCGGTCCGCCATAACTAGAGGCTGTTACCTATACTTAGGGGGGTATGGCGCAAGAAATCCAATAGCCAGCCTTAAAAAATAAGCTATAATTTTTTCATCTAACAACTTCCTCAGTCGGTGGGTTTGTTTTGTTAGCGGTTTAGGTGTCACGAGCTTTATAGCCCAAAATTACTCCGCAGCTTCTCAAACTGTAACAATATTATATATATATATATATATAAATAGCATAATAAATCCAGCACCACATTTCAAACACATATATATATATATATATATATATATATATATATATATATATATATATATATATATATATATATATATATATATATATATATATATATATATATATATATATATATATATATATATATATATATATATATATATATATATATATATATATATATATATATATATATATATATATATATATATATATATATATATATATATATATATATATATATATATATATATATATATTTATATATAAATATAAACATATAATATTGTTAGTACCTACTTTGAATCATGAGTACCAGAAATATATAAATATTTGATTATAAAACATATATATACAATAAAACATCTAATTTGATTTGTTAAACGTCCAATTTGATAAGCAAGGTGTCCATTTTACTGTGTAAAACGTCCAACTTGAAGTGAAAAAAACTGTATATTACTATACCACAAATTTAACAATGCTTTCAATATATAAAATATTAATTTTTTTAAAATTTAATGAAGATTTTAATATTTGTCTTCAGTACAAAATTAATTGATTTATTCACATTTTTATTAAGATAATAAGCTTATAAAAGCAGAGGAAGACCGAGTAAAACTTGGCACGATCAGGTATGTCAAATACTTCAAAGTGGTAAGGTTATGTGTCGTAATAATTGTCGGGTATGTACCTATGAGTAAATGCATGAACGTGGAAGAGGCGAAGAATGTTTGCAAAGACTTATTTAAATTTCTTACTTCAATACTTTTAATTGTTACTACCCTTTTTTTTACAACCAAATTACTATTGTTTATAAATGTGTTTAACCTGCACCTTTATTGTCTCTGTAAGCTTGTTGTGTTCCCATCTAATTGATGAAAAACAACAAAACTATTTGTATTGCACTGTATTTCGTTTATTGTAATATGTTTTTCATTGTTTGTGAACCGTAAATAAATAATAAAAAAAAGACAGAGTGGTGTGGCGTTCTATTATCTCTGCCTACCCCTGCGGGGAAGTGACGTGAGGGTTAGTTTGTTAGTCACCATACGTCGTGAAATCAGATGTATTAGAAACGCGTGCTTTTGATTTCATTTCTTTAACATTTAAACAGACTAACGCGCTACAACGTGCGCTCGCGCATAGCTAGTAGATACTAGATAATAGATAATAGATAGTAATTAATAATATCATGACCAACTAATATTTACACTTAACTCTTTTACATTTTTAGGCATCTCTTCATATATTTTTTTATACACACATAAAGGCAAAGGAGATCATGGTAAGGTAGTACAAAGTATGCGGAAAAAAATATTTAAATTTGAAAAAAAAATTAAGAGTTTTGAGAACCTCCAGACGTGCTAGAAATGGTAATAACAGTGCCGGGGCCCGAATTTCGAAAAGCAATAATTTGTGAGCGTAGCAGAGACGCCATAACAGACTAACACGACCATCGGACTGTATGTAATTGCGGGCATCGATTACCTTACAGTAATCAGTACGATCTACATTATACACTTCGTACTCCAGCCCATGGGAAAGGCTGGAGAAACGACATCTAGGAACACCGAGATGGATTTACGACGCCGCTAGAGCGAGATTTCAGAATATGATGTGTTCATTTTGACGGCTGTTTCGAATCGCAGGAATTCATTTAGAAAAAAAAGAAATTCGGTAAAATTTGCTATTGTTATCTGGATTCTGTTAAAATATTCTAACAGAAGTTAATTGGTGGTTCTTGATAATAATTGCTCAGTGTCGATTTGGTGTAACTACCATCTACAAGATGAGTTGGAAAGTAAAATTCACTCTGTCAATATGTATGTATTTATTCAAAATCTTAAGTTAAAGTATGCAAGCCTCTGAGACCTCGATATAGCGTAGGTACCTACTCGTATAAGCTATATAAATAATAATAAATAATAATAAATCCCTTACCGCACCCCAATGGTGCATAGGGCACTGCTTCATATAAACGCAGTGTTATCTCGATCGATTACACATGAAGGAAAGGTGATCAGCCCTCCACTTCAGGTACCAGTCCAGTGTAATATTGAATAAATATTAGAGTGAAAAAATCACTTATATTTATTAAACCCCCCTGGGAATCGAACCCGGGACCTCCAGAACGGTAGCCGAACATGCTGACCATTACACTACACATTACACATGCTGACCATTACATTACACATTAAGCTATATAAAAGTCATTAAAATATGTAAACACTTTAAATATTTAAAAGAAACACATGCACCATGCACACACACACATGTAACTTTAGTCTATATTTGACAATTTAAGGAAATCGAGAGAAAGTCAAGGAGAGTTTTTGAGTGGACACAAATGTGAAAGATTAATGATAAGGAGCGTGTTAATTATCGTACAACTAAATTAACAATGATTTTAATAAACAAAAATAATGTGGGTATGAACGACGAATAATGAGGAGAGTGTCATATTACCAAACCACAAAATTAACAATGTTTTTAATAAACAAAAATAATATGGGTATGAACGACGAATAACGAGAGTGTTACATTACCAAACCACAAAATTAACAATTCGTTTATTTTACAAAAATAATATGGGTATGAACGACGAATTACGAGGAGAATGTTATATTACCAAAATACAAAATTGACAATGCTTTTAATGAAAAAAAAAATTGTGGGTACGAACGACGGATAATGAGGAGAGTGTTATATTACCACACTACAAAGATAATAACGCTTTTAAAGTTCAAAATATTGTGGCTATGAACGAAGAATGATAAGAAGAGTGTTATATTACCATACCACAGAGTTAACAATGCTTTTTATGTACAAAAATATTGTGGGTATAAAGGACGGATGATAATGAGAGTGTTATATTACCATACCACATAGTTAAAAATGCTTTTAATACACAAAAATATTTTATAAAATATATCCAATAAGCTGTCAAAACCCCCTTGTAAAATCGCCACACATCCGCCACAGCTAACACCTTGAGCTTCAGTAAAAAAATCTCATGTAAATAAATTAATTTTTTTCTTTTTCCATTAACACCATCACGCCCGGGGACGGTCGGGCCTCATTTATTTTTTACTCCCATTGTTAGGCGAGGAAATGGAACTGGTCGTATCATTGTGTGAAATGTGCGAATTCATATATTTTAATTGAAACCTTTTATAGGCCGTCCGGACCCTTTGTGCCTTGTGTTTCTATCGACTGTCACTCGGCGAGACGCGTCCTTGGGATCCTTTACGGACGCCGATAAAAAACTGACGCATAATGGGAGAAATAATGAGTGTCTCTAGGGACCTCGCTGCGGCGTCAATTAAAAAATTGCTTTGTAACTTTTTAAAGCCGGGATTGAATGTGTAAAAAATATTGATGTTTAAAAAATTGGTTTCATATTTTTTTGCATTATTGTAAAAGCTTCAAGTTGTTATGTACAAAACGGTGGATACGATCTCGTTACAAAATACACAAATACACACACACACACACACATATACATATATATATATATATATATATATATATATATATATATATATATATATATATATATATATATATATATATATATATATATATATATATATATATATATATAAAATTTTAAATAATGAAGGAACCACTTTTTTATACCACTTGAGTTTATTAATGACAACTAGTTTTGGAAGCTAAACTCTCATCTTCAGGTCTGAATAATAATTAATAAATAATAAATATTTTTTTACAAAAAATAAATAAAAACAAGTGTTTCCTTAATAATTTTAACATGTCTTACCACAAAGTAAATGCCGAAACAATAAATTAGTAAAACTTCAACTAGAAATAGATAGATTTTACCACAAAGTGACTGCCAAAATAATGAAATTAAATAGGTGTCCTAAACCATCTGAACACAATATGGTTTGGGCAAGTGAATCGGATGGTGAAGTAAGAACGGTAACACAAATTTAACAGGCAAATGTTTTTAGAAATAGCAGCAGCAGAAGACCGAGGAAAACTTGGTAAGATAAAATATCTCAAATACTTGAAAGTGGATAGGTCAAGAGTTGGAATCATTGGCTAGTATGTATGAGGAGATGCGTGAATGTGGAAGAGGTGTAGAATGTTTGCAATGACAAATGGGTGTGGCGATCTATTCTCTCTGCCTATCCCTGAAAGGGAAATGGCATGATGGTTAGTTAGTTAGTTACCATACATCGTGAAATTAGATGTATTAGAAACGCGTGCTTTTGATTTTCTTTCTTTTCTATTTAAACAGACCAACGCGCTACAACGTGCGCTCGGGCATAGCTAGTAGGTAGGTACTTCGAGTAATTAATAATATCATTTTTAAGAAAAATATACCATTATGGTATATATCATATTTAAATAACAACAGTTTTAAAATAAACATCGTTATGTCGCTGAGACTTGATAGTAAAGGTCACCGAGGTCACAATTATATAATTACGTTATCAAAACGGTTGACATATTGACTAGTATTGATTGGCGTTACAGCATTTGACATTTAGAGCGACTCGGGTCATTCTGAGAAAGGTCAATAGTTCATTATGTCACTTGGCTAAGTCGTTTATCGTCACTTGTCTAGCGATAATATTATATTATGTCAATCGCGGAAATATACCGGCTATAAATGCGACATTAAAATTATCTTATCGACATTAAATTAGTAAAGAAGGATCAAAGTAGACTGAATGCAGTCGAAATGCGTTTTATATGACGAATGTGCGATGTTTGATAGATGTTCAAATAGTGAATTGAAAAAAAAACCTACCAGCGAAGGCTAAACTGGTAGTACATAATGGAGTCCTGGTACCAACCCTAATGTATGGAAGTGAAAGAAAGATGAAAGTAGACATATAGTTATACAGGTTCATATTTTTTTTATAACGCTATCGGTAAAACGATTGTACGATAGATGTTAGAATGGTGGTGTATGGAGTTGGCAATAGAAGGAAGAAAGTATCCTGAATGCAGTCGAAATGCGATCTCTCAGTGCGTCAAAACAATGTATGATAGATGCTCGAATGGTGACATAAGGAAAAAATGCAAGTCTGAGATTATCATTGTCGATAAAATTAAGAAAGGTGTGTTGGGATAGTTTTGGACATGTGGAACGAATGAGTGAGGAAAGAACAACTAAACAAATTTACTAGGCGAATGTAGTTGAAAACGGGAGCAGAGGAAGACCGAGCAAAATTTGGCATGATCAAGCATTTTAAATACTTGAATGTGGTCAGGTCAGGTGTCGAAACGGAGAGGAATAATCGGCGGATATGTATGAGGCGATGCATGAATGTGAATGAGGCAAATATTGTTTGATTAGACAGATTGTTGTAGTATTCCATTCTCTCTATGGTGTAAAATAGTGAATGTTACACGTTTATGAAGTGACTACTTAAACCAGCCTATGACAGGTTGAAAGATCTGTAAATACCCAATATTCTTCCTCATCTATGTTGAAATGTCCAAAATGTAAAAGAGTTTAATTTAACCTTTAAAAAGAAACCGATAGTCCATCGAACGAAAATGTTCGATTTGTGTTCTCTTGTTTTATCGAGAGTAATTTGAAAATCGAACACGACTCTCTATACCAGCTGACTGTTTAAAGTTTAATTACACAACGCGGAACCATACGGACGGCGGACGTCCAATCAGAGGGCCGCTAGGGCACAATATGTCGGACGCTCCATTACGTCACGCGATGCGATCGATTTTTGAAATTATTTTCACGTAATGGACTTCCGTCAAATCGATCCTAAATTCGAACGAGATTATTCGGCCTGTACTATAAAAAAGGTTAACAATTAGTTTTGACTAAGTAACAGACTTTGTCTGTGTACGTGGTGTTACGGTTAGTGTGTTTAGTTACAGTCCCGGGTTCGATTCCCATGAAGGGATGAAAATAAATATTTGTGATTTTCACAATACAATTTATTTAATATTACCCTGGACTGGTCCCTGAAGCGCAGGAGGGATCACTTAGCCCTCGTGTAAATAACGATTAAGATAGCACAACGTCAATACGACGCAGTGCCCTATGCACCATTAGGTACGGATAAGGGTTAGAAGAAGAAGTAACTAAGTGAAGGAATGGGTAAACGATCAAGAGTTAGTATTGTGCATAGTTAGTTTTATTTTTTTAATTTTTGTTTTGTTCGTGTATTGTTATGATGAGCAACCTACAGAGGACGATCGTGCTTAACCTATAGGACCAAATTGTCTCCCACGAAGAGTTCAGCGGAGGATAGAGACGGGTGCAGACTGACTATAAATTATACACACACACATATTTAACTATTATCTTATTATTATTTTTGTCGGGTTGTGGTCCCGTGGTTAGTGTCGCGGACTGTTGAGTCAGAGTTTCTCGGTTCGAACCCACTCTACCACAATTTGATACCTATTTCTAATAATGAGCCGCTTAGGCTCATAGAAACAGTATGAATTTGAAATAATTTTTGTAAAATAATTAAAACACAAACATGTATTTAAAAAAATCTATGGTTGAACTGATGAAGGAATGGTTATTCCGAAACCGGCGGTCGTAAAGAAGAGTTTTCAAAAGTCAACAATGAATGATAAGGATATTCCCACAGATAAGAAATAAAAAAAAAGAATTATTTATATAAATGAAATAAAAAAAAAACAGCTCCTACCTCCTCTTCAACCTTCAACGTCCCAAGGACCCAACTCTAAAATTAATACTTAGTTCTACATACGGTGTTTGAAAATGATGCAGAATGCATGGGAACACGAGTCACAGAAGATTTTAAGAAATAGTGGTATTTACTAAGTAAAGCCTATGACGGTCGTCAGCCCCGTAAAAACCCAGACTTCCATATTCTTCTTCATCTTTGATGAGATGTCCAAAAATAATATGAAAATAACTCATGTAATTGGAGATAATCCAGATTTTGTGAACAAGTATTTGGACACACTCAAAATGTTGTAAATAAATTGTCTGGTCAAATTATAAGCTTAAACAATAAAAATGAAAATGATATTTTCTGGCGTTTCTCATGTGTGTGATTATAATCCAGGATTCGGACCTCACATACTAATATAAGAGTTTCTGCTTAGTAAAAAGCTTCTTTACATCTCACCAATAGATGTCTGTAGTGAAGTTCTAGTGATTCAAGAACAAGGTTTCTAAATTGGTTCATATATATATGTAGAACTTCCAAGAATTTGAGTGGTGTGGTTGTCAATAATGGGTAGAATTGGTGAATGTTACACGTGTGTAAAGTGATCACTTAAACCAACCTATGACGGTCCTCAGCCCCGTAAATGTCCAGACAAAAAATAATAAGTGAAACTTCAATTAAAAATGACAAGGATATCACTATAAAATTGTTCAATATTATCTACCTAGTATCGTTAATATGGGATTTTTTTATGATAATTTTTTGGCATGCATACATGTTTAATAAATTGTATCATTTGATTTAATTTTCTGACTGAATCCGTGTGAATAGTGAAATGGTCAGATTTGTGGGAAATCGCCATCGATGGTAGGAAGCATCAGCGTGGATAATTGCCAGCATTCGCGACTAATCCAAATATCGGGGTCTTTTGTCCAATTCGTACTCGACAAATATTTACATTCTCATTTTCGTCAGAACGAATCCTGTCCTTATTTCCACGGATGTAATGGGTGGAAGAA
This sequence comes from Brachycentrus maculatus, assembly GCF_059751285.1. Classification (NCBI taxonomy): domain Eukaryota; kingdom Metazoa; phylum Arthropoda; class Insecta; order Trichoptera; family Brachycentridae; genus Brachycentrus; species Brachycentrus maculatus. The sequence continues at coordinate 1,599,239 of NW_028280859.1, forward strand.
AATAAATTGACTTTTATTATTGAGTATTATATTGTTACCACTAGTTTCGGAAGCTACGGATCCTTCCATCCAAAAAATATAAAAAAATTATATATTACACCGTAGATGAAACCAAATGTAGCTTCCGAAACTAGTCGTAACAAATAATAGTCAAGTGGTGAAAAACAAGCGTTTTATTCATAATTTAATCATATCTTACTACAAAGTGAATGCGTAAACAATAAATAACATCATATTCGCCACAAACTATTTACAAAAAAGTCTACCTATGTAGGTACTTAAGAATAATATTTTATTATTTTTTTAATTCGCCACACCAATCGACTAACTAACTAACCATCACGCCACTTCTCCGCAGGGGTAGGCAAAGAAATCAGAATGCCATATCAATCTGTCTTTGCTAATAAACTTCACCTCATTCCCACATTTTAGGTTCTGATCATGCTCTTTCCGGCCGTCCTCGTTCTGTTCTCCTGATCCCATTCGCCAAATATACTTTCTTAGTCATTCTGTCGTAATCCATTCGCTCCACATTTCCTGACTACCTTAAATAACTCTTCAAAAACTTTTCAATTATTCTTAGTTCAGCCATAGGTACATTTATTTCTTATACCATCATTTAATTAAATTTTATTTTTATGTTTAAGTTGTGAACTTAATAAACAAGTAGGTACAATGGTATAAGAAAAAATAACAATTTTATTTTATTTTTATTCAATTTAATATTGTTATAAAACTTTTTTTTGTTAAATTAAATTAATTTTCTAGACATTTCTACTTTTAAAATATTAAAATAATTAAGGAAGGCGATACTGGAATGAGCATATAAACAGAATGTCAGAAAACAGACTTCCACGTATCGCCCTTCAAGGAAACCCTGAAGGAAGCAGAGCCCCCCCAGGCAGACCTCCGAAAAGGTGGAATGACAGCTGGGAGTCAACATCCCAAGAGCGACAAGCGGAGGCACAAACAGATCCCTAGGATCTACAAAAAGAAGAAGAAGAAAGTTAGTAATGCAGTCCTCTCCAATAAAGAGACTAAGCTCTTGTGCTTGAAGAGGGACTTACACTTATTATTAATTGTTTACATTTGTTGGTAATGTAATTTATTTTACAATTTAAATAAAAGTTGATTAACAACTTAAAAAAAAATCCTTTGCATGAATCTATAGAGAATATACAAAGTAATTAGATCAACGTCCGCCTCCATAGTGTAATGGTCAGCACGCTTGGCTACCGTTCTGGAGGTCCCGGGTTCGATTCCAAGAAGGGGGTTAAATAAATAAAAGTGATTTTTTCACTCTAATATTTATTCAATATTACCCTGGATTGGTACCTAAAGCGGAGGGTTGAGCACCTTTCCTTCGTGTGTTAACGATCAAGATAACACTGTGATTATATAATGCAGTGCCCTATGGACCATTGGCGTGCGGATAAGGGTTTGAATTGAAAAAATAGATTAACATGTCAGATTCTCAATTAATTTTTTTATTGTAAATGTGTTTGCTTCTGGTCCACCCGATGAGTATTATTATTTGGGCAAAAGAAAGCATAATTCTCACGCTTTTCTCGAGTCGTGCGTCATTTCGGTGGTCCGCGAGTGCATTTTACAGTTTGCACAACATTTTCCCATCACCGCCATAATGAAAGATAAATTATCTCCACAGATTTTATCTGCCGTGTTTCTGCATATTCCTACATTGAACAAGACGGATTTAGGACAGTTATTATTTACACAAGTTTGGGTCTAATTATGCAGTGAGTTGTCGTTAATAAACTGCTCTTTGCATCGAGATGAAAAGGGAGATTCGAAAAGAAAAATTGTGCGCTTCAAGCTGTGTTTTGTGGATTATTCTTATTTATTTGTCTCAGATAGCTTTCATGAAAATTTCATTTGTTAATTTGGCAGTCACTTTGTGGTAAAATCTATTTGAAAATGATGCGGAATGCGTCGAAACACGTGTCACAATAAATTTTAAGAAATAGTGGTATTTACCAAGTAAAACATGAAGATTGTTTGAAAATATGAAGTGTGTATTATTAAGTAACAGCTGTACCCGGCCACGCGTTGCTGTGACTCAGTCTGATGAAAAAGAATTAAAAAAAATACACACGTTTCTCACACACCTAAGAATCACTTACGCTTTTTTCAAAGTACTTATATATAAAACGTATATATAGTCCGTCTCTGTGGTGTAATGGTAAGCGTGTTTAACTATCGTGCGGAAGGTCCCGGGTTCGATTCCAGGGGGGGGGTTGAAAATAAATATTAGTGATTTTTCAGTGTTATATTTATTTAATATCACCCTGGACTGGTACCTGGAGCGCAAGGCTCATCACCTTTCATTTGTGTATTTAACGCTTCATACGATGCTGTGTCCTATGCACCATTGGGTAAGAACATACTTAGAGGAGGACATGTAATTAAAAAATCATATTTTTAAAAAGTCAACAAGATTTATTTGTATTTGATTTATTGTTTCGGCATTAACTTTGTGGTAAGACATGTTATTATACAGACCTGAATGATGGAAGTTTAACTTCTGAAACATGTAGTCTAATAAAACTCAAGTGGTAAGAAACGAAGTGTTTTCTTTAATCATTGTAAGATTTATTTGTTTAATTTTAGTGTCGTATTATATTTTCAAATATTTGGTCGGTAGAAGAAATGCATTAGCCAAGTTATAAGGCAAATAAAATTCTGGAAATATAATTACCAGGCTTTTACTAGAACGGGAAATTAAAAATACTTTATAAGGGGTTGCTAATTAGACATTTATCTGAAAAGCCATTGGAAGTTTGAAGACCTTTAAAAGTTTTTTTTTCGTCATAACTCTGTTGGGGCTGGAGAAAACTTAAATACTAAGTATGCAAGCTTGTATTATTGCTTAATTGGCCAACAAGGGATGCTTCCACAACTTTCCATAAATGATTTAAAAATTCATTTATTTCATTGTGGATGTCTACTCAGTTTTTATTTAAGTTTTACCTTGTAAATACTTATTTATTGTAACTGCAGACAGTTGGTAGAATTCCATATTGAATTGTTGGGTAATGTATCCAAAATTAAACACGGTTTATTTGGTTGAATTCTACATTTATTTATTTATGATACGCGTCACGTATTAAAATATACGTATTAATTTTGGATATATTACCCAACTTGTAAATTCTAATATTTCTTAAAAAATATGTCGTGACACGTGTTTCAAAGTATACCGCATCATATTCAAACACTGTACTGAGGTAGAAAATGATGCTGGATGTATCAAAATACGTGCATAATAGATTTCATAAAATATGGAAATTTAATTTATGCCTAGTAAAATATATTTGTCCGCCTCTGTAGTGTAATGGTCAGCACGCTCGGCTACCGTTCTGGAGATCCCGGGTTCGATTCCCAGAGGGGTCAAATAAATATAAGTGATTTTTTCACTGTAATATTTATTCAATATTACCCTGGACTGGTACCTGAAGCGGAGGGCTGATCACCTTTCCTTCGTGTGTAAACGATCAAGATAACACTGCGTTCATATGAAGCAGTGCCCTATGCACCATTGGGGTGCGGATAAGGGTTTTATTATTTATTAAAATATTTGTACATTGCCATCCCTGAAGATGTCAAGTTTGTTGTCGACTCCGGTTAGAGAAAGGTAAGTGGTAAAAACAAAGTAAAATTTAATTTCCAGAATTCTGTTTCCCAAAAATTATTTTGATAGAATTTATAGGAGAGGATAGATTCAACAATTTCACGAAATAACTTGTCAAAATGAATATTTAATTGATTGTTTTGGCATTTACTTTGTGGTAAGACATGTTGAAATTATTTTAAAAAAACACTTGTTTTTTTACCACTTGAGTTTATGTGACGACTAGTTTCGGAAGCTAAGCTTCCATCTTCATGTCTTAATGTAAACATTAGAAAATAACTCGTAGAAAATTATTCCATTAGAATAGCTGTCTAACGGAATAACGAACAAAATAAAACACACTTAGTCTTTCAGCTATAAAATAGTAGGTAACCAAAATGAATCATTATTCGATATATTGATAACCGTAAATGTAGGACACATTTCCTTGATTTAATCAAACGTACTGTTATTTTCATAGTTTACGTGTCCAATTCATATAGTAATCTAAAAAATACGTCAAAATACACGGTGTGGCGTTCTTTTCTCTCTGCTTACTCTTTGTTTGTTAGTTTTTTTTTATAATCCATGTGTTTACCTGCATAGTTCATAGATAATTCATAAAAAGTCTATCCACAGTTTGAGGAGCGATATCAGGAGAACATGCCGAATGAAGGGATCGACGTCACCCCTTCTATTTTCCAGCAAGCAAGCCCGGGTGACTTCAGACAATGCTCGCGTTATTAGACGGAGGGGGATCTTTATGATTTTTATTTAATAAACATAAGTACCTGGATACCTCTTCCACTTTCTGTGCTCCTGGGACGAGGAAGCTGTAAAAATGAATCGTAAATTTGCATACGAAATGGCTTGCATTGCTCTTAACGAAAGATAATACGCTTACAGCATCGTTTATGAACATCATCATGTTTAGATAACTACTTTTCTTCTTTTTATTATTAAAATATTTATTTAACACACCTTTTTATTCATATAGGGCTAGAATTATAATAAATTTTAATTAAAGTGCTATAATGATCACTAATATTTTATTTTATTAATTTGAGAAGGTATTTTTCATTTATTTTTTATTATATTTATTTATTTATTAATTTAAGAAGGTATTTTTTATGTCCGCCTCCGTAGTGTAATGGTCAGCACGCTCGGCTACCGTTCTGGAGGTCCTGGGTTCGATTCCCAAGGGAGGTAAAATAAATATAAGTGATTTTTTTTCACTGTAATATTTATTCAATATTATCATGGACTGGTACCTGAAGCGGAGGGCTGATCTCCTTTCCTTCATGTGTAAATGATCAAGATAACACTGCGTTTATATGACACAGTGCACTATGCACCATTGGGGTGCGGATAAGGGTTTTACTTTTTTACTATTATTAGTACAATGATTGAAATATTTATTTAACACACCTTGTAATTCATATAGGGTTAGAATTATAATAAATAAAAAAAACTGCCATAATGATCACTTATATGGTATTTTACAGTCATTGTTTTTATTTTATTTTATTAATTTGAGAAGGTATTTTTATTCTTCTTCTTCAATTCTCTATCCGCACCTGATGGTGCATAGGGCACTGCATCATATAAACGCAGTGTTACCTTGATCGTTAACACACGAAGGAAATGTGATTAGCTCTCCGCTTCAGGTACCCGTCCAGGGTAATATTGAATACATATAAGGCACTTAACATATAGAACACTTATTTATTTGACACAATATTTATTTGACCCCATCCTGGAAATTGAACCCGGGACCTCCAGAAGGTAGCCCAGTGTACTGATCATTACGGTACGGAGGTGAACAATTTTTTTTAACTGACTAAAATAATTGCAATGGTGACAATTTTCTTTTGATAACTGAAAAGGAACAAAACTGCATGAAATTTTATTGAATTAATGTAAATTAATATGTAAAAATAAAATTATAGTTTAACTACACAGAGGAAAACACAATTTATTTATTCTCGGATTAATCCACATACAAACACTATTGATAAATTATATTACTATAATTTATCAGATTTCGAATCGATTTATTAAATTTAAGCTTTGTACCTACTGACATTTTGTGGTGGAACACCTCTCTACATATATATAATAAAACAATAACTATGTTATAAAATAAAAACTATACATTTTTTCCACATTTTTTTAGTTTACCGACATTACCAGTCTGACGATGTCGTTAACGATGAATTCTGGTTTAAGGTCATAAAAATATACGTTGAGAAAACAGATTTTATTAAATAAAATGCAGTTCCACCAAAAAATATAAGCACAAAACCTAAGTTTTTTTCCACTTTTATTTTATTTGAAATGTGGCCAGTTTTGACGTTACCAACATCATTAGCCTATTTTTTTTTTAAATTGTTATTTAATATTTTTGCCGTTGTTTGTTTTGTAAACCGGTTTAAAAAAAAAGTCTCATAAAATGTGTAAATATGAATAGATGAAATTAATGCGAAATCGGCATCGCGGGTTCGATTCCCGCCAATCGCAAAACATAAATAAACATTAAAAAAATATTATTGTTGTCAAATAATAACGAAAACAAAGCCTTAAAAATCCGATCATGCAATCTGTGCAGCCGGTACTTGATACCCTTCTCATCAAATATTCAGGCTGTATGGAAAATAATTAAAATTCCACCCCTTCTTGTCTCCTACCCTGATACAACGTCAGCCCTTTCTCTTAATTATGATGAATTTACAGCGCTTCTATCTTCCATCGACCCTCCTTTCTTCTTCTCTCCCGCGGGCTCCTTATATCGCTCGTCCCTCTCTATCACTCCCTTGATAAGGTTTAACGACCCAACCCTTTCCGTGCTTTCGCGATATCACAATTTTTTCAGGGCCACCAAAATAAATTGCAATAAAATTGTTTTATCGATTTGGTATGTTTTGTAAATTTGTTAATTGATTTAAATAAGTACATTTACATAAGTCACATATCGCTCACTCCTTTCAACAACGTCATATACCAAAAATCGTCCATTTTCAGTTGTGTGTGTTTTCGGAATGCCCTGAAAATGTACTATATCCCAGCAAAAGCGGCATATTTTTAACTTAATATTTACCCGCTACAGGGCAGAAAGTGTTGTTTTTGCATTTTGAAGAAAATGTATTTAAAAAATGTAACTAAAAACATTTAATTTTTACCTAAAAAGATCTGTTGAACAGTAAAAAGTTCAAAAAGTGGCTAGATATTTATTTTCAATACATTTTATTATATTTCTACACTTTAAAAACGATCTCCAGAAAAATAAAGTTTCTTGATATATGATGTTATTGAAGGAGTGAGAGATAAAAAAAACATAAGGTAAGAAGCATGTTTAAAGGAAGAAAAAAATATTATCTATCTACGAACTGTTGGTACTAAAAAAAGAATGTTATTTTACGTATACGAATTTATAAACGAATTTATAAAATTTCTTTGCGAATATATATAAACGAATCCAAAAAAAGTAGAAATAAAAACGAGTACTTAAATATTTGAATAATATTAAAAAGATGCTATGATAAATTCAATACGAAAGAATAATTTTCATTTTGTTTTAAATTTTTCAACATATCGTTTTATTATTTTTTGCGAAAACTATCTGGGTATTTTTAAAATTACGTTTAATTTTTCCGACTAGATATTTTTCTTACATATATACTATACAATTTTTGTATACTATACTATATAAGTAACTATACTGTACATATTTTTCTTGAACTCAGATAATTTTATATAAAATACCGTTTTAATGTTGAAAAAATAAGTTTTTTTACGGTTTTAATAAGAAACAGGTTCGATAAAAGAAAAAAATCCAATATATTATCTTAAAACACAATAAGAACGCTACGTACTTAATTTTTTAATTTGTGTGACAGCCCTAATTTTTCTCTTGTTTACGGAATTTATTATAGGTCCTTCGGATCATCATTTCGGATATTGGGCGGATGCTGCGGGAGAGGGGAATGGAAGTGCGAGGGGGAAAGGGTATCCTCTGGGATAAGGAAGCACTGTTCCGATGCATTTCCTCATTCTCTACCGTTATCGGATGTATCATCACACGATAATGAATACAGCTAAAGGTATTTATGTCCATGTTTGTATTTAAAATGTTACGTTTTTATAAAGCAAAAACATCATTATCAAACACCGTATTTAAAATGATGGTAAATGCATCGAAACAGGTCACAATAGATTTACGAAAAAGTGGTATTAAACATGTGTGTACCTATTTGAATATACTCAAAATGTTAACTGGTCGAATAATAAGTGACATCATAAATTGAAATTCATGTTTTCAGGCGTTTGTTTCCTAGTATGTAAAAATAATCCGAAGTTCGGATTTTGAATTTCAACCTTCGTTTTTGTTCCAAGACCAAGAAACTTTTTGATGAAGGCTATTTTATTTTGTGTCGGGTTGTGGTCCCGTGGTTAGTGTCGCGGACCCTTAAGTCAGAGTTTCTCAGTTCGAACCCACTCTACCACAATCTCATACCAATTTCTTATTATGAGCCACTTAGGCTCATAGAAATATAATGAAATTGAAGTATTTTGGTGAATTATAAAAACGAAAATATTTCTCTTTTTATTTAATTTTTTTTTCATCAAGCACTGATTTCACTATTAATTCGCATTACATCTTTTTGCGTAAAACGAACGCTTCTAGACGTTACATAATTATATCTCTACATATGATTAATTACTCCATTTTACCGTGTTTATTAGTTTATCTCTCGACATTAGAATATTCGACACGTTCACTTAGACGCATAATTTCCGTTATTTTCCACAGGAAGTAATGCGAGCCGTAATGTGTAACGCACCGCGCGCCGACTAATGTGCTTGCACTATCTCTTCCACCCATGGTACCTCCGCGATGTAGCCACTATCTAGGAGGCAGTGCCCGTGCTCATATAGCACTGCCATTATTTAAAAGAGGCGGATTATGTTATTATTAATAAGTCCACTTCTGTCACGCACTATGATTTCCTGCTAGAAATAAAAGCATTCCATCACTTGCATATGGTTTTGTGATAAGGCTTAGTACGCGGCTGATACCAGTGGCGTGCGTTCCATACAGGCACCTTACCAGTGCCTACCCTTCTTTACTTAATTAATAAATTTATTTTTCTTCTTCTTATCCTTATGTTGTTTGATTTGGGAATTAAACAGATCAGCAACATCAAGTTTTACAACATACTTATACGAGTATTTCAAAACCAATAGTTGCACTCTCAACATAGATGAAGAGGAATATGGAAGTCTCGGTATTTACAGGGCAGTGATCCCTTTTTACACGTGTAACATTCACCATTCTACCCATGATATACAATCATACTACTCAAACTTTGGAACTCATATGTATGTGATCGTACGTCACATTATGTGCGAGTTCACGGGCAATGTCTATGGTAAATTTCAGTAAACTTTATTAAGCACAGACCCTTTTGAATATATGCAAGATCCTTGCCGAATTATTTTACATACTGGGACACTCCTGGAAATATGAAGATAATTTTATCAGTTACATTACTAAAACTACTTTTTGTCCGTCTCCGTGGTGTAACAGTCAGGAGAGATTCATTAAAATTCAGAGGGGTGAATTTTAGCGATTTTACTCTGTAATATTTATTTTATTACTCTGGACTGGTTCCTGAAGCGCAAGAGTGATTACCTTGCCTTCATGTAAGTAATGATCAAGATAACACTGGGACAATTCGATGCAGTGCCCTATGTACCATTGGGCGCGGATAAGGGTTATAAGTAAGTAACATTTCTAAAAATTAAAATATTTTGTGATTGTCCAAATCCTTATTCACAAATCTGGGGTCCTCCACTTACGAGTTATATTTCCATTTTGACATCTTAAAATAGATGAAGAGTAATATGGACGTCTGGGTATTTATAGGGCTTACAACCTGTCATAGACACATCTATGGTTGAAGTAAATAAGTCATTTTTAATATTGTTATTTTACATACTACATAGTAGTCCTAAGTGTAGAGTCTTAGATTTAAATTTGTCACATAGGATGTTAAGAACCTGATCATATTGTGAACCAGGCAATCGCTATGGATCTTCCTCGAAAGACATCTAGAGGGACACCAAAGAATTCTTGGATGCTACAGAAAAAAAACTCGATTTGAAGAGATGACCTAGGTGACGTTGTCCGTGATAGAAGGACCTACAGCCTGGGGACGAGAAGTGCTCACTCCAACAAACTTCAAAGACGATAAGTTGGGATGGAGCCAAAAAGAAGAAGGTAAAGCCAGTGGTTTCACCTGGAATTTTCACCCATGAATTACATGAAATTATAGTAACTTTAAACGTAAAGAGTAAATCCACTCACGAGTAGGCATAGGCTATGAAACTTCTTTTACTTTTAATTTTTTTATTTATTGGAAAACCAACAGAATATTTCGACAAAAATAACATAATATGATAAAATACGAAAAAAAATAACAATTCCAATTATAGGTTTCCACCTAAGTAATCCAAAAATAAAAAAATAAAAATAAACTGTCATAAAAGTATAACTATATAGAAAATTACTTTATCAACTGGTCGAATAGACATCAACAATATTTCTTTTAAACGTATTAAAAGAAACATTATTGATATCTATTTCATTAAACTTTTCATTGCACGTATCGCAGGTTCGATTTAAAAATGAATTTTGGTAGGACTTGGTGTGCATTTTAGGGATTTGAAATAAGTTTTTGTTTCTGGTTTTCTTATAAAAGTTATTATTTATAAGTTTTTCTTATAAAGTTGAAGCCTGAGTAGGGACATGATAAGCGGTGTTGTATAAGCCGTAGCTAGATTTCAGAGTCACTTGAGCGTTAGGTAATAAAAAAAAGAAGAAGGTAAGTTCTGAATATGTAAATAAAAATTTGGACACAAAATTTAGATCGTTTTTTGAGTTTATGTGGTTACGCGTGTATAACACATGAAGCGAGCCAAGTGTTGTACATAGTGGGATAATATAATATATTATATTAAATTAAAACCTTACGTAGATAAAATTTAGTCTTCCACATAAATCATTGGCTTCCCTCATGAGAGGCCTCAAAGCAAACGTTATGCCGAGAGATTAGCCAAAGTACTGTTCTCTTAACTACGAATCAGTACCGTGGTGTATAATTTGGAGTGTTTCTAGAGTGAATTATTGTTCTTTGGGTGTCTCGTTCCCGGGTTCGAGACCATTCACGATTCGACTCGGCCGTAATGTATGCAAATCTAATAGAGATGTAAACGTACGCGCATGTGGCGATTGGGAGGCGCTACCCGCACTCGCCGGGGAACTCAAATAATAGGAAATAACAGTGTTTTGTTAACCTTTACGGCGCGATGGTCGGGTACCAAATCGGGATTATGAATACACAGACAAAGGGAGATAAATGTTGGTATTAACTTATAGCCAAAGTTGAATATTGTGTGTAATATGATCCTTTATACAAATAGCCGTGAAACGCCTAGCGCAATCGGCAATGCTACGAGCAAAGAAAATGGTTAGATATACGATAAATGACAAATTATATTTATTTATATACCAAATTTTATTGTTAAAAAAACTAATGAAATAATTAAGCATCTCGTTACGTCTCTGCAGAGGTAGGCAGTGAATAGAACGCCACACCAATCTGTCTTTGCAAACAAACTTCGCCTGTTCTGCATTCATTCATCTCATTATTCATACTCGCTGACCACCTTCAAGTATTTGAAATACATACTATATCATGCTAAGTTTTCCGCAGTCGTTCTCTGATTTTATTACCAAGCACATTCGTGTCATAAATTTGTTTTACTTTTCTTTCTTCACTCCTTCGATACACATGACCAAACCATCTCAACACACCTTTCTTAATTTTATCGATAACGCTCTTCTCAGTCTTGCATTCCCTCATATCACTATAAATATATGTACCTATGTGTAACAAATGAGGTAAAGAAAGCCAGTCCTTGTTAGGTCAGGATTGATATTTAATTATGATTGATATAATTATGATTATATTTAATGATTGATATTTATTTTCATTAGGAATCTCTATGAATATGTGTGTAACAAGTAAGAAAGATGATATTGGTCCTGTAGCCAAGGTAGATGATATTCAAATAATTAAGAACCTCTATGATAATGGCGCTTTTCTCATATAAGGTGATTACGCGACCATCGAAAGTCGCAAATTAGATCTCGAAAAATTGTCCCAATTGGTGTCACAAATAGCAATAGTGTCGCAAATGGCAATTAACTAGAAAAAGGTGAGTATTGGGACGACCCTTAAGTATGTAACATATCTAATATAAAATACATAACTAACATTACTAATATAAAATAAATGTAACATATCGCTCAATCCTTTCAAGAACGTCATTAATCAAAAATCGACAATTTTCAGTTATGCATGTTTTCGGAATGCCCAAAAAATGTACTATATCCCAGCAAAAGAGCCATATTTTTAACTTAATTTTTACCCGCTACAGGGCAGAAAGTGTTGTTTTTGCATTTTGAAGAAAAGGTATTGTTTAATTACACTGGCCAACAATGATTTTGTAACTGAAATTTTGATGACTGATTTGGACTAAGTTAATCGTTTTTATTCAAGGTCTATATGGTGACAAGCTTGTATAACGCTGTAACGACTGTAATGTCAAGTTTTGATGTTACAGTCATATTATTGTTTGGATGGACCACATGCTTTAGTCTAAGGTCTAAGGGATTAAAAAAAAGTATTGCTAATTGTGGAATAATAGTGGAAATATATTAACTTATTAATATTGAATACGATAGCATTACATGTTTATACATATTCATACATAAATCATAAGATAAACATCAGAATTAAAAATATCCATAACTAAAAAATCTGACCTGCTACATATTTTTACTTTCGTTTTTGAATTCAGCTATGCAAAGTGCATTAAGATCAGGTTTTTCATAGTTTAAGATCAAAATAAAAGTAAAAATTTGTTGGCCAGTGTTATTTTTTTTAAATATACCCTTTAAATATTTTTCAAATGGAGAAAAAACATTCAGGTTTTACCTAAAATCTCTGCACAGTAAAAAGGTCAATAAGTGGCTTGATATATATTTATAACAAGTTTTAATATATTTTTATACTTTAAAAACGATCTCCTGAAAAACAAAGTTTTTTGATATTCATATGACGTTGTTGAAAGTAGTGAGCGATACGAGGTAGACCAAGTTGATCTTCGCACTGTAAGTGTTGATATTCAAATCTCGGAATTTCACATGCGCTACTGGAACCAGCCGTATAATCTAGCGCGCATCACCTCCACCGATGCCGGCTATTGTAATTAAAGTAATTGAACGGCCTTAAGCCGCTTGTGCACTACCCGGAATTTTACCGTCCAGCAGTCCGGTTATGAAAAATGAAAGCGACTACGACAGTTTAGCGTGATCGAAATTACGCGCAACGGGTTCACGCACCGATCAAGAGCACCGATCCGTAGAAAGATGGAAAAAGCACAAGCCAATCATCCGTTTTATATGCTAACTGACGTGCCGGACGGCAAAATTCCGTGTAATTCCGTGTAGTACACAAACGCCCTTAGAGCGCTTGTGCACAGCACGGAATTTTACTGTCCGGCAGCCCGGTTAGCTTGAAAAAACGGATGATTGGCTTATGCACTTGTCCGTCTTTCGCCGGATCGGTACGCGATCACGGTGCGCGTGAACTCGATCCTACTAAACTATCGTTTTCTCCTAACCCTTATACGCACCCAATGTTGCATAAGGCACTGCATCATATAAACGCAGTGTAATCTTGATCGTTAACACATGAAGTAAAGGTGATCAGCTCTCCGCTTCAGGTATAGTCCAGGGTAGTATTGAATAAATATTAGACTGAAAAAATCACTTATATTTATTTGACCTCCTTGGGAATCGAACCCGGGACCTCCAGTACGGTAGTGTACCATTGCACTAGCTGTAGTGTAGTAGCTGTCCATTACACTAGTGTAGTAGCTGTCCATTACACTAGTGTAGTAGCTGACACTATTGAGGAGGACACTGTCGTAGTCACTTTTATTTGAAGAAACAGGACTGCCGGACGGTGGAATACCGTGCAGTGCACAAGCGCCCTTACCTTGCCTTACCATACCGCAGTGGTGCCACCGCCACCGGTATGAAGTTATCAACGAATCGCGGAACCGGTCCACTTCCGGCGCACATCTTACTATTATTATTATTGTTGTGATCGCGCGGGAGATTTGCCCGAATTTGAATTGTGTTATTGTTCGGGGAACGTACTACTGTAATAAAATGCGTAATAGTGCTATTAAACTTGACTGAAGTCGTTTGAGATATGCGCTTCTCTGTTTGCGACAGCTGAGAACATTTTGATAACAATTTTTTGTAGTTTTTTTATTGTTTATTGATTTGGTATTAAATTAAGGGAATAACATGATGACTTAAATATAATAATTGCAAAATAACACTTTTTATTATTTTATCTCAACATAGATGGAGAAGATTATGGAAGTCTGCGTATTTACGGGGATTACATATTATTTTCAAACACCGTATACGTAAGTAGGGTAGACTGGGTACGGTTGAAACAATTTTGCTTATATTGTCCATAGTATTGCTCTTTACAAGTCAAGCGATGATGAAGATGCATTAAATACAAGAGCGTCTTTCTGTCTACTAATGGGAAGTATTATTTCAGTACCCGGTGTGTTATTTTTAGTGGCAGATCAAATTTAAAAAATATATCCGATTTGTTTCAACCGTCCCCATACCAGGGGCAGTTGAAACAGTAATTGGGGTCAGTTGAAACACAGGCAAGTAAATCAATATTTAATATTGTAAGACGTTTTATTCATTATTTATTTTTGTTTTATAAATAATTATGGCACCGCATGACAATATTAATCGGTCTACAGATATGTAATGAACAAAAACAACTAAAAACAATGGCATTTAAAAAAAAACAAATCGAATGAAAATAATCTGTAAATAAACTAAAAGGAAACACTTTTCATTTTGATTAGTCATAAATCAAGCGAAAATCTAGCTTTGGGATCATTCCGAGTCGCAATTGTGGCAAACATAGCTAAGACCACCTTTTGTGCAGTCTTCTTGAGCCCACAGTTTACAAGTGGTGCACTGTATCCACTTTTCACCGGATCTGCTCTCTGAATACAGTGACAGACAAACAAGACAATAGCACTCGTCCTCTTCTGATGATGATTCCTGTTGCGTATTATGATTATTTTTCCTTTAACGATCCTTCTACTTTTTCCTCCATCCAATTTTTTCTTGACTTAGTTTTCATCCGTTTCAACCTTATTTCATGCTCCTTTCTTATCTCTTCTTTCTCTGTTTTTTTTAGTAGCAAGTATTTTACAAGCTCCTGCTCCTGCTCTTTATTAAAAACTTCGTTGTGGGGTTCATATCCCATTTTCTTCTTCACCAGATGCATCTCGCTTTCGTATATATCTAATGAGCGAACAGTGGTTTAATCCATGCTTCTCCGCCGCTTTTCGCAGTGAATCTCCTGCTTTAACCTCCTCATAAGCATATGTATACCTCGACAAGTCGACCTCCCCCTCGAAGTTTTTCTTGCGCGTACTCTCGGCATCTAGAAAACAGGAAAACTGAAAAAATATATTGTTTCAACCGTACCCACAAAAAATGTTTCAACCGTCCCCAACCCCTCCTTTAGGTGGAAAACAGAATATAGTAATGTTAACAATAATGGCACATTAAAACTAATCACTATATCGTGTTCTACAAGCTTCATTTCAAACATAAAATCATACTCAATACTATCGTTTCAATAGAAACCGTAATAAAAGGAAAATTCTCAGAGCAAAAATACTTATTTTTGGTTATCAAATTACAATAGGACCTCCTACAAGCAACTGCACCGTGCGGCGAGCGATGCAACACTGATATTCGTGTTTGAACTTGTTGTCCGCTTTGTTCGTCCCTTGGACCCTTCACCCTACCGCATACGGTTTGCAAGATATTTGCTCTGTTTTAACCGTCCTTTGTTTCAACCGTACCCAGTCTACCCTATATTACACATGTTTAATACGTATATAACACAAAGTGTTTGAAAATGAAGCGTAATGCATCAAAACACAATATGTCACAATAATGGCACAATAGACTTTAAGAAATAGTGGTATTTACTGAGTTAAACTTAAATTAAAAATTATTAGATTTTGCCACAAAGTGTCTGCTGAATCAATTCGCTCATTTGGTGCATCAATGGCGTGATTGCGCTTCTTTTTAAAAACAAGTTAAATATGTTAAAATACTAAAAACTAACTAACTAACTAACTAACTAACCATCACGCCGCTTCCCCGCAGGGATAGGCAGAGAGAATAGAACGCCACACCACTCTGTCTTTTCAAACATTCTTCGCTTCTTCCACGTTCATGTATCTTCTCACACATACCCGCCGATTGTTACGACTCCTAACCTGACCACTTTCAAGTATTTGGCATACCTGATAGTGCCATGTTTTTCTCGGTCTTCCTCAGCTTCTTTTACGATTTACATTCGCCTCATATATTTTTTCAAAAGACTACATCGGGAGAAACATGGACAGAATTGATTTTGTGGCGAATTGCTGCGAGATGGCGCCAGTATCATTGTAGAATTGAGTTAAATGGCGTCATTTCTGTAGCTACGTCTAAAAGGCTTCTCCTGTAATATTTTTAAGAGTGTAATTATGCCATTGTTGCAACAATTGAACGAATTATTGGAAATACAAAACATGACAGTGTAAGTCGAATGAGTTACACGGAAATTTGTCTAAGAATGGCGTATACAATGTATAAGCACTGGATACTCATAATTTTCACTGCACACCCATCTAGAAACTCCCTTTTCGCATATGTCGTAATCAGTTAATAATGTGTGACCATTATTTTGTTATCTCTTGCGAGTTTCCCATAAAAATTACCGCAACAGAGTAGTAATGACGTATCCAATAGCCGCAATCTGCGAACTAAAATCGAGGGGAACATGCTATGGCGTCACAAAATCTGATTCGCACGTTAATCTATGGTGTTGGTACTGCAGTTCCCTTTTCCATAAGCAGTGCAGGGTAGAAAGTTATCATTGATAGAAAAGTGTATTTTTTCACAATATTTTGAGTATATTGTGAAAAAAACAATTTACCAACGGAAGCTAATAACTAATTAATAAACTAGATGTCCCTAAACATAATGGCCCCTAAAAGAAAACATCTAGAAAAGTTCTGTGATTCCTGCATCGCCCATAAATACACCCTTTAATGCAGGATCTGACGTTTCAAATACAATTTCTGCCATGCAGTTGAAAGTGAAGAAAATGGCTGAAAATTGTATTCTTGTATTGTCTTGAATGTTCTTGTCTTATACTTATAACAACTCAATTTTTTGTAACTTAAATTTTTACGTTTTTTTTTTAGTGTAATGGTCAGCACGCTTGGCTACCGTTCTGGAGGATCCGGGTTCCCAGGAGGGCTAAAATAAATATGAGTGATTTTTTCACCGTAATATTTATTCAATATTACCCTGGACTGGTACCTGAAGCGGAGGGCTGATCACCTTTCCTTCATGTGTAAACGATCAAGATAACACTGCGTTTATATGACGCAGTGCCCTATGCACCATTGGGGTGCGGATAAGGGTTTTATTTTATTATTATTATTAAATTTTTACTTGTTAAAGCCCTCTGGACGCTTGTGTGAATAAATAAATAAATAAATCAATATCCATATACTTGTTCACAAATCTGGATTGTCTCCATTTATGAGTTATTTATCCATCTTAACATAAGTGCAAAATAATATGGAAGTCGGTTTTAGAATTTAATAAACCTTGATGATGACAAGGTTCTTGATGAAACCGGTAGGTTAAAGTGTACTTATAATAAAAAAAGTGGTTAATACAAAGTTGTTTAATTTCATAAAATTTGACTTTCTGTTGCCTTTTTTATGTTGACGATACTGTTCTTCTTGCCGACAGCAGAGAAGACCTGCAGACGTTTGTGACAGTTAATAATGTGTGCCAGGAAAGTGACTTGCTGATGGATAGATCTGGAAGTAACATAGTGGTAAATGTCGAAATTTTGGACCAGGTAGATGATTTTCGAACCACACTACCATATTCCTAGACGTAAATATTCTTCTTCATCTATGTTTAGACGTCAAAATGATAATTTTTTTGCTATGTTATTTTCACGAGCCGTCATAGATGCTCCCAGTGCAGCGTGGAGCAGAATGCAAATCAATTTTTCAATGCACTCTGTCAGCGATGCATATCTGAACCATTATTAAAATGTGCGAGCCGATAGATAATAATTCTGCATGTGTAATATGTGTGTTTAATAATAACAGACGCCATTGTCATGTAGATTTTTCTTTGTTGCTGATAATTTTATGGTAGCGGGTCAAAACCCCTTCAACGGGATATTCAATGGATTATTATGATCTTCTTCTTTTTTTTCTTTAGCTCACTGTCCTCTACTGCTGGATATAGGCCTCCAATTTGAATAAAACCCGCATTTGTGAACATAGATTTGGACACACACAAAACAACTTTTCTGTCTTGTTAAATGGAAAAAAAATAGAAATCACACATTTCATATGTTAAATTTCACAATAAACATATATAAAAAAAGTGATCGGATCATTAAGTGAAATCAGCTGCCAAGAAGCACACCGTCCGCCATGAGCAATGTTTAGCGTTGTGTGAGGTGATATAACTTTTAACAGATGTCAAAAGGCTATTTTAAAAATAAAAATAAAAAAAAACATGTTTTTCCATTTATAGGCTTATATAAAAGATCCATGAATGAACTTTCAAGAGATAAAGAATGTTTGCAAAATTGCAATGAAGACATCATCCCCAATTATTATCCAAGTCTTAATAAGCACCCTTGAGGTAGTATTATAGTATGTAGTAGTAGTAGAAATAATCCAAATTAGTACCTATTATTTATGTGTCGTTCTATTTTCTGTGCCTACCCTACGGTTAAGTACGTTAGTAGGTTTCTCGTAAATTTATTTGGCAGTCACTTAGTGGTAACATCTACACATTTATTTATCAAGTTTTATTTGTTAAATACCAATATAAATTAATTTCTATTGTGTTTATTTATTCCGCTTAATTTTTAAACGGTGTTTGAAAATGACGCGAAACACATCAAAACACGTGTCACAATAGATTTTAAGAAATAGTGGTTAACATCAAGTAAATAGTTTGTTCGTATAGTAAAATAATAACTTTGTAATATATTCCCCATTTTTTTATGTTTCAGAGAATATAGGACTTCCCCATACTAATGAGCAATAGAAAAGGTCCTCTAACAACATTTCCAGAATAAAATATATACATATTTTATTTAAATTCTCATACAAAATCCATTTCTAACATATAATTATATCAAATCATGCCTAAAACCTTAACCGTAACTTAAACGTAATTTTTATTACAATACAATATTTAAACTCATTCAATTTAAATTCATTTTATCAGAAAAAAAATATTAAATAATGGTTTTTAACTCCTGCCTTGTTTTGTATATAACATTGAATTTTATCTAGCCTCATACCAGTCTTATCATGTCGGTTACGACGAAACCCGGTAGCTGGTCAAATAAAATTCACGTGGAAAAAAATTACATAGTTGTTATTTTATTCTATAAAATGCAGTTCCACCAAGAAATGTCAGTACAAAACTTAAATCTTAGTTTGTACAATAGTTATAATTTGTCAATGACGGTTGTCGTGAAACTATATTTTTTCTTGTATCCATTTTCAATCGTGATAGTTCAACCATTTTAAAAATCTCTTTCAAGGCCACCAGGATCTTCCATAAGAACAAAAAAAAAACAACAAATTCTATACATATGGATTCAAAAATAATAACTTTAATAGAAAGTGAGATCACACCTCGTTAATTTCCAAGGCAAACTTTTATTTTACGACATTTAACGTTGGCCAGCCATCAATGGCGATTACACCAAAAAACGTTATGCCTTAAGTATAGTTTGTGATATAATAAAATTATATAATTGACACGAAGTCATTTTAATTATCTCTAAGCATTATTATTAACGACCATTAAGTTTTAGCTATCTGTGCGGATTTATAACGCAATTTAGTTGTAAAATGACGGAACGTGCAACAGTGCATGCTTATTATATTCAAGAATGCCTCAATATCATAATGTGCATTAATATTTAATGAGACGATACTACAACGTATTAATTATATAATCAAAGGTGATCAATTACCGTGAAGTGGGACAACTCTGCCACAATTGATTTGAATTGTGCGCTTAGAATAATCTTACAACATTTTGAGTGAGTCCAAATACTTGTTCGCAAATCTGGGTTTCTTCGCTTATTTTATATTTTCACATCTCAATATAGATGAAGAAAAATATGAAAGTCTGGGTATTTACAGGGCTTACCATCTGTCATAGGCTGATCATGCTGGTCAGCCTATGACAGGTCATAAACTTCGTAAATACCTAAACTTCCATATTCTTCTTCATCATTTAATGGATCTCCAATTATTGGAATTATTTTATTATTTTAAAAATATGAAAAAGATGTTTTCTAGCGTTTCTCATGTGTGTGATTTCAATCCAGAATTCGGACTTCTCATACAAATGAAGGAGTTTCTGCTCAATAAAATGTTTTTTTTTTTACAAATCGCTCACTCCTTTCAAGAACGTCATAAATAAAAAATCGACAATTTTCAGTTGTGCATGTTTTCGGAATACCCAGAAAATATACTACATATATCCCAGCAGAAGCGGCATATTTTTACTCAATATTTACCCGCTACAGGGCAAAAAGTGATGTTTTTGCATTTTGAAGGAAAGGTATTGTTTAATTATTTTTTTAAATATACTAAATATTTTTCAAAAGGAGAAAAAACATGCAGGTTTTACCTAAAAAGATCTGTTGCACGGTAAAAAGTTTAATAAGTGGCTTGATATTTATTTTTAATACATTGTATTATATTTTTAAACTTTAAAAACGATCTCCTGAAAAATCAAGTTTTTTGATTTATGACGTTCTTGAAAGGAGTGAGTGATATGTCACTAAGCTCATCTCACCAATAGATGTCTCTAGTGAAATTCTAGTGAATTCAAGCTCAATGTTTCGAATTTGAACAGTAAATAAAGAAGTTCTAAGAATTTAAGCAGTGTGGTTGTCTATCATGGGTAGAATTGGTGAATGTTACACATGTGTAAAGTGATCATTTAAGCGAGCCTATGACTGTCGTAAGCCCCGTTAATGCTTAGACATTTATGTTGAGATATAAACATTTTTTTAAAAATAGCTCCCAACCCAGATTTCTATACAAGTATTTAGATGTACGTACGTAAATCATACTGCAATATTAGGACACCATTTTATGTCAATACTACAAATACTAAGGATTTTTAAAAAAATCCCTAAGATGTCTACGCCGTTTAATTCGCTGTATTTTTATTTTTTCTATTGTTTACACCAAATTTAAATAAAACCATTGGTATACTAATGGTGCGTCTAAGAGTATTTTCGATGTTGCTCTTTTTAATGCTTTCATACAACATCTGCAGCCGTTTACTTCGTGTACGGGGCGCCATCTGCAAGAATATTTAAATTTTGACAAACTTATCCATTAGACGTACAATCAACCGAAGAGAACTTTGCAGAAACATTTTAGTAAGTAATTAATTAATTATTTGTTGATAAATTAAAAACGAAAATACTCTTCCACTTTTTTCATTGTTGCACTGATAATGAAAAATAAAAATAAAACAGAAATGAAAATATTATAATGACTTAAGCCTCTCCCCTATGTTTTTGTTCCCACCGGTAAAAAATTAAAAATACAAAAAAATAAGAAAATCTCCATCTGTTCACCCTTCATCGTCCAAAGGACACAAGTATAAAATTTAGACTTAGCTTCACATACGGTTTGTTTGAAAATAATATTTGTATTGACCTATTAAAATTTAAATTAAAAATAGATACATATTACCACAATGTTACTGCCGAATTACAATAATTAGTATTATGATTTTTTGCCTTTTAAAGTATTCATATAACGCCAAAAAGCTCTCTAGTTATGGTTTTCCATATAATAAAATAATGTTTTTATTATTTATTAATAAAAAAACATATGCATGAAAATACGAGCTTATTCGAATACAACGTTGTGTCGAAAATTCCAAGCAATCAGTGAATAACTTTGTCGAAACAATTGTCACAAAACTTATTATTTATGTATTTTTCAACAATAATACAACTTAGTAGACTGAAAAATCAGTTTTTAAAAAGTGGTTAAAACAAAGTTGTTTTATTTTATAAAGTTCGAAAAATCAGTGTTTGATTTAATATTAAATAAATAAACATTTAAATTATTAATCGTTTCGGCATTCACTTTGTGATAACACATGATTAAATTATAAATAAAATATTTGTTTTTTACCACTTTAGTATTATATTGTTACGACTAGTTTTGAAAGCTGCATATGCTTTCATCTACGGGTTTAAATATAAACTTTAGTATAAATAAATAAATTAAATATTACAAATTAAATATAAAGTTTATATCCAAGTCCTTAGATGATAGCTTCCGAATATGTAGCTTTCAAAACTAGGCGTAACAATATAATACCCAGTTGGGAAAAACAAGTGTTTCATTATTAATTGAAACACCATTTATATATTTATAAAGTAAAACCCGAACGTTGTTTTTAACAACATTTATTTTCTGCACTTTTTATTAATCGGTTTCAACAAGCACCTTGTCATCTTCAGGGACGTATATGTACTCTTATTTATTTTTTTATAGATATTATACTTTTAGTTTTTTCTTTCCTCATACTCATTTACAATATGGCAAACAAAAAAACGATACTCAATTTAGTAAAAATTATAATATTTATAAATATTCTATTTGGTGCACCGTCCATTAAGGGCAGAGTGTAAGCAAATTGTTTTTCTTATTTTGTGTTGGCGGGAAAAGTTTTCCCGGGGTGGCCATCTTGGATTTAGCATAATCACCCCCCCCCTGCGCGCCTCCACAGCCCCTCACCTGCTACAGCCGACTGAATTATTCACAAATCTTTATATTTACGCGTCTGGGAGTGAAATTTAAACGTCTTACTTACTTTGAATTTCAAACGAGACCTTTGTAAGTGATTTTTGATGGAAGGATTAGAGTTTTACAATTTACGATTAAGAAGAATTATTTTAATATTTTCAATTAAAAAAATATATGAAAAAATGTTTATTTATTTTATTTACAAAAATACTTCAATTATTTGAATACACTCAACATTTTGAGTGTATCCAAATATAATAATCCCTTACCGCACCCCAATGGTGCATAGGGCACTGCTTCATATAAACGCAGTGTTATCTCGATCGATTACACATAAAGGAAAGGTTATCAGCCCTCCACTATATACTTCACATATATATCCAAATATATACTTCACAAATCTGAATTATCTCCAATTAGGAGTTATTTAAAAAAATATTTTTTGACATCTCAGCATCTATATTGTGATGTCAAAAAATAATGATAAAATAACAATTAGTTGGAGATAATCCTGGTTTGTGAACAGCTGAAATTTAAAAAATATATAATAAACTAAAAAAAAAACAACAAACTTTTAACAAGTCCCTCTTCAAGCACATGAGCTCAGTCTCTTTATTGGAGAGAACGATGATTTTTATTTATGGTTTGCCAATTAAAATGTTGAGAAAATAAATTAAAATCATATAAAGTAATAAAAAAGGTATTTGGAAACATTTAAAATATTGTAAATAAGTAAACTGATCAAATTATAAGCTAAATTAAAGCTATAATGATGTTTTCAAGGGTTTCTTAAGTAGGTGAATATAATCCAGGATTCGGACCTTATATACAAAGCTTGGGTATTTACAGGGCTAACGACCGTCATAGGCTGGTTTAAGTGATCATTTTACACACGTGTAACATTCACCAATTCTACTCATGATTGACAACCACACTACTCAATTTCTTGAAGCTTCTATTGAAGATATATTGATCAAACTCGAAACACAGTGTGCGAGAGTTCTTAGAGACATCTAAGTTAGGATGAGGAAAGCTTTTATTCAATAAAAAATCTTTATTTCTGTTTATTGCTAGACCTACCTAGCGAATTAATCGAAGAAAAACATAATAACCATAGGGATCTCAATGAGCGAAACGTGATTTCGTGGGAGATAATAAATTATTATTAAAATGTAACGAACTTTAACGAACGAACGATTTAAATAATTGCATATTATTCACACCTAAGATCAATGATGGAGTTGGCAAAAGAACGATGAAAGTAGACTGAATGCAGTCTTACAGATGATGCTGTAAAACCATGTACGATAGATATTTGAATCGTGACATAAGGAAATAACGTAAGATTGAGCTAAATATTATCGATAAATTTAAAAAAAAGGTGTATTTAGATAGTTTGGGCATGTGAATCAAATGAGTAGGGGAAGAACAGTAAAAAAATGAGGCGAATTTTGTTGGAAACATGAACAGAGGAAGACCGAATAAAAATTGGCATGATCACGTATTTATATACTTGAATGTGGTTGGGTCAGGAGTCGGAATAATCGGGGGGTATGTATGAGGAGATGCATGAATGAAGAAGAGGTGAAGGTTGGTGTTATTTTATAAATTATTATATTAAATGCAGTTCCACTAAGAAATATCAGCTCAAATCAGCAGAAACCTAAAAATAAATATTAGATTTGACTGAAAAATCACATATATTTATTTTAACCCGTCTGGGAATCGGACCCTGGACCTCTAGCATGGTTGCTAAGCGCGCTGACCACTAAAATATTTCAAAATCTAAAATGTAAGGTTTCATGTATTATGCGCAGCTAGAATCATACAGTCAGTTAGTTGCAAATAACATATCGTTATGATTTTTTTTACGTAAAGTTTTTATTTTATTTATAAAAATGGTGATAGCTCAAATCCATTCTGGAGCCACGGCGCTTGTCGAGTGGATTTAACTCCACTGGAATCAATACAGTGTTGTTGACAATACGATCAGCGCTGTGTGCCAAGTCCCCTTCGGGGGAGACACTTGAAATTTAAATTACGAACAAAACAATCGATCGCGAACCACGTGACGGCGGGAACGCCGCCTATTGGCTGCAAACAAACAAACAAAATGGAGGCTTATTATTATTGTGGAGTGGCCTGGCACTCCACAGCCCATGATGGCCGGATTACTCTCATTTGCCGTAACTTCACTCGACTCTATAATGGAGATTGGGGGTTAATAGAAACGTTTTTCGAACTCGTACTTAATAAACTGAGAGTGAATTATTGATTCAATTTATCAATATTATTATTACATCTAAAACATTTTGAATGTGTCCAAATAAGTGTTCACAAAATCTGGATTATCTCCAATTACAGGAGTTATTTTCATAATTAAAATGTAACTTTGTTTTAAAATCACTATAAATATTTTATTATAACTTAATTATAATGTCTACCGGTTTCGAAGCTAAGCGCTTCTTAATCAAAGCTAACAGCTTTTTTTAGTATTAATCAGTCTTAATAAAGAAGCAGTTAGCTTCGAAACCGGTAGACATTATAATTAAGTTATAATAAAATGTTTACAGTGATTTTAAAATCAAGTTACATTTTAATTATAAAATGGAAAATCACAAAGTTAGTGCTTCAAATATAAATTATAGTTATTTTCATATTATTTTTTGACATCTCATCAAAGATGAAGAAGAATATGGATGTCTGGGCATTTACGGGTGTGATTATAATCCTGGATTCGGACCTCACATAGAAGAGTTTCTGCTCAATAAAAAGCTTCTTTTCATCTCACCAATAGATGTCTCTAGTGAAGTTCGAGTGATTTAAGAATAATGTTTCAAAATTGGTTCATTTATATATATAGAACTTCCGAAAATTTGAGTAGTGTAGTTGCAAATAATGGGTAGAATTTGTGAATGTTACACGTGTGTAAAGTGATCACTTTAACCAGCCTATGACGGTCGTCAGCCCCGTAAATGCCCACACTTCCATATTCTTCTTCATCTTTGATGAGATGTCAAAAAATATTAGTATTAAAATTATCGATTTCAAAATTAAAAAAAAAAAACTGTTTGAAGTGTCTTTTGTTTCTGAGAAAGACTAGATGTTCTTCTTAGAGGGCTACAATCTTTGTAATGATTGATTTGCTTCTTTCGTGGTCAGTCTCCCTCATCTTCAAACCCTTATCCGCACCCGTTATCTTGATCGTTAACACATGAAGAAACGGTAAGCAGTCCTCCGCTTCTAGTACCAGTCCACGGTAATATTGAATAAATATTAGAATGAAAAAAATCACTTTTATTTATTTGAGCCCCCTGGGAGTCGAATCCAGGACCTCCAGAATGGTAGCCAAACGTGCTCACCATACCAGTTATAGGTGAAATTAAATGAATATTTAAATCGAACCCACGTCTTCCAGTGTGGTACCCGAACGCTCTAACCACTGCACTGTGGAGGCGGACAAATTTTAACAATGACAAAAACATGTATAATATTTATTGTAACAATAAATATTTAACTTATTTTATAAATGTATGAAATAAAGAACGTATTGTTTGTTAAAAACTGAATGCATTACAGTTTTTTTTAAAGTACAAAAAAATTAAATATGTAATTTTTTAAAACTGATATTCAATGAATTTTATTTATTTATATAGATAATAGTAGAACTTCAATTATCCGACTGGATCCCATTAGAAACTTGATCGTAAACTCGCGAAGGAAAGGTGATCAGCCCTCTGCTTCATGTACCAGTCCAGGGTCATATTAAATAAATATAAGAATGAAAAAATCAAAATGTTTATTTGACCCCCCCCTGGGAATCGAACCCGGGACCTCAAGAACGGTAGCCGAGCGTACTAACCTATAGACAAAATGTAAGTATGTTACATATTGACAAAGTTCGGTCACGCGTGTCGTTTCGACAGTGCTTCCATTGCATCCTCAGATCCACACACACATGGGGTTCTGGCGATCATTCGATATTTTAATTAAACCCCCCTGCCATTTCGAGGGTGGTGAACACGCAGTAGAGGGGGTGATTTGTGAATCAGGGTAGAAAAATAAAAATGGCAATCATCCCTTGACACGTGTCCTGGACCGCTAGGAATAACGGAGGGATGAAGCGAGGAACAATGAATTATTGGAGATGATAAAAATATAAATGTTCCTAATATTTTGTAAGTAGGTATCTGTATAAAAGGGTGTATTTTGAACCAGGTGTATATGCTATTTTTTTTACAGGTATATATGCTATTTTGTAAGCCTCCATAGTGTTATGGTCACCATGCTCGGCTACCGTTCTGGAAGCCTTGGGTTCGATTCCTAGGGGGGTGAAGTCAAATATATATAAGTGATTTTTTTCACTTTTATATTTATTCAATACTACCCTGGACTGGTACCTGAAGCGGAGGGCTGATCACCTTTTCTTCGTGTGTTACAACGATCAAGACAACACTACATTTATACGATGCAGTGCCCTATGCACCATTGGGGTGCGGATAAAGGTTGGAATGAATATATGCTGTACGAAATAATAAATCAGGAATATCTTAGCATATACGTTTTAAATATTAAAAGGAAAATACCAATTTTTAGGGTCTAATAAGGTTATTTCATCTCTTTATGTTATGTTAACATACTATTTTTCATTATATTGTATATAATACATATCGCTCGCTCCTTTCAAGAAGGTTATAAATCAAAAAACTTGATTTTTGAAGTTTAAAAATATAATACAATGTATTAAAAATAAATATCAAGCCACTTATTGAACTTTTTACTGTGCAACAGATCTTTTTAGGTAAAACCTGAAGATTTTTTCCCCATTTGAAAAATATTTAGGATAGGTATTAAAAAATAATTAAACAATACCTTTTCTTCAAAATGCAAAAACAACACTTTCCTGTAGCGGGTAAATATTAAGTTTAAAATATGCCTCTTTTTCCGGGATATAGTACATTTTCTGGGCATTCCGAAAACGTGCACAACTGAAAATTGGCGATTTTTTATTTATGACGTTCTTGAAAGGACTGAGCGATACATAGGCTATATAAACCATCAAGGCTTGTACACAACACATCAAGTCTTGGGATAAATAAATAAATTATGAAACTAAATAAATTATTATAGGAAGATTTATATTATCCACTGACACTTCGTGATGGAATTGCATTTTTAATATATTATTAGATTAAAACCAATATTTTTAGCTTGTATAGCCTCCCACCAGTCTGATGATGTCGGTAAAGACAAAACCCGGTCGCTGGTCAAATAAAAAAAAGGAAAATATTGGTTTTAATCTAATAATATATTATTATAGGAAGCATATTTGTATGTACCTATCTATCTACATACAAATATTCCTATCTACTTTACATTATGTGCGATTTATATGCCTACTTAACTGTCCACCCTCGTTCTAACAATGTCATTTGAGCCGCACGAAGCCATGTACAAAATCAAACCCTCGACTTGCATATTGGGGTTTAAATTACACACGGCAATCTGGACTCGGGAGTGCACGACAAATAGCACTGTTCGGCGCCACATCCACCGGGGTCTGGGTGGGAACATAATACCCTTTATATTAATATGTATAATATAAGTACATATGCAACGAAAATATTCACGGGGGATGCAACAATGATGGCGGTAGGACCTTGTCAGCATCGAGGGATTTAAGCTTAATATTATTATTATTATTATTACATACATTTAATGCAGATGTGCGTTTTTGTATGAACTTAAATCATTACGGTCCATTCACGTATTTTTACGTGTTTTTGTTACCAGTATCAGATGGCAGGCCACGTATTAATACGTGTTCATTTATTCTGTGTTTTGCATAACAAGATAGATTTTTTGTAACTATCATTGGGTTTCATTCTAGAAGGATGTGGCACGTTCTTTGGTTGATTTATTTGGAAATATTATTGGATCTCATTCTAGAATGGCTTAGGTGTATGTATTACTACGTGTTTTTGTCACTAGTATCAGACGCCTGATTACGTAATTATACGTGTTCATCAAGTTTCCGTTTTTTCATTCCATGGTAGATTTATTTGGAATTGTTACTGCATCGTACTTATTCTAGAATCTTTATAGATTCTTTTGGTGGGAGTGTAAGGTGTACGTATTAATACGGGTTTTTGTCACTAGTGTCATATGACTGTTCACGTATTAATACGTGTCCACTAGTCTCCGGTTGTTCATGTCATAAGGTGCGGATAAGAATTTTATTATTATAATAATTATTTTACATTAGGTACCCTTGACTGGTCCCTGAAGTGCATGAGTGCACTTGCCTTGCCAACCTTGCCTTGCACACCTTGCCTTGCCAACTTTTAAAAAAGGTCTCCAGAAAAATCAAGTTTTTTGATATATCATGTTGTTGAAACGAGTGAGCGATGTGTTCTTGAGTCTGCGAATTTTTCAATTTTTTTCTACAAATATTATTACTCAAAATCTTGTCCAGATTCACCAGAATTTGGGATTTCCGAGGTTCCACTGTATTAATAAATAAACCCCAGTTTACTTAATACGATTCTATAACCCAGTCAGTTAGTGTTGTCGGTAAAAATTATAAAACAGGAATAATCAGCGCCGATTAACTCTGCAATAATAGTAATATGAGCGCAAACATGATAAAATATGTAAACACTTCGGCACGTTCAATATTCATGTATTGTGACGCCAAGTGTTAGGCTACGTTCACACGAATGATTGTATATTTGCGATTCTAGTTTTAAATTTTACCCAAAAAGTCTGTTTGTACATTTCATAATTTGTAATTTTAAACATTACCAACTATACGAATTCATAATTTTTGTTAAAATTTGAGTAAATGTTTCGATCTTTACAAATGTCAAAAACAAAATATTTTTTGATTTTTACCATTTTGTATACTTTATTTAATAAAATAACAAATGTGTAGTTTTTTCCACACTTGTTTTACCGGACCAGTGAACGGGTTTTGTCGTTACCGACAACATCAGACTTCGTCAGATTAGACAAAGAGGCCAGACAAAATTTTTCAAAAAATTATTTTATGATGTTGAATAATTTTTTATTATTTTTCTTGCAGAATGAATTGAATGAATTTAAATGGTGTATTTACTGTCCGCCTCCGTGGTGTAGTAGTTAAAACTTTTAACTACCATTCTGGAGGTTCCAGGTTCGATTCCCAGGGGAGGGTGAGAAAATAAATAGCAGTAATTTTGCACTCTAATATTTTTTTAATATTACCCTGGACTGGTCCCTGGAGCGCAGGAGTGATCCACCTTGCCTTCATGAAAGTAACGATCAAGATTAATAAGATGCAGTGCTCTATGCACCATTGGGTAAGAAGATTTTTTTATATGACCTTTAATAATTCATACTACCTACTAATAAAATTAAAGAAATATTATGTATTATGAATTTATATTAATGAGTAATATTTTCTGTCATTTTTTTGTGAATATTCTAACTGGTTTGAATATTTCCGAATTAACGGATGAAAATGAGATAATACTCTCCTTATTATTCATTGTTCACTTTGTGTAATAGCACTTTAATAGACACTAGATAAAGTGCTATTACACAAAGTGAACGATGAATGATAAGTATGGTGTTATATTACCATACCACAATGTTAAGAATGTTTTTAATATACAAAATATGAAAATAAGCTGTTCGATCCATTGTCCAGCGAATTTCGCTCAGCTGAAATCCGTTTTGAAGACCTCCGTGCGAACGTAGCCTTACGCAGTTGGTTCGGTAATCCATTAGCGAGTTGAACTACGCTGCCAGAGGGATATACATACGTGTACGCAGTATGCAGACACATGACGCGTTATACGAGGATACTATGTGCATAAACACATGCCGTACATGCATAGTGTGCATTCTGCACTAAAGCAGATTTAGGGATTACAATACGACAAAGGGTGATATCGGTTTTCATCGGATAATATTGATATTTTGACTGGTCGGAACAGTCACTGAAAAGGCTATATTCTCTCGGGATGTGTGTATGGGAGTGAAGCATGGAGTTGAGGAAAGAAGGATGAAAGTAGATTGAAAACATTCGGGATAGATCTCTCACTACGGCAGAACGATGTAGGTATGATAGATGTTTGAATGCAAGGCTGAGATGAGATGATTATTGATAAATTTTAATAATTATTGAAGAAAACACTTGTTTTTTTACCGCTTGAGTTTATTTTATGACGAATAGTTTCGGAAGCTAAGCTTCCATCTTCAGGTCTAATGTAAACGTCATAACATATACTCAAGTGGTACAAAACAAGTGTTTTCTTTAATAATATCATCATGTCTTACCACAAAGTAAATGCCGAAACAATACATAAAATTAAGAAAGGTGCGTTGAGATGGTTTGAGAATGTGGAGCATGTGGAACGACTGAGTAAAGAAAGAACAGCAAAACGTTGAATGATAAATGTTCGAATGATGATGTTAAGACGGAATGAAATGCCTTAAAATGAATTCGAGCAATTTATTTCATTGATTTTTTAAAAAATGATTATTCTTTATATATATAATATATTCTATGCGACTGGAAGGAAGCATATACGAGTTTGAAATACCATGTGTTAAAATTCTTGCGAAGACAAAAAACATTGGATTTATAAGATATATTTAAAAAAAAATTAATAACAATTATCCCTCGAGTTTGAATCCAAAATTTGTATACTACAAAAATATACACAGATGCTGAAAATTTTGTTAAATTTAGACTTGATAATTTGTTTCCTAAACACCAAATATAAGACTTGGACTCGGGTGAATTTAAGATATTTTATTTAATAAATTTTCTAAAATCTATTATGACAATCTATTATGTTTCGATGCATTCCGCATCATTTTCAAACACCGTTTGTGAAGCTAAGTCAAAATTTTGGAGTTTTGCTCTTGAGACGTTGAAAGATGAAGATGGGTAGGAGCTGCTTCTTATTTTATTTTAATAAAAAAATTATTTTAAATGTAATTTCAAATAATTTTTTAAATGTAATGTAAATAATTTAAATTTTATTATTAGTAGGAACATACACAATAGGGGGGAGGCTTCACAATTTGAACAAATAGTGATATTTCCCGCTTAAAACTGAAATTAAACTTATTAAATTTTGCGTTGGAAATGACAGGCGGTAAAATTGGATTAGAATTTAAAAAAAAATGTATGTACTCAAATTTGAGTGTTATAAAATCACGTTGCTTCAGAATATGCACGGACACAAAAATCCGCGCTCATAACGATTTTAGGGGCTGGAAAAATTATTAAATATCATAAAGGGTCCAGCCCTCCACGATATGAGATATTCCAGTCCACCCTTTCCCCGGTGTAGCTAGGGGCGGTGAATAATGTTTTCAGTTAAAAAGGGTTGATAATGTGCAACCCTTGTTATCGGAAATGCATATTTAAAAAAAAAAACAATACCTTTGCTCTTAAGTTATGGTTTCCTGGCAAACTGTACCGTTATAAAACCAACTAATAAACCATCACGCCGATTCCCCGCGAGGGTAGCCAGAGAGAATAGAACGCCACACTTCCATCTACTTTCACATAAAGAGGAAAAATAGATGTTGCATATCAGTTGAAACACCTATAATATTGACATCTCATCCGTAGGGTGAATGAATGAAGTGTTCCATATAATATGTATATAATATTAAAATTGTCGTTTGACTTTTGTAACATGGTTTAACTTTCAATACTAATTTTGAATACAGCCACATATGTATGCATTTACTATGTTTTTTTTTATAAAATAAATATATTAATGTACTATTTACCAACAATATTAAAAAAAAACACACATATACATGTATATATATATATATATATATATATATATATATATATATATACATATATATATATATATATATATATATATATATATATATATATATATATATATATATATATATATATATATATATATATATATATATATATATATATATATATATATCTCAACATAAAATGCACTTTATATCGATTCACTAAAAGTCTTCTATATTATTATTTGACTTCTCATCAAAGATAAAGAAGAATATGGAAGTCTAGTATACTAGACTTCTATTTTGATGAGATGTCAAAAAATAATACGAAAAATAACTCCTATAATTGGAGATAATCCAGATTTGTGAACAAGTATTTGGTAACACTCAAAATGTTGAAAGGCCTCTAAATTTTTAATTCAATTTTTGCTAAAACACTTCGACTAGGTACTGATGATAACCGATTTGAGGCCATTTTTCATCAGGAATATTAAATTGAAGGGTTGATATATGAAAAGGGGTACGTATTCGCCAAGGGTGGCTGGGAGGGGAGGGGAGTGGCTGGGAGGGGAGTGTGGCAGAGAGGAGTTTTAACCTTCTACTTCCTGTGATTTTGTTAATACGGCCCGGGGTCGTACATACTCCGCTTAAGGACAAATAACCCCATAGAAAATGGCATATCATTATCACAGTGGACTTGTGGGTCTTACAAAAAATAATCATATTTGTGACAAATAACTTATATCAAATACACAACATTTCGAGTGTGTCCAAATACTTGTTCACAATTTTGGGTTCCACCACTTTTAAGTTATTTTTACATTTTGACATTTCAAAATAGAAGAAGAATAAGGATGTCTGGGTATTTTTTCTGGTCAAATTATAAATTACATGAAAAAAATCAAATTATGTTTTCAGGCGTTTCCCAGTATTTGAAAATAATCCAGGGTTCGGATTCAAATAAAAGGGTCTCTGCCAAATAAAAGATTTCTCTATTCACCATAGATGGCTGTTGTGAACTCACATGTATTTTGTCATGAGATTGATCAATATACTTATCTAGAAATTCCGATATGAAGTTAAAATGTACTACTTAAATTTACGCTGCATAAATTGTGTCTAAATTTTCTCAATTAAAAAAATTTATAAAATTATAGCTTTCAACCCCTGTCTTGTTGTGTATAAACAGAAATTTGTCTAGCCTCCCACCAGTCTAATGTCGGTAACGACGAAACCCAGTCACTGGTCAAATAAAAAAATGTGGAAAACGTTATATGAAATTGTTATTTTTTAGATTTTTCTGTTAGTAAGAAAATTTTAAATAACTTCTTGAAAATAAATAAGTAATTAATAATGTTCGTAGCCATTATGAATTCCAGTAGTGATCATGTGCTTAAGAACAGTGTCCGTCGATGGTTGCTTCTCGTTGGAAGAGACAAAGGGACAAATTAAAGTCCTAGTGTAATTATTTTATTGTAAAACATTTATCACATATTTTTTATTTGCCCAATAAATGACCAAATGCCAAATTTTTTAAATCTCTGGCCCCGCTTATTCCCCTCCCTACAGATATCCATCTCATCCTGGCGAGCAGGAACCCAATTATGTACAGACTGTTAGTTGTTTTTCTGAAATTAAATGGAATAAATTTATAGTTTTTCTTTATAATTTACAGTCTATCATATTTTATAATTAAGAATTCAATTAACTTGACATTGGAAAATGCATTGTATTACATGTGCAACGCCATTCTATATTTAAAAAAATATTTTATTTATTAAAAATATTTTATTGTAAAACATTTATACTGTAAACTGTTATTGTAGCTATTGTATGTAATGTATGTAATCTCATAATTAAAAATAAAATAAATGTATTAACATGTAAGTATTTCAGCTCAACACAGGCCATGCCTAAAGAGCCGTAATACATACTTATGGTAAAAAAATGTCTGTATCCATGAAATAAAATAAAAAATAAAAAATAATCGACCTGTTCAACAAGTCCACTGTGTTTAATTGAAATACTTGTTCCCTGATCATTATGTGTACGTTCCTATGTATTGTATATAAATACTTTATGTCTGCGGAAGCGTACATTATGCGGAAACGACACCCTCCCCCGTATTTATTAATTATATCTTTATCTTTAATTTAATTTGGCGATGATACGAGATATTACAGAAGGGTGGAGGTCTCCTACTCTCGTCTGTCAAACTTTGCGCTCAATATCGCGAAACAAATTTGCAAATTGTGTTGGCTTTGGGAAAATGGAGAAATGGGTAATTTGATGAAAATATATATATATATGTATAGTATACATACATTATTCAATTATATATTAAAAGACACTATCTGCGGGAAGGGTAATTTTACCGTTTCACTCGACTAGTGGTGTTCGGCGGTAAGGGTAATTTTACCTTTTCACTCGACTCAACGTAAATTGCGTGTAAGTTATTTTAAGCATTAGTTTTGCGGCATCTTTTGATCTCATATCGATGTATACAGTATGGTTAAATGTTATCACTTCTTTTCAGAGATGTTTATCTTTATTATGAGCGCGAATCCGCCCGCAGATAGTGTGTTTTAAGTCTTATTCGGATCTTTGCTAATGGTGTGAATAATGCTTCATAATGCAATACGCGTGGATATTAAATGAATAAAAATGATAATATTTTTACATTTTGACATCTCACTATAGATGAAGAAGAACATGGGTTTATACAGGGCTTGCCACCTGTCATAGGCTGGTTAGGTCACGAAAAACGTCACGTTTTCTGTATATTCTCTATGAAAAAAAGTATAGAAAAAAGAATTTATGTCAAAAATCGATTTTGGATGGCCATACTTGC
Source organism: Brachycentrus maculatus (assembly GCF_059751285.1). Taxonomy (NCBI): domain Eukaryota; kingdom Metazoa; phylum Arthropoda; class Insecta; order Trichoptera; family Brachycentridae; genus Brachycentrus; species Brachycentrus maculatus. The sequence goes on from NW_028280859.1 coordinate 1,634,599, forward strand.
AATAATAAAACTCAGTTTGCTTCTGGCAATGCGTAGAGCCGGTCGTCAGGTCACTTTCATATTTTTTTTAGAATATGTGTTGGATTTTTTAGTGTTTTTAGAATACGAGTATGGACTGAAATAATATTTTTATAATTTTTTTTAAATCCTTACCTATATTTTTTATATCATTAATTTATTTCCTTAATATACATGCCACCACTACCTTTGACTTATACCCCTTCGTCTACTATACTTCTAACTTCAAACATCGGCTTTGTACCTAAACAAACATTAGATTTTGATTGATCTTTGTTGAGCGTGCGTTTTTGGTTCACTCGATCAAAAACTAGGCAGATAGGAAACCTCTTTAGGTTAACTAAAAATCATATAGGAATTGATTAATATTGATACATTCTTGATGATCAAACTCGGCTAATTCAAATACATGGGTGTGGTCAGGTCGAGAGTAAGAAACATCGGGAGAAAGATGCGATGATTGTTTGAAAAGACAGTTTGTTGTGGTGTTATATTCTCTCTGCCTACCCCTGCTGGGAAGCGGCGTGATAACATGATAGTTAGTTATGGATACATTTTTGGATCTTTCATCGGCATCTATTCTTTGAACCATCGTCATAGGTTTACTTGTAACAGTCAGATTAATCCTCCTGCCTCCAACTCATTCCTTTCCACGCGGCCTCTTTGTGAATAGAATGAGATAAAATATATTTTCTCAGGTTAGGAGTCGGTTTGACGACGTTTGACAATCCATCTCGCACCTCGTGACACCTTCTTCTGCCACTTAAAAATGTTAATACGTGAAATACTGGGTAAACAAGAGATCCTTATTCAGGAAGAGATTGAGTGCATTACCAATGCAACGACTCCTTGACCGAGAGATTCTCAAACTGTAATTAACGTCAATTTGTGGATACTTACAACGAGCCTTCTAACTTGCATACAGTGGCGTTTTTAATCAAAGTAAGTAGCAGGGTTATACAATATTTTAGTTATTTTTTTTTAAATTGAACATAATCAATTTATAGTACATATAATAATAAATTAATCATAAATTATAATTAAATAATATTATTAAATTGATTTGATATTGGCAAAACCAATATATTATATCGGTAGTGTAATGGCAATGGGTCAATCTGTCAATTTTTTTAATTTTCTAAGTTTCTTCAAAATGTCTAAAATAGTGTATTCCATAATTTGGCAAAAGGATATAGCTGTAGTTGCAATAATTATTTAGTTTTATTAAGATATGTACATATGCCATCCAAATAAAATATTTAATTTCACAAGTTTGTTTTTGCTCTCCTGTAAAAATTAGTCTGAGATAGATATACCCCTTTGCCTTAACACTATCGATATTTGCTACGCCATTATTAATAAAAAGGTAGTAGGGTTGGGTTAAGATAAGGCACAGTAGGCACTGATCGTGTTTCTATATAAAACGCAAATAATCCAGGGTAGGCGCTGGTTTTCTGCCTGAATAGAATGCATGCCTCTGCTAGCATACAAATGGTCTCAAGAAGATTGTATACATACAACTTGAAAAAAATCAAAGTAATATAGAACATAAACCATGGGGAAAATGGTAAAGGTTACATAAAGAGCCCTGTAAATACCAAAAACATGAATTTCAATTCAGATAAAACCTTAATTAATAATATATTGTTTTAAAATACGTCACCATTATTATGTATGTTTCCTTGAAAAATCTTGTTCCTTAACCCCTTCCTTCCCTATATTTATTAATCTATATATACCCCTAAATATTTTTTTTCCGTTGGTTTGAATTTTTTCCAGAAGATGAAAACATCTGTTTGTTTTCGAAACTAGTCGTATATTTAAAAAAAGTCATTAACTGGTATTTTCAAGTGTTTAATTTAAAAGAAATATGTTTTCTATATTTGATAAAGGTTTAAAATTTAGGTACTAGTATAAGATATGTTTAATGTAGATATGTCAACCAAATGAATTTAATGGTGTATTTTTTTGTAACTATTGTATATTTAATAATAAAAAAAAACGAGCTTATGAAAATGTCTAAGTAGGGACTAACAAAAAACGATACTTCGTTTCGACTCCAAAGTTGAGAAGCATCGGGGTACATTTAATATGTAAACATTAAGAAAACAAACAACATGAAGAGGTCGGAAGCTGTTTACTCGGTTAATTATTATTACTTTCCGCTTAAGGTGACAAACTCTGCTCATGTCTATGTATGAATGTGTTCGAGTACACAAGCGGACTAAAATCACAGTCCACTTTTATAAAATTATACAAAAAACTGATTCTTTCTTCTGTAATTGCCAGGCAACAAGAAAATGCCACTCGACATTTCAACACAAGATTTTCTAACCACCAAATACATTAAAATTTATGAAAAGTGGATATTCATAATTATTAAAAATTTTCTTTCTGTCCCGGTCGGAATTCTGAATGATCATGAGTAAATAATAAAGGTAGTATTAAAAACATACAAGATATGTCGCTCACTCCGTTCAACAACGTCACAAATCAAAAAACATGATTTTTCAGGAGATCGTTTTTAAAGTTTAAAAATATAATACAATGTAATCAAAATAAATAACAAGCCACTAATTGAACTTTTTACTGTGCCACAGATCTTTTTAGGTAAAACCTCAATGTTTTTTCTCTATTTGAAAAATATTTTGTTTTTTTTTTTTTAATATAATAAAACAATACATTTTCTTCAAAATGCAAAATAAACAACACTTTGTGCCCTGTAGCGGGTAAATATTAAGCTAAAAATATGTCACTTTCACTAGGATATAGCACATTTTCTGGGCATTCCGAAAACATGCACAGCTAAAAATTGTCGATTTTTGATATCTGACGTTCTTGAAAGGAGTGAGCGATGTGTAATACCGATTGCCGCATATGGGATAGAGACCAGAGCACACTAAGTCTCTTCTAAGAACTTCAGAAATGAGGACTTTGAGGAGCATAACCGGAAACACGTTGAAAGATTAAATAAGGAACACGGATATTGGGAAAATGTGTAGTACTGAGGATATAATCAGATGAGAAAGACAGCGAAGAACATTCTGGAATGCCCATATCAATAATATAATCCAAAAAAATAGTCCGAATCGCCCTTCCAGAGAACCCAGACGGAACAAGATCACCTGGAAGACCTCCATAGTGATGGCGTGACAGTTGGCAGTGGACATCACAAGAGACGGATCCTTTGGTTTATAAGAAGGAAGAAGAAGAAGACGATTATTATCTCATTTAAAATATTTCTCCCGTTCGTGTCTTGCTCGGCATTGCACTGGCAGGTTAAAGGAATGCATATTTATGAATCTCGGCAATTAATAATTTGTTGCATTTAATTTAATGCATATAATTTAATTACAACATTTTGAGTGTGTCCAAATACTAAAAAATAATAAAAAATAAAATAATATGAAAAAAAAACATATAATTTTACATGATATCTACGTATTTCCATTAATTTTTATGTTCAAGTGAAAGTTGTTTTTCCTTGCATCAAAACATTATATTATCATACGGAAAACCGATTAACGTGATGCATTGAATATGTGTATATGTGTACCTATGTGTATGGTGTATATACATAGATACGTAAGTTGATATTATATATAGAAATAATATTTTTACCATAGGTTTTAATTTTACCCACAAAAAAACAATGTTGTCGATTGGATTAATATATATTCACATATTTTTGACGTCCCAAATAACAGTATCATACTCTCCGCCTCTGTAGTGTAATGGTCAGCATGCTTAGCTACCGTACTGGAGGTCCCGTGTTCGATTCCCAGAGGGTGAAGTCAAATATATAAAAGTGATTTTTTGACTAAAATATTTATTCACCCTGGACTGGTACCTGAAGCGGAGGGCTGATCACCTTTCCTTCATGTGTTAGAGATCAAGATAACACTGCGTTTATATAATGCAGTGCCCTATGCACCATCGGGTGCGGATGTTAGTTTGAAGTGAAGTGAAGTATTATTCTTTCGGTACATTGAACGTTGACAGCCACCAGGTGAATTTAGAATTTTATTTTATATTTTCTACGATTGTCTTGCGACTCCCAGGTGGTCTCGTTACTAATTATGTGACGTTGCGCTATCTCCACAGTGTGGCTACCAACAATGGTAGCTGCCCACACTCTCCGTCCACATTACCGGATACTCCTGTTGACACATATTGTTATCGAGTTTATGACATCCATGGGGCATTAGCGCCTCTGCCGACAGGTCAACACACTACCAAACACCCTTTGTCTTGTGCCGCGTCACATGCCACCGATGGACGTCCATAAATAATACCATGTGAGAACCAAATAGCTGGAACAATAACTGGAATAAAATACTTTTGTATTCGAAAGGTCTCAGGAGACATTTTAAATCTCATGACACATGTAGAAGAAAGTATCAATGCATCCAAATTACATAAAAAAAAGATGATATCGAATTTCTTAAGAAAAAAATTAATGTCCATTATATGTAAATTAAATTAAATTTTGTCCGCCTCCGTAGTGTAATGGTCAGCACGCTCGGCTACCGTTCTGGAGGTCCCGGGTTCGATTCCCAAGGGGGGTAAAAATAAATATAAGTGATTTTTTCACTGTAATATTTATTCAATATTGCCATGGACTGGTACCTGAAGCGGAGGGCTGATCACCTTTCCTTCATAAGTAAAAAACGATCATGATAACACTGCGTTTATAAGACACAGTGCCCTATGCACCATTTGGGTGCGGATAAGGGTTTTATTATTATTATTTTTATTATTATATATAAATTATTAAACGAAACACTTGTTTTTATGCCACTTGAGTTTTTTTATGACTACTAGTTTTGGAAGCTAAACTTCCATCCTCAGGTCTAAATGTAAAATAAAACATGATTTATAATAAACTGTTCTATAAATAAAGTCCAAATTATGTATAGTTACATAGTTACATTTTTTAAACACAATTTCTTCACATTTATACATATGGACCAAAATCGCATGTGTCAAACATTTTGTGTAGTTTTAAGTGTGTAAATAATGCTATAGTAGTGAAGGGTAGCATTTACAACATTTTGAGTGTGTCCAAATACTTGTTCACAAATCTCGATTATCTCCATTATAGGAGAAATTTTTCATATTATTTTTTGTCATCTCATCAAAGTGCAAAGTTGTCGTTTAAACCAGCCTCTGACGGTCGTAAGCCCCGTAAATGCCCAGACATCCAATTCTTGTTCATCTATATTGAGATGTCAAAAATAATAAAAACCATGCATGTTTTTTCAAACTCCCTGTGAAATGGTTGTGATCAATCAACATGATACGCGTTGTCCTGCAATTTATATAATATTTATAATATCTCCATAACAGCTGAGGACATCGAAGGGATAATGTTGATATAGTGAAATGAAAACTCCTTGTATGGAAAGGATCTCATCATATAATATTACGTATGCAATTCAGTGGCGGTACATCCCTAGAAGCCCAAAAGCCCGGCCTGCCTAAAAACTCCAAAAAAAATTACTAAATCTAGACCACGTGATTAAAAATACATAGTTAATGTGTGACTGTTTTTAAATTATCGTGCGCTTTTATGATTATTAAACACTATGCATGCCATTATATGGTGATGGTACTTATTGGTAATGGTTGATATCTGAGGAAGATATTTTATTATAGTGAACATTTTCTTTGTTCAAAGGTGATGGCTATACCTTACAAAAGTTACATTTATGCATATTTTTACAATAATTACAATACATTGTTTAAATTTATAATACTTTCTGGGTGCTTACTATACTGGGAATGAAATGAGGTGAAGAAATTATAGGTACATCATGTATTCACGAATGTGAAAAATAATGGCCTTGCCTTACTGGTAAACCCTAGGCACGCCACTGGAATGCACCAATATAAACACGCGCTTGGCTCTATGCAATTATAATCTTTATTGAACCTTGAAATATTTCCAATAAAAGTATCCAGGGAATAATTCCAGGGACTAGACATTATTATTATGTCTTTGACATATCGCTCACTCCTTTCAAAACGTCATAAATAATAAAAAAAAAAGATTTTTCAGGAGATCGTTTTGAAAGTTTAAAATACAATGAAATGTATTGAAAATAAATATCAAGCCACTTATTAAACTTTTTACTGTGCAACAGATCATTTGAGGTAAAACCAGAAGGTTTTCTCACCATTTGAAAAATATTTAGTATATTTAAAAAAATAATTTAGCAATACCTTTTCTTCAAAATGCAAAAACAACACTTTCTGCCCTGTAGCTGGTAAATATTAAGTTAAAAATATGCCGCTTTTGCTGGGATATAGTACATTTTCCGGGCATTCCGAAAACATGCACAACTGAAAATTGACGATTTTTGATTTATGACGTTCTTGAAAGAAGTGAGCGATATGTCGATGTCGGGTCAGTTATCAATATAAATTAAAATCTAAATGTTACTAACTACCCATAAAGCCGCTTCTACGCAGAGGTATGCAGAGAGAATTGAACGCCACACCAATATGTCTTTGCACACAATCTTCGCCACTTCCACATTCATATATCTTTTTATCCGTTATGGATTAAAACAAGGGATTTTTCATATACTTTATATTTGCAGCACTAACATTGTAATTTTCCGTTTTATAATTAAAATATAACTTTGTTTTAAAATCACTATAAATATTTTATGATAACTTAATATTAATGTTTACCGGTTTCGAAGCTAACTGCTTCTTTATCAAGACTGATTTATACTAAAAGTATTTCTTGAATGTTTTTCGCAGATACTTTGTGGCACATTTAATAAACTTTATAAAATAAATGTCCGCCTCCGTAGTGTAATGGTCAGCACGCTCGGCTACCGTTCTGGAGGTCCCGGGCTCGATTCCCAAGGGGGGTAAAATAAATATTAGTGATTTTTTCACTGTCATATTTATTCAATATTACCCTGGACTGGTACCTGAAGCGGAGGGCTGATCACCTTTCCTTCATGTGTAAACGATCAAGATAACACTGCGTTTATATGACGCAGTGCCCTATGCACCATTGGGGTGCGGATAAGGGTTTATTATTATTATAAAATAAAACAACTTTTGTTGTTTTATTTTATAAACTAATAGTATTAATAAGTCTTGATGATTATTTTTTTGGATTTTTTTTTCTAAATTTGTTTATATACTACATCTGTTTAGTTCACAAACTTTAAATATAATTGACGTACCACGCTATTTGCAAAAATTAAAACATCTTCCAATAGGATGCTTAGTTTTGCGCCACCCTGTACATCATTAATAACAATAGCTTAATTATGTCGTTCAAGATGTACGTACTAGAATGCTCATATATGTACAATCGTGTCAATTAGTGAAATTCCCAAAATAAAGTGATTCATTTCACGACCACCTTAGTTTCGATTTGGTGGGAACATTTCGTATCTCAGCCGTTAAGGTCTCCGTAACAGACGCGTATACCCGAACTTGGCAGCGCTAACGATGTCATTTATTAATTTTTCTGTAAGAAAGATGACCTTTGTTTGACTGTGTTTTACTTCTGTTCACATGCTTATTGTTCTGTTTAATTTCTCTCCAGTTTAACGACACGCTTAATAATGCGCCTCAAGATATTAAACTTGAAAATCTACATAATTGGATTGGGTTCCGAGTGTTGCTGTTCATTAATGAAATTGTATATTTTTACAAACGCTTTTACTACATAGAAAGTCTCACAGCTAACGTTACATTTCCAAGTTCCTAGGAAATTTTTGGTTTTTAGTAGGACCCTTCCATTTAAAAACGTTATTTTTATAAATCTTATTTTCTTCTTATTGGTGTAGGTTTTATGGCCTATTCTTAAGAGAGAAAAACCTCCTTCGATGTTGAACTCCAGCTGTCAACCCATATCTTTGGTAGTCTGCCAGGAAATCGTCTACCTTGGGGTTTCAGTGCAATGTGGGGTAGTCTGGATGGTTCCATTCTCCTCACATTCGCATACCATTGTCTTCTTCGTTGCCTTCCCCACCTAACGACATCTTCCATCTCGCATATTTCCCTTATCCTGGTGTTCCTTATTCTATCTCGTAGATTCTTGCCAGATATTCTCCTTAGAGTCTTCGTTTCTGACACTCTTAGCGCGTTTTTCGTTACCCGCTCTGCATTCGAGTAAATTTTTAAATATTTTAATTTTGCTATGGATCTTATATAGATATTAAATCGATCACGCAAAGTTTTTCGCGATCAAAGCCAAAAATAATAACTAATGCTTTCAAAGTTCCTATCACTGTCAGCGGGGCACTAGGGAACCTTATCAAACCTTAGGAAACGACCAGCCCCCAAATCTAAATACAGTAAACGACCGGCTGCCCTAGGAGCAAGACGTGTCTCGTCTTGCTCCTAGTGCAGCCGCAAAAAAAGTATGCATGATGTACTCGTAAAATGATTTTTTACAAAATAAAAATCGGAAAAATATTTTCATAAATTTTATAAACTATATATTCATTTCAAAAACAATCTTTTTTGAATACGTAAATGGTGGTTTAAGGCAAAATTCAATTTCGTTAAATTTTACCCGGGTATAAAGAAAATGAAACTGTGGACCATCAAATATCTCGTCTTAAGCAATAATATTTTTTACGAATTAATTGATCACAACACTATAACGTCCTTTGATCTAACGATTAATTATTTAATTAACAAAATAATAACGACTTTGTTGAATTAAAAATATTCATAGTAAAAAAAAACCTGCTATATAAATAATATTTTACATCAGGCTCTTTTTATATGAATCAATCAAACGATTTTTATAGACGTAATAAAATTCACATGCAAAAAATAAATATACTCGGTTACATTATGGTTTTATGTTTTAAACATTATTGCTTTATTACCGAATATAGTAACATGTTATTACAGCCTAAGTTATTTATTTAATTATTTTTCTCGCACAAACCAGGGTCATTGGATTTGATTGTAAAATTCTTAAATCAATTAAAAAATAAATCTGCGTCTTGACCCAGCTGGGAGTTGAACTTGGACCTTTGGTTATGCCTGAAGGACGTGTGGACCAAGCGTCTCCGCATCCCCTGTAAACACGAAAACGTCAAACTGCAGTCTTGCCAACGTAAACATATTGTGATCATTTGACAGTCGATGATAATTCGATGTTTTCAAAATCGGGTAGTGATCCCATGGATTATATCACATTTTTTAAAATGTTTTTCGCAGATACTTTGCGGCACATTTTAAAACCTTTACAAAATAAAACAACTTTGTTTGAACCATTTTTTATTGATGCACTTTTTCCAACCGGTTTCGACAAGAACTTTGTCATCCTCGGGGTTTATGTACTAATTCTAAAACATTGAAATAGTCCTAGTTAGGTTATAGTTAATTACCCTACCCTTATTTTCATTAGGTGTACGGAGTGTGTGGGAGTTTTTGATATCGTAAATGTTCAGGAGGGCCATTCAACTTATATTATACTTCTAAGTTTAAAATCTTTTGGGGTTTTTTTCAGGGCAACATTAAGCTAGTAAGATATCAAATAAACAATAATCACATTTTTGTAAAAAATGCACATGGACACTTTCTCCTATATGACTACGATATATGTATGTGAAAAATATGGTGTTCACAAAAAAATATAAAATACGAGCATATGTGCATAAAATGGTGTACAATACATTGTAAAATGACGAATTATACATGTGTGTGCATTTCATGGTGTAGTGTAAATGACGTGATATACTATTAAATGATGGAATATAATGTATTTACCTATTAAAGTGTAGTATACATTATAAAAATGTCATATAAGGAGAAAATTTGTAATTTAACAAAACCATAGTTTAAAAAAAATCAAATATTCTTGCCTCACATTACACTTTTAAATCTAAAAACAGTTTTTGGGTCAAAAAGCTTCCAGATTTCTTATGTCATTTCATAAGCAAAGATGCATAGGGCACCGCGTCGTAACGACGCAGTGTTGACTTAATCTTCAACTCCCAATATCAGAGTTCAGAAGTTGAAAATATTTTATGGGATAGAGATAACATAAATGAAGTAGCTCAGAGTAAAGGCTATTATTGCAATGTAAGGAAATTAGCGAGGACACAAGCTTGTATGAGTATGGGTATGCAACCCCTAGTGTCCATGCCATTATTCATATTACAATTTTGTTATTCTCTCCATTGATAAGTACCTACCAACTATTTTTATCTTGTTTTTCATGGCGTACAAAATATTTACGATGAACTCGTAATTTTCCATAGTGTTTTGCGATTGCAAAAACTCTTTTTTTTATCTTCTTTTCGAAGGATAAAAGAGTAGAAGCACACTTCTACACTTTTTCATTCTTTTCACCCTCATTTTTTGTGAGAATCAGCGCCTGTTAACTACTGATAAACATGTTTCTACTTATTGTTGTCAGTGGCGTAGGTACATTCAGAGTAAAAAAAATATTAAAAAAAAATACTTATTTAAATAAACCAAATAACTCACTAACTATCACGCCGTTTCCCCGCAGGAGTAGGCGAACAAGACGCCACACTAACACAGTCTTTTCGCCTCTTCCACATTCATGCACCTTGTCATAAGTACCCACCGATTATACGCCAAGCTTTCCTAGGTCTTCTTCTGATATTCTTATTTGCTGTTCTTTCTTCACTCATTAAATTCACATGCCCAAAATATCATAATTTTGTTATTATTATCAAATGGGATAATATTAAGAAATTTATGATGATTATTAGAAAATAATACAAGGCTGAGATAAGTCATATTGATAAAAAATCAAAAAATTGTGTTTCGATGGTTTGGACGCGTGGCGTTAATGTGTGAAGGAAAAACGGTACAACAAATATATGAGGTGAATATGAAGTTGGTAATAGAAAACGTGGCATGGAAAATTTTAAATACTCGAAAGTGGTCAGGTCAGGAGTCGGAATAATCGGCGGGCATATAGCTCACTCCTTTCAAGAACGTTATAAATAAATAAAAAGTTGATTTTTCAGGAGAACGTTTTTAAAGTTTAAAAATATAATACAATGTATTAAAAATAAATATCAAGCCACTTATTGAACTTTTTACTGTGCAACAGATCTTTTCAGGTAAAACCTGAAGGTTTTAACTCCATTTGAAATTTTTTATTATATTTAAAAAAATAATTAAACAACACCTTTTTTACAAAATGCAAAAACAACACTTTCTGGCCTGTAACGGGAAAATATTAATTTAAAAATATGCCGCTTTTGCTGGGATATAGTACATTTTCTGGGCATTCCAAAAACATGCACAACTAAAAATAGACGATTTTTGATATATGACGTTCTTGAAAAGAGTGAGCGATATATGAGGAGATGCATGAATGTGGAAAACGCGCAGATTCTTTCTAAAGACAGATTGGTGTGGCGTCCTATTCTCTCGGCCTACCATATAAATGTGAATTCATATTTTTTGTTAACATAAAAATATGAATTTACAATTATTTTTAATATATGTGATTCTGGAAAGTGCGCCATTGAAATTTGGTTTATACTCCTTACTCGCTCAAGTTACATTAGTATCATAAAAAAAACAACTAAAAAAAACTGTTATTACCAAAGCATTACTCGGCTTATCACCTCCTCCAAGTCTGTACAATTTTCGGTATGAGAGCTGGTTTATATATATATTTTTTCATCTCACCAATAGATGTCTCTAGTGAAGTTCTAGTGATTCAAGAATAATGTTTCAAAATTGGTTCATATATATAGAACTTCCAAGAATTGGAGTAGTGTGGTTGTCAATAATGGGTAGAATTGGTGAATGTTACACGTGTGTAAAGTGATCACTTAAACCAGCCTATGACGGTCGTCAGCCCCGTAAATGCCCAGACTTCTAAATTCTTCTTCATCTTTGATGAGATGACGAAAAATAATATAAATAAATCATTTAAATATGGATTATTACATATGATTACTATTAAATATGATTACTAGTCTTTTAATACTATTCAATAAAACCACTTCGCTATATGACATGCTTAAATCTGAAGCCATCCCTGGTGACGTAATCAAAACGGATTCGTAAAAAGCACTAAAACGTTATTTCGCATTATGAATTATTGAGCGCAGTAAAATTTCGAGTCCGCGTTTTTGTTTGGAATTTCAATGGTCCACCACTTAACGGATTTCCGATAACGGAAATAAAAATACTGGTTCATCGGATCGTCACTTTTAAAACGATTTTTCTCTCTTCAAAAACAACACACACGTGGGGCTATTCTGAATTGTTTCATCTGTTACAAAATATGTAATGGAAATAAATGTGAGTATTCCTAGTCAAAATTGTTTCAAAATGACGATAAATGCTTTTGAATAATTTGAAAGTAATTTGAGAATCTCCTCATCTTCTTCTTCTTCTTCTTCTCGGTGTAGGCCTTTTGGCACGTTTTTAAGAGAGATAAGGCTCCTGCTATGTCGATACTAAGCTGTCAATCCATTTGTTTGGTGGTCTACCTTGGGGGTGGCCGTGCAGTGCAATGTGGGGAGTCTGGTTGGTACCATTCTCTTCACATACGCGTATTGTCTCCTCGTTGCCGTAATTTTTATTATTTATTTAAGCTACAAAAATAACAAAATTTTAATACAAAGTCAATACAAAAGTTACGTAAAAAACCAAAGGCAAAGAGAGGAATACAGTAAAAATAGTAAAACATATTTTAAAAGACATTCAGAACAACAGTAAAAAATGAATAAGACTAAAACACAATTAAGAAAGTAAAAAAAAATAATAAAAACCAAACAAAAGTATCGCGGGGCAAAATGTAAAATATAAAACAATAAATATTCATAACGTAAGCTTTAAGCTTTGAGAATCGCCCCGATAATCGATGTATATCGCACTAAATTGCTACGGCCATATGAATTCACATGAGCATGTTGTACAGTTTTAATTGTTGAAAGAGAGAAAAAAACTACAAATTTGCTATCTACTTTGGGCATACTTAGATCATAATTTTAGTAATTATGATAATGAACAACCGAAGTAGCCCCCAAATTTAATTAAAAACTTAGAAAAAAATACTCAGATTTTAATCACAGGCATTTGATCTCAGCAGTATGAGGTAGATTTGAAGAGAGGGTGGAGCATAAATCTGTATTTAAAAAAAACAATATGTTGGTACGTATTATGTTTAAAAAAATGGATATTCGTAGCTGGAAAAATTGCTTTAATAGAAAATAAATTAATGATAGAAAATGCATAACATAACCTAATTTTAACCCTGTGCTTGTCCATCTCAAAACACATGAATTAATTTTTTGGAAGACTCAAGAAGAAAATAATAAAACATATAAAATAATAATAAAAATAATAAATTGTTATGAGAACATTCATGTAGGTGCAAGGTGGAATAAACGATAAGTATCACAGGTTAACAAAACATTAAAAAAAAAAAAACTATTTATTTCAATATCCGCCTCCGTAGTGTAATGGTCAGCACGCTCGGCTACCGTTCTGGAGGTCCCGGGTTCGATTCCCAAGGGGGGTAAAATAAATATAAGTGATTTTTTCACAGTCATATTTATGCAATATTACCCTGGATTGGTACCTGAAGCGGAGGGCTGATCACCTTTCCTTCATGTGTAAACCATCAAGATAACAATGCGTTTATATGACGCAGTGCCCTATGCACCATTGGGGTGCGGATAAGGGTTTTTATTATTATATATTTCAATAAATGAAGAAGAGTGTAAAAGTCTGATTATTCACAGGACTTATAACCTGTCATAGGCTGGTTAAATTATCACTACACACGTGCAACATTCACGGTTCTACTTATGATTGACAACCACACTACTCCTAGATAAACTTATGATTAATCTCACGCTTCAGGTACCAGTCCAGGGTAACATTGAATAAATATAAGAGTTAAGAATCATTTATATTTATTTTGACCATTACACAACGAAGGCGAATAAATAGGATCTAACTAACTAACCATCACGCCACTTCCCCGCAGTGGCAGGCAGAGAGAATAGAATGCCACAATTCAGTCCATACAAACGTTCTTCACCTCTTCCACATTCATACATCTCATACGCACCCGATAATTATCCCGACCCTTGATCCGACCGCTTTCAAGTATTCCACATACCTGATCGTGCCAAGTTTCCTCGGTCTTCCTCTGCTTCTTTACCAACCACATTCGCCTAATAAATTTGTTTGACCGTTCTTTCCTCACTCATACGTCACACAAATCCAAAGCATCTCAACACACCTTTCTTAATTTTATCGATAATGCTTATCTCACACTTGCATTCTTTCCTTATTTCACCATTCGAACATATATCGCTCACTCCTTTCAAGAACGTCATAAATATAAAATCGTCAATTTTCAGTAGTGCATGTTTTCAAAATGCCCAGATAATGTAATGTATCCCAGCAAAAGAGGCATATTTTTAACTTAATATTTACCCGCTACAAGGCAGAAAGTGTTGTTTTTGCATTTTGAAGAAAAGGTATTGTTTAATTATTTTTTTAAATATACTAAATATTTTTCAAATGGAGAAAGAACCTTCAGTTTTTTCCTAAAAAGATCTGTTGCACAGTAAAACGTTCAATAAATGGCTTCATATTTATTTTTAATACATTGTATTATATTTTTGAACTTTAAAAACGTTCTCCTGAAAAATAAAGTTTTTATTTATTTATGACGTTCTTGAAAGGAGTGAGCGATATCATACAATATCAAACGCATTGGCTTTCCCAATAATTATATATCATCTTCATTTCATTCGAAGAATTAATGTTAACACGTCAGCAATTTTTTTTATGAATGAAATATAATTTAAACGATTCGCCCGCTAGATAATCTCCTAGTATAATTACCTTCATAGAATAACTCAAGTCCCAAAGTCGGTTGGTGATTTTTTAATTATGGCAATAAATTGAATAGCAAATAAAGATGGGGTTTAATTGCGTTTACAGTGTGCGTGGCCTTGGACGAGATGTCGCGAAGAGTCCCACGGCACGAAGCGCTAAGAGCTCTTCCAATTATTTTTTTGCCCCTAAACTTGAATCTAAAATGTCGCTCTGTAATTGATTGTCCAAGGACCCGCCTACGAGGTGCACGTATATAGAACATAAGTCATAATGCTTCTCATCTCAAATCGCGGACGCAAGAAAACTATTTGAAATTGTAGTAGGTGAATGTTCCTCAAAAGGGAGGTTTTGAATCTATGGCCCCAAAAAGGAACATTTTTAAATTAACGTTAAATTGCATTGCCATGAATTTTTGGGTAAGTTTGTTGACATTTCCTGTGGTTGAACGATGAATACACTTTTGATGTAGGTACATAATAAAAATTACTGATTTGTAAATCATACAAAATCTTCGGCCCTAAAAAGAGCATTTTAACATCAATGTTTGTTCATTGTAATGAAATCTTGGTTATGATTGTTCTCATTTTTAAAAATTAAAATGTTTTTTTTTTATTGTACATTTTAAAAATAATCATGTGTTTTTAAAATTACTGATTTATAAATAATAATTAAAAAAACCTATAAACTTTTGAACTAAAAAGGAATGTTTGAATTCACTGCAATCTTGGGTAAGATTGTGGTCATTTCTCTCTAGTATGAATAATGTACATAAAAATTATCATGTAAAATATGAATTTAAGCCCATTCTATAAAGGAACATTGTTATTTTAGTTTTAAAAATCAATTCCGATGAAATCTTGAATGCAGGATTTAAAAACAAAACGTATTTGATTTCCTTCTTATTTTACTGTGAATATTTTGAATGTCTAGAACAAGAAAAAACAAAAATCATAATAAATTAATATTCCTGCAACATTTTATAAATTAACCCCTATAAAGGATCTTTTTAGATATATATTACAACAAAATCATATATTTATTTTTCTTGATATGAAAAAAATGCTCTTCATTAATCTGTGAGTTTGTTATGTAAATAAAAACGAATGAACGTTCCTGAAAGCTTTTGAAACATTGGCCCTAAAAAGGAACATTTTAAGTCTGTTCCTTTTTGGGGTCGCAGATTTTCAAAAAAGTTTTTCTACCAATTTTCTTTATTGATCATTATATTTGCTTATGTGTGAGGTTTCCTTTTTACTAAACCACGCAAGTTTAACTAGTGTCGTGATTGTTAAACCGATTGTTCGCCGGTTAATTGGAACGCCTTTTTCTGGGAGTGTCTGAACCTTGCGTTCCTAATCCCAGTGGACTTAATTCAATCTTCGTGAAATGTTTTGCTTTTGAAATTTTGAACTTTCATGTGATTTATTTGGCAAAAAAACGAAGTTGAAACTAAGTTGGTAAAAAAAAACCTAATACATATTCTACCACTACTACCATAACGCCATTTCTCTGTAAGGGTTGGCAAAGAGGAAGAAACGCCAAACTCTTATGTCCTGACATACACTCCAAGCTTCGTTTACGTCCATACATCTTGTCACACATGCCCTCCAATCATACAATTGTGTAAGTGATAAAATATTTTTTTAAATAATAAAAATACCCTATAAGTGTCGGGTCGTGATCCCGTGGTTAGTGTCACTGACTCTTGAGTCAGAGTTTCGGGTTCGAACCCACTCTACCACAATTTAATACGTATTTTAATAATGAAATAATTGAATTATTGAAGTATTTTTTTGTAATGAATAAAATTATTAAATATTTTTATAATATAATATAATAATTATAATAACGTAAATATTTTTCTTTTTTAATTAAAAAAATAAAAACATACACTGTTTATTTTTTAAATGCAACGTAAGATGTTTTATTACTTGATATATCGTTATTATTATTATTTCTTATTCAATTTGAATTTCACTAGGTAAATACCTTTTTTCTTGATTTTAATGTAACAAGTGTTTCGATGCATTTACAAAACACATCAATATGGTGTTTTTTGTTTTTTCTAACACCTTTTTAAGTTTTTTTTTTGTATTTGCTAATACAGTATTTCAGTATATTTTGAACTTTCAAAAACCATCGAAAATAATGCGGAATCCATCGAAACACGTGTCCTAATATATTAGAAAAAATAGTGGTATTTAGCAGTGAAATTCAAACAATAAATCGATAAATGTTGATTTATTTTGATTTTTTTATTTTTTTTTAGTTAGCTTATGTTACATTTAATACAAACTATCTTTTACACATAATTTACATAATATATATATTTACATCTTCTAACAGTAAACGAAACATTTATTTCAGACTGTTTTCATTCTTCATACATTCAGGCATCTCATCATACATTTACATACCCTTATACAATTTTGCGACTCGTTTTTTTTTCAAATATAGTAGCTTACTTTATCCTTATTTCTATTGTATTACCTACGTTCATGATTTTTTTCAATATTTGGGTAATTTATCGTTAAAAAAAATAAATATAAGGATAAACATATTACATATTAGTCTCTTTTTTATAGGTAACCAGTTGAGTTCTTCTCTCATTTTTTCTACATTCTTATGTTAATTTTTCCAAAGTATTATTCTCAAAGCTTTATTTTGAAAAATCAATAATTTATTTAAATTTCCTTCATTAGGATGATAAATATTTTGGAAGTGCAAGATATCCACTGCGCCACGGAGCTGCGCACGCCTCGCAATTAATGATCCCGGGTTCGAGTCGTGACCGGCTACACAGTGTCATTAACAGGGACGATCGTCCGTCTTCCAAGTACCACACAAAAATGTTAAAAACAAATTAAATGCCTCTACGGGGTTCCGCTTGTATTGCGAGCAGGCAGGTACCTACTGTACAAGAGCGGCCACTGTCGGCGGGGTGGGGAACTTTGCTGATTCACTTTCCGCGATGCCCGACAGATGTCACCTGGTGTCGAATAAAAAAAATCAGATGTCATCATTATTTTTTTTCTTGTGTATATCAAAAAATATATAACAAATTAAGATGAAGTAAATACATGTGGCGAATGTGAGCGGGAGAACAGAACGAGGACGGCCGAAAAAGACTTAATAAAAAAATATAATCTTAACCGAAAAAGGCACAACCACATGAATTGTTGGGTAATATATTGAATATTAAACAAGGTTTGTTGGATTGAATTCTACATTTATTTATGTATATATTATTACGTGACGCGTTTCGTCTTATTAAGACATTATCAAACACTGACGTCAATGTTTGATAATATCTTATTAAGACGAAATGCGTCACGTATTAACATATACATAAATAAATGTAGAATTCAATCCAATAAACCTTGTTTAATTTTGGATATATTACCCAACAATGCAATATGGAATTCTATCAACTGTCTGCACTTACAGGAAATATTCAGATCAATCAGAATCTGGTGGTGTCAAAAGTCTGCGCAATCCAAGGGCATGTATGACTAGATGTATGAATGTGAATGAAGCGAGGAGTGTATGTAGAAACAGAAGAGTGTGGAGTTCCACCCTCTCTGCCTACCTCTGCGGGGAAACGGTGTGATGGTAGAAGTACCTATTAGTAGTTGTAGTCAATAACAAATGAAGGTATTTGATCTTTGATCTTTGTATTTGAGGAGCTCATGGGACTTATAATGGACTCTTACGTAAAATAAATGTGGCGAATGTAGTCGGTAAAAGGAGCAGAGGAAGACCGATGAAAATTTGGCACAATCAATCATTTCGATTCCTTGGGCGTGATCTGGTCAGGAGTAGAATATTCGGCGGAGATGTACAAGGATATGCACGGAGTTGAAAGAGGCGAATATTGTTTCCAAAGACAGATTGGCGTGGCGTTATATTCTCTCTGCCTACCCCTGCGGAGAAACGGTGTAATGGTTAGTTAGTTAGTTGATTATTTACCCCCTATGTTTCTGTCACCGTTTTAAATCACGCTTTCAATTATCTAATTAATTTGGTGCCATAGAATGACGTAATTAATGGCGTGTATCTTGAAGGTAAGGAGATTTATAATTTGTGCATTGTAATGTCGTGCTAAGGGACGTTAAGTCAACGAGCATTTGTGTTTTTCGTGGGGTGTAATGTACTAAGAGGGGTTGCTATTGTTTCTTTCAATGATTTTATTATGAGGGCTTCTGTCAAGATATTTCTTGTTGGAGTGGTATTTAAAAGTGGCAATTATATTTTTACTAATTAACGCGACTTGTAAAAAAATACATTAACATATATATATATATATATATATATATATATATATATATATATATATATATATATATATATATATATATATATATATATATATATATATATATAATATATATATATATATATATATATATATATATATATATATATATATATATATATATATATATATATATATATATATATATATATATATATATATATATATATATATATAAATATACTTATCTATGGACTTAGTACATAATTATTTACAACATTTTGAGTGTGTCCAAATACTTGTTCACAAAATCTGGATTCTCCAATTACAGGAGTTATTTTTTCTCCTAACCTGACCACTTTCAAGTATTTGGCATACCTGCTCGTGCCAAGTTTTTCTCGGTCTTCCTCTGCTCCTTTTTCCAATTCCACATTCGCCTCATAATTTTTTTTACCGTTCTTTCCTCACTCATTCGTTCTACATGTCCAAATTATCTCAACACACCTTTCTTAATTATATCGATAATGCTTGTCTCAGCTTTGCATTCCTTCCTTATTTCACTATTCGAACATCTATCATACATCGTTCTGTCGCACATTCTTCTGAGACATCGCACTCCAACTGCTCTCAGTCTACTTTCATCCTTCTTTTGCCAACTCCATTATTATTAATTACATATTTCTTAATTCCGATTGATCTGTCAGTGAGTTCTATCGACCACTGGCCATCATAGAGAAATGATACACACAACACAGCCTCCCAGTTCGTGACCGACTCCAGCATTCCCCAAGAAGGCTAATAAATATCTCATGTAATTTCGTGATATGAGATGACATGGCTGAGAGTGCTGTTATTAAAATGTCATCAATCAATAGTTATTAGTAATTACATAAATAAGACTAAAAAAAATATGTGTATGTAACTTTCTAGTACTTATTTATGCAATGCGTTGGTCTGCGTGAAATCTTGCCGATTTTATATTTACACACACACACATGTATATATATATATATATATATATATATATATATATATATATATATATATATATATATATATATATATATATATATATATATATATATATATATATATATATATATATATATATATATATATATATATATATATATATAAACACATATATATACTATATTTACACACACACACACACACACACAGTTCAATAAGTACTCCTTTCAACAACTTCATAAATAAAAAAAACTTGGTTTTTCAGGAGATCGTTTTTAAAATTTAAAAATATAATATAATGTTTTAAAAATATATATCAAGCTACTTATTGAACTATTTGCTGTGCAACAGATATTTTTAGGTAAAACCTAAATGTTTTTTCTCCATTTGAAAAATATTTAGTATATTTAAAAAAATAATTAAACAATACCTTTTCTTCAAAATGCAAAAACAACACTTGCTGCCTTGTAGCGGGTAAATATTAAGTTCAAAATATGCCGCTTTTATAGTACATTTACTGGACATTCCAAAAACATGCACAACTGAAAATTGACGATTTTTGATATATGACGTTGTTGAGAGGAGTGAGCGATAGGTACAATTAATATGTTAATAACATTTTGAGTGTGTCCAAATACTATTTAATATCAAAAAATAATATGTTAATATATCGATGTAGTGTATAGGTTTGGCTAAAAGATAAATGAGACTGATCACCTGATAACGGTGCATCAATCTAGTATGCACAAATAATAGATCAATTTAATAACATATTTGAATGAATGCAATTAGCCATTAGTAAAATTAATATGCAGATAGTGATGCGACCATTAGCGTATGACGTAATGTGGCCGGGTTAGGTTAGGTTAGGTGGCGCTACGCGATGACCAGAGTGACTAGTGTAGAGTACGAGGGGGGAGGGGGGCGACCTCGTGGGAGGCGCGGGAACCACGCCTTGGGCACCGCCGCAGGGGCCACAATTCAGGGGCTCTCAACATGTCACAGTAAATTCTAAATTAAAATACTTGTTTTACCTCTTGAGTATCTATTATCAGATGCTGTGGCGTAGTTGGGTGGACTCTCGACTGCAAAACTGGCATCGCTGGTTCGATTCCCGCCAGTTGCAGTATGATATCATGATATATTTATTTTAAATTAGTCTGGGTGTTTGTGTTGTATTTTTTCACATTTTCTTTCATATGCTTACTATCTAAATTTACATTTTAGTGGACTCTAAAAGTTAGTGTTTGATTTTAACATTTAATACATAAATGTCAATAATATTATACAGTAAATTTTATGCCAGATGTCTTTATATTATTTTTTACATCTCATCAAAGATGAAGAAAAATATGGAGGTCTGGGCATTTACGGGGCTGTCAACCGTCATAGGCTGGTTTAAACGATCACTTTACACACGTGTAACATTCACAAATTCTACCCATTATTGACAACCACACTACTCAACTTCTTGGAAGTTCTATATATATTGAACCTATTGTTCTTGAATCACTAGAACTTCTCTAGTGACATGTATTAGTGAGATGAAAAGAAGCTTTTGTTAACAATATTGTGAACAAATATGTAGTTTTTTTAATGGAGTTTTGATATAAAACATGATTGCTCGAAATGAAGCATGTATCGTTCTTTCCTTTCTTTATAAAAAAAGATGGAAGTCCAAGCATCCCAAGGCTTACGACCTGGCATTTTGCTGGCTTAGGCAACCAGTGATAAAAAAAATATAAAAAATAATATAAAAAATAACTTGATAATAATATGAACAAGGTTTCTAAATTGGTTCATATATATAGAACTTCCAAGAAATTGAGTAGTGTGGTTGTCAATAATGGGTAGAATTGGTGAATGTTACACGTGTGTAAAGTGATCACTTAAACCAGCCTATGACGGTCGTCAGCCCCGTAAATGCCCAGACTTCCATATTCTTCTTCATCTTTGATGAGATGTCAAAAAAATAATATAAAAATAACTTCGATTATAATCCATCAATCGATTTTGAAACATTGTTCTTGAATCACTAGAACTTCACTAGAGACATCTATTGGTGGGATGAAAAGAAGCTTTTCATTGAGCAGAAACTCTTTTATTCCTGATGTCTTTTTTATCGATTTGAATGGTTTCAAGTTTACCCACCCTGGAATAGAAATACATATAATGGATATGTAAATGAAGGTAGGTATAGTACACTCGGGTGACTGGGTACCGAGATATGCCACTTTGTGAGAAAAGAGTTCTGTAGGAATGTTGAGCGAGACCCGAGTCCCGGGTTCTGTGCTCTGGGCGGGTCCGGGAGGTAATGACTGGTACTTGATTGATTCGCCGTCGTCTCGAATCATCTACTGTGGATAGACAGCCAGCCGCGGATGACAGATGTCACGTTTTAACGATTAAGGACCATAAAAAACAAGAGCCAAGCTGATACCTCAAAATTTCTCGTTTAATACACCTGTACCTACCTATATGAAAATGAAGCTTAGCGTACTCAAGAATTCGGAGGAATATAATAATATATTTATTTTATAATTTGGCTTTTAATTTGTAGAACTCAAATTTTAAATCAAACAAAGATTTTTTTATTATTTTATTAAAATTAAACACTTGAATAAACAACTTTAAAGAATTTTAATTATATTTACGTCTAGTTTCGAAAACGACAGATGTTTTCATATTCTGGTACAAATTTAAACATAATTATATTAATTAATTAAATTGTTTCAATTTGCACAAGAAGATGAAAACATCTATCGTTTTCGAAACCAGTCGTAAATATAAATAAAACTCTTAAAAGTGGTTTATTCAAGTGTTTAATTTTAATAAAATAATCATGTCATTCCACAAAGTTAATGCCAAATCAATAAATAATACAGCCTTTTTGAATCTTAGTTGTATTTTATTAACGGAAACACATAAGAATTATTACTGTGACAATTGTTTCGCCTAGTTATGGCATTTTCAAACAAATGTGAAGTTCAAATTGACTGACTGTCCTTTTGCAGCTATACAATTCTAAGAGACAGTTTGTTTGATTTAAAATTAATACATAAAAGATAAAATAATATGTTATCTATGCTAAAATTTGACACGGTACCTATTAATTAATAAAGTACCCACCTACTTCATTAACTACTACATTTTTTATTTATTTCTTTTCAAAAAATCCATCACCGCCTCGGTGGTGTAATGGTTGGCGTGTTTAGCTACCGTGCTGGAGGTCCTGGGTTCGAATCCCAGGGAGGGGTGATAATAAATATTACTGATTTTACACTGTAATATTTTAATATTACCCTGGACCCAAGGTCATAGGGCACTGCAAAGTATTGACGCAGTGTTATCTTGATCGTTACTTGCGTGAAGGCTAGGTGATCACTCCTGCGCTTCAAGGACGAGTCCAGGGTAATAATATTAAATAAATACTACAGTGTAAAATCACTGATGTTTATTTTCACCCCCCCTGGGAATCGAGCCCACGACTTCCAACATAGTAGCTAAACACGCTAACCTCTACACCATGGAGGCGGACAGTATAGTAGTAGTTAAAAACTACGTTTGAGTTTTATTCATTTCGAATTTAATTAATTAAAAAAACGTTTTTAGTATGTCTACTATACAAGCCATAATCATCGCTTTCTTTGCATGCATTCATTTCGCTTCTTGACACTCTCCTCTCTGTCACTTTAGATATAATTATAACAAGAGCAAGTAGGACGAGACGATATTTAGCGCCCGAGGTCGCCGGCGTCAAATCTCAGTCCGCGATAATAGCCCTTACAACACCCTCTTCCCATATAAATGTAGACATTTTCGCTTGACGACAGAGACGCCCACGAGAAAAGAGACCCGGTTCACAGCACTGCTGTCAATTTGACAGGCAGTGTTAAAACTATCCCTTTTTACTTATTCGTGAGTAGCGCATCGTGACTCTTGCCTCGTGATCTACCACACCCCTCAAATAGCGAACTTGGTCAACATGTAGAATTTTTTTTGTATGCATATATGCGTGTATGTGTCGTTTTTTTGTTGTAGAGAGCAAATCACAGTTCATATCACTCACTCCTTTCAAGAACGTCATAAATTAAAAAACTTGATTTTTCAGGAGAACGTTTAAAAATATAACACAATGTATTAAAACCAAATATCAAGCCACTTATTGAACTTTTTACTGTACAACAGATCTTTTTAGGTAAAACCTGAAGGTTTTTTCTCCATTTGAAAAATATTTGGTTTATTTAAAAAAAATAATTAAACAATATTTTTTCTTCAAAATGCAAAAACAACACTTTCTGCCCTGTAGCGGGTAAATATTAAGTTGAAAATATACCTATTTTTCTGGGATATAGTACATTTTGTGGGCATTCCGCAAACATGCACAAATGAAAATTGACGATTTTTGATTTATGACGTTCTTGAAAGGAGTGAGCGATATCCGTCGGTCAGCGACGGGAGACAGCCGGGACACGATTCTGGACACTCGCACCTCAAGGCAACGCCTTACCCAACGAGCAGGTAGGTGGGCGCCTACTTAGCAAAAATTAACATAATTTTCTTTTAATAAGCCATCTTTTAGTGTAATGGTTGGTGCGCTGCGTTATCATCGCGGGTTCGATCTTGATTGGGTCAACGTGCGTGTGAAATTTTAACTAAATAAGCATCACGCCGCTTTTCCGCAGGGGTAGGCAGAGAGAATAGAACGCCTCACCACCCTGTCTTCGTAAACATTCGTCGTCTCTTTACATTCATGCATCTCCTCATACATACACGCTGATCATTTCTACTCCTGACCTGACCGCTTTCAAGTATTTGGCATACCAGATCGTGCCAAGTTTTTCTCGGTCTTCTTCTGCTTCGTTTACCAACTACATTCGTTCTATAATCTGTGCCTACCTTCTGTACCAAGCGCTATTGTGGTTAGTTATATGTTTAGAAATACTTATTTAAATACTTTTATGTATTTTAGTTTAGCAATTTGCATAGGTGAAACAGCTGTCACATAAATTAATTTAAAAACGATAACTTTATCAAATATTTGAAGAAGGAATTGGATTTACCCAAAATGTTCTGAATGTCATTTTTTTTAATTAGAATTTTTAATTATGTTGAGTTTTTTTTGTCCGCCTCCGTAGTGTAATGGTCAGCACGCTCGGCTACCGTTCTGGAGGTCCCGGGTTCGATTCCCAAGGGGGGTCAAATAAATATAAGTTTTAAGGGGTAAAATATAAGATTTTTCACTGTCATATTTATTCAATATTACCCTGGACTAGTACCTGAAGCAGAAGGCTGATCACCTTTCCTTCATGTGTAAACGATTAAGATAACACTGCGTTTATATGACGCAGTGCCCTATGCACCATTGGGGTGCGGATAAAGGTTTTATTATTATTATTGAGTTCTTAACTATCAAAAATATACCAACTAATATACGAAAGAAATCCAACAGTATGTAGTAGGTACATATGTATAAGCCGTATGTTATATATTTACATCACTCAAGAATTATTTCTACATAGATGTTTAATGATGGGCAGAATGATGAAGTAAGCCAAATGCCAGGTCTTAAGCTCTGGATCACTCGGACTCTCTTCGTACAAATTGAAAAAAAAAATTATCTCAGTGGAGACGAGGCATCTATAAAATATGAATTAACTACAATACATTGATCATTGAACGAAAGTGGAAATCAATTTTTCAAAAGCAAATATTTAATTTTTTTGTAATGTGTTTTGTGATATTTACGGAATCAATCTGACATTAACGATCAATAAAATAATAAAAAAAAAAAACAATTTTATGTTTGTAAAATACACATCATCAATCCTTTTCTCATGATTTGAAGGTTTATGAGCTTTTACTTAACAAGGATAGTATATTTGAATTCTGCATTTCAAAAACGTTGCAAGTCTAGTTATTGCAATTTCACAAAAGTGAATAAAAACACGTTGCACATAGAAGACGAAAGAAAAGTTTTCACGCCTTGTATGTCATTTTCTAAGTAATTAAAGTGGTTTGATATTTTTGTGTTTTCTTCAATTTTCGAATTTAATTCACCTGACTGAAGACTTAATACACCTTCAGACCCCTAACCTGACCACTTTCAAGTATTTGGCATGCCTGATCGTGCCAAGTTTTTTTCGGTCTTCCTCTGCTCCTTTTTCCAATTACATTCGCCTCATAAATTTGTTTTACCGTTCTTTACTCACTCGTTCGTTCCACATGTCCAAACCATCTTAACACACCTTTCTTAATTTTATCGATAATGCTTGTCTCAGCTTTGCATTTCTTCCTTATTTCACTATTCGAACATCTATCATACATCGTTTTGCCGTTTATTTTTCTGAGGGATCGCATATGGACCGCGTTCAGTCTACTTACATCCTTCTTTTGCCAACTCCATGTTTCACATCCATACATTCGAGTTGGAACCAGGACTCCGTTGTGTACTGCCAGTACAACAAGTCATTGTTCGAAAAAAATGTGACTTGTAGCTTTTTCGGAATACAGACGTAATTTGCACCTGATATCTGAACTACAAGTTAAATTTAACCTACATAACCACAAAAATAACACGCTCAAAGTACAGTTCTCATAAATCAGACACGAAATATCAAAATTTCTCAATAAATCATACGAAATGTCGTAATTCGACGGCTGACATTTTAGAAAATCACGAGCAGAGTACGGATTGAGTGAAATAAATAATGAGTGACCCCTAGCCGTAGTAGGTATGTGTGAACCTACCTTTGCGAGTGTGCGAGTACATTAAACCCAGTCGGGCAAAACGAATCGTTACTTATGAAAATGTCATGTGTATGACATTTAGGTAACTGTCCCTTATTAAACTAGACAGGGTCGTAGGTAAAGCTTGGTGTGCACTTCAATATTTAAAAATGATTTTTATTACATATTATTCTGATGACGCTCGATAAGCACTAAAGTGCTAAGTAATTCAAACCCTTATCCGCACCCCAATGGTGCATAGGGCACTACATCATATAAACGCAGTGTTATATTGATCGTTAACACACGAAGAAAAGGTGATCAGCCCTCCGCTTCAGGTACCAGTCCAGGGTAATATTGAATAAATATAACAGTGAAAAAATCACTAAGATTTATTTGACCCCCCCTAAAAATCGAACCCGGGACCTCCGGAATGGTAGCCGAGCGTACTCACCATTACACTACGGAGGCGGACAAAATAAAAGTGCTAAACAAAAATATAGTAAAATAAATATTTAAAAGCCATATATAATATATGTCCGCCTCCGTAGCGAAATGGTCAGCATGCTCAGCTACCGCTCTGGAGGTCACAGGTTCGATTCCCAAGGGGGGGGTCAAATAAATATAGCTGATTTTTTCACTATAATATTTATTCAATATTACCCTGGACTCGTACCTGAAGCGAAAGGCTGATCACCTTTCCTTCATGTGTTAACGATCAAGATAACACTGCATTTAAATGATGCAGTGCCCTATGCACCATTGGGGTGCGGACAAGGGTTTGAAGATGATATATAATATTTTGTATATTAAAAGCATTGTTAATTTTGTGGTATGGTAATATAATACTCTCCTTATCATTCATCGTTCACTTTGAGATTATTAAAGTGGTATTACACAAAGTAAACGTTGAATGATAAGGAGAGTGTTATAACAAATATACATCAAAAATGAAAAATTATGTTCAATATTACTTCATTGGAAATACATGAAAAAATGTAACTTTTTCTTTTCTAATCTTTTTTAATCGGCAGAAATAATTGCTTTTAAGGTAAATGTGATTGGTATTAAATAATAAGTCATGCTTTATAAACATCATCTTCTTCTTCATGAGCCCTCTGTCGAGTTTGATCAATATATTTAGAATTTTCAAGAATTTGAGTTGAATGGTTGTCAATCATGGGTAGAATTGGTGAATGTTACACGCGTGTAAAGTGATACACTTAAAAACCAACCTATGACGGTCGTAAGCCCCGTAAATGCCCAGAATTCTAGATTCTATCAGACTCAGATATTATTCTTCATCTATTTTAAGATGTCAAAAAATAATACATAAATTACTTACAAGCATTAACTTTGCGGATCATATTGACATATCATTTCGAGAAATAAAAAGACTTTGTGTTGTGATCCACTCACATTTTTATTAACCAACTAGTTTTGGCAACAACCTGTTGCTCTCTTCAGGGTTTAATTAATTAGTCATAAATTAAACCCTGAAGAGGGCAACAGGTTGTTGCCGAAACTAGTTGGTTTATAAAAATGTGAGTGGATCAAAACACAAAGTCTTTTTATTTCTCGAAATAATATACGTATATTATTTCCACGCAAATGATTTTTCTTTTACCATCAGTATGGCACTAATGTTTTTAATCTTTGCAGATTGAAATCTGATCTAACGAAACAATTATTTATCCCTATTTATTCACAGTTCAATCTCTACGTTTCAATTTCTTGTATGTCTTCATCTCATAGTGGAATTCGTGGTATTGAATGTTGAATGCCTTTATCTCGATGGACGCAATGCCATTACAAAGTGTTCTGATTAGCCAACAAGATGACGCACAATGGGCCTTATCAGATGCCATTACGGACTATTAATAAAGCGCCATATTTTACTTATTTGTGTACCTGTCGGCGGATTGTCAAATTAAAACGCGAACCGTTGGTCTGAATTCAAAATCATAACAGGGCTGCCACAAACTGAACTTATTTTTTTTTATATATTTTAAATATTACTTCCATGCACAGTAAAGCATTTATGTAATATCAACTTTAATCGCTCGTTGCGAAACTAAATTCGAATACCCTTTGTATTGTTTCAAAAGTATCCTATGTGAAAATTTTCTTCAAATAAATTTATGAAGTGCAGTTTTTTTTAAATTACCTAACGTCCAAGTGACTTTGAAATCTAGCTACGGCTTATACAACACCGCTTATCATAATCCTACTTAGGCTTCATTTTTTTTAATTTCATAGCCTATGCCTACTCGTAGGTGGATTTATGTTTAAAGTTACTATAATTTCATGTAATTCATGAGTGAAAATTCTAGGTAAAAACACTCGCATTATGAAATGCAGACAATTTGGCTGCGTTAATATATTGAATTATGAAAAATAAATAATGAAAGTAAAAACAAAAAAATCAAAATGAAGTAAAAAAAACACTAGGTATGATGTCCTAATTAAGTACAATCAACAAACACTGAGTGTAAGTCCCTCTCCAAGCACAAGAGTTTAGTATATTTTTTGGAGAGGCACAGCGTAACTAGTATAAGGTATGTCATAAGTAGAAATGTGTCGCCTACTTTCAAAATCCGCCAGATCCATGTAAGTCGATTTTACAAAAAATGCGAAATTCTCCGGGTAACATTTGTGTTTCAAAGATTTGTCTATCTTAAGATAAAATATTATGAAATAGAGACACTTCCCAATTTTTTTTTTCGGTATTTAAGAAAAAAACAAGGGATACAAACCGAAAATGACGTCATCTTAATTTTTGTCCTATCCCCGCTCCCTGATTGGCCGATAGGGGTCAGAAGACAAGTTCAATAAATATATCGGAATTTGAAATACAACGCTGTTTTTAAATATTTTTAGCAGGGTTTTCAGAATATGAATATTTTAAACAATAAAACCCTCAATATGCATTCCGATAGAGTATTTGTTTTATAATCTTATAAAATTGGATCTGGCGGATTTTGAAAGTAGGCGACTCAAATATGTCGTTAATAAATTGAAACGTTTTATTTTTTTGTTAATTTACTAATTAAATTTAAAAATCTGTACAAAAAATACAATTCTACGTTTTATAGACTAACAGTTAAATAAAATAGTTCGATTGCTTCTGCACAGAGTTGTATTTCTAAAAATAAAAAGTAGGATCTGCACTAAGGTACATAATATTTCCAGCGGTTTCAATCTTAGAGCTTTGGACCAATCTGATGATGTCGGCAACGACGAAACCCGGTACTGTTCAAATAAAAAAAAGTCTAAAAAAACTACTTAGTCGACAATCAGAAAATTTGCAAAATCCATACATTATCGCAACCCTGTTCTTGAACAGAATCCGACACAATAAATAAAGCATCATCGGTATTGGACAAAAGGTGATCGCCTTTCGCGTTGCGGTCGGGTCGCTTTCATCTCGCCGGCATACTGCTAATGGTGCCCGGATCACATTCCCGCTGTGCCCGGCCTGGCACGGCCGAGACCGGCGTCCGAGGAATCGCGATTCAATATGTTTAATCGATATTTTTAACAAATTATTAAACAGTTCACAATATTTTCAGTGTGTTCAAACACTTGTTCATAAATCTGGGTGTTATTAAATTTAGGAGTTATTTTTTATGTTTTCATAAAATTATGTCAAATATATATGTTATAGATGTCACATAGGTGACGCAGATGACATAGATATCATAAAGATGACATAGATGTCACATACGTGTCATAAATGTCATGTAGATGTCATATAGATGAAATAAATTATATAGATGATATCATCTATGTTATAAGTATACAACTTAGATGTCATATAGATGACAAAGATGTCATATAGATGACAAAAATGTCATATAGAAGACAAAGATGTCAGAAACACGGCTTAGATGCCAAAAATGTAAAAATAACACCTAAGTGGAGATAATTCAAATTTGTAAACAAGGATTTGAACACACCCATTAATGTTGTATTTAAAATAATAATCTTATTAAATTATTAGCTGCATAAATTGAAAATCAAGTTTTCATGCGTTTCCTAGTACGTAAAATTAATCTGGGGTTAGGATCTTGTATACTTGTATGTAAATAAAAAGGTCTAAAAAATGTAAAGATCTGCTAAATAAAAGCTTTTTCAAAACATCAACAGATGGGTTCTGCGAACTCACGCATAAAGCAAATGAAATTTATGATATACTCGTATGTATAGGTTTCAAAAATTTGAGCGTCGTGGTTGTCAATCATGGATAGAATGGTGAGATAATTATTTATGACAGCCCAGACTTCCATATTCTTCATCTCTATGTTAAAATGTCAAAAACTGGTCCTATTTGAGTAGGTACGTACCTTGCAGCTCTTTTTTTTTTGAGGTCAAAAGATCAAGCATCCCTTATGTCACTGCAACCATATTAGGTCTATTGTGACCTCTTTCTGTATCACAGCTCACTCTCAAGACCTACGTGTGTCATGTAACTCACGACCTGTCTTGGTGGTAGGAGCTTCACCTTCTCTGAGTCCAGTAGAGGTCCTCCAAGGATGTGACTTCGTTTGCGAGCGAGTGCGTCATGGTTATAGAGAATGTGGATTGGCATTTCGTTATCCTCCATACAAAATCTGCATACTGGGGAGTCATGTAGTCTAATTTTTGTCATGTGTTTCCTCAGTCTGCAGTGTCCTGTCAAGGTCCTGGTTAGGATCCTTATGTGTTTTTTGCTAAGCTTTAGAGCTTCTGTGGTGAATTTCCGCGAGTACCCCATGAACAGTTCGTTTGCGTGTTTCATCCCTGAGCTGTTGAACCAGATCTCTTGGCTCTTGTCCATGGCCTAGTGCTCAACTAAACTTGAGAGTGTCAGTCCGCATATGGGCTCATGCCGTTCTTTGTTAGTATGCAAATAGTTTACTACATTAATATAATAATGTATAATAATAAAACCCTTACCGCACCCCAATGGTGCATAGGGCACTGCTTCATATAAATGCAGTGTTATCTCGATCGATTACACATGAAGGAAAGGTGATCAGCCCTCCACTTCAGGTACCAGTCCAGTGTAATATTGAATAAATATTAGAGTGAAAAAATAACTTATATTTATTAAACCCCCCTGGGAATCGAACCCGAGACCTCCAGAACGGTAGCCGAGCATGCTGACCATTACACTACGGAGGCGGACAATACTACATTAGTATTAAATATTTTAATTTTACCACTATTTGAGAAGCCCTGGTCTGCCATGCTGTCAATAAGGCATCACTGGCTCGCCGACAGACATTTGTCATTAATATAATTAATATATTGTTACAAACAAAAAAAACAAAGGTTCCACAAACGTTTCCTCCCTGCGGACGGAAAGGTACTTTTTTCATTACAAAATGATTTATGACAAGGCTGAAATAATTGCGGTTATAATGGATTTGATATCGAAAATGTTAGCCCTTAAATAAATCAATACGGAACAAAAGGAGACCGATATACTAGAAAAAATTGTTAAAAAATAATCCAATTTTTTTGTTAATTATGGAATATTTCGTATATTATGGTTGACATACATAAGTATTATACAGTTTAATCGTTTTTAGCCCTCAATGAATTTATCTCCAAACCAACTAACTAACTAACCATCACGCCGTTTCCCCGCAGGGGTAGGGAGAAAGAATAGAACGCCACACCAATCTGCGTTTGTAAACATTCTTCGCCTCTTCCACATTCATGCATCTCCTCATACGTACCCGCCGTTTACTTCGATTTCTGACGTGATCGCTTTCAAGTACTTAGAATACCTTATCATGCCAAGTTTTTCTTGGTCTTTCTCTGCTGCTTTTTCCAACTACATTGGCTTCATAAATTGTTTCACGGTTCTTTCCACACTCACTCGTTCACGTGTGCAAACCCTCTCCACACATTTATTAATTTTATCGAAAATGTTTATCTCAGCTTTCCATCCTTTCATTATTCATTATTTCCTGATGTCTAGCAGATATCAAAGATATCTCAAGAGAGACGAAGAAGTAAATTTGAGGAGGGACCATACAAATCTAGACATTTAGAGGGTCTATACGACCTGACTTCTGGACATATACATATATGCCGATTTTAATTCCTTATACAACGATTGATTTTTTCAATACATCTTTGCGTCAAACACGACTTCCGTGTTCATAAAAATAAAACATCAATGTTCCATGATTTATCCATTTTATAATATTTTGCACCCAGATCTACTAAATTTATCTCTTTCGAAAACCATAATTTAAGATTTGTCAGCATCCATCACTTTCCTTGCACACATTATACACTTTTGTCACCAGCGTTTGTCGTAAAAGATTTTTCCAATACCTACTATATTTGTATCCAAGAAATTAACACTAATTTAAGTATATTATGTTTTTCTCATTTATTTATGTTAAATGTGCTTCTTATGCCTATTTATTACACATGTTTATTGTTTTTATATTTTGCCATGTTTTAGTTATTTAAAAAAAAGCTTTTTTGTCACTTTATGATTTGTGTTCCAGTCTTTGTTAACCTTGTAAGCCTCCGTGGTGTACTGGTCAGCGTGTTTAGCTACCGTGCTGGAGGTCACGGGTTCGATTCCCAGGGGGGTGATAATAAATATTAGTGATCTTACACTGAAATATTTATTTAATATTACCCTGGACTGGTTCCTGAAGCGCAAGAGTGATCACCTTGCCTTCGTGTAAGTAACGATCAAGATAACACTGCGTCAATTCGATGCAGTGCCCTATGCACCATTGGGTGCGGATAAGGGTTATAAGTAATTAAGTAAACTTGTTAACCTTAATCCCATGTCCCAAAATGAGAAATAGAAATTACTCATCGGAAATATATATATATATATATATATATATATATATATATATATATATATATATATATATATATATATATATATATATATATATATATATATATATATATATATATATATATATATATATATATATATATATATATATATATATATATATATATATATATATATATATATATATATATATATATATATATATATATATATATATATATACATATATATGACCTATGTATGACTTATGTATGTAATATGTTTTGAAAAATAAATAAATAAATAATGTTTTTATATTTAAACATATTTATTATCACAAATTTATGTTCAAAGTTATGACCTTTTGCGTCATGTATCAAAGATTATATCAATTTACTTCTTGCCAATTAAAATATGTGTTTTTGTTCTAGTGTCATCATTAATATGCGACACTTCTAAATAGACTAATATATTACGACTAACTTTAAAATTATCGCATAATTATTGACACATGTCAATTAATATATATCTGACCCCTATAGTTGTGCAATGATATGATTATTATCAAAGGTCTTGTATAATATTGTTAGTACCTAACTGAGATACAAATATGATTACACTATTTTAAAATAACGCGTGTAAAACATTCCAGTACTTACAAAATTTTGAGTGTGTCCAAGTACTTGGACACACTCAAAATGTTGTAAATAAATTAACTGGTCAAATTATAAGCTAAAATAATAAAAATGAAAAATGATATTTTCTGGCGTTTCTCATGTATGTGATTATAATCCAGGATTCGGACCTCACATACTGATATAAGAGTTTCTTCTCATTAAAAAGCTTCTTTTCATCTCACCAAATAGATGTCTCTAGTGAAGTTCTAGTGATTCAATAACAATGTTTCAAAATTGGTTCATATATATAGAACTTATAAGATTTTGAGTGTGGTTTTGTAGTGTGGTTGTCAATAATGGCTAGAATTGGTGAATGTTACACGTGTGTAAAGTGATCACTGAAACCAGCCTATGACGGTCGTCAGGCCCGTAAATGCCCAGACTTCCATATTCTTCTTCATTTTTGATGAGATGTCAAAAATAAAATTAAAATATTTCCTGTAATTGGAGATAATCCAGATTTTGTGAAATGCATTGTATCACATGAAATT
Organism: Brachycentrus maculatus; assembly: GCF_059751285.1. Classification (NCBI taxonomy): domain Eukaryota; kingdom Metazoa; phylum Arthropoda; class Insecta; order Trichoptera; family Brachycentridae; genus Brachycentrus; species Brachycentrus maculatus. Next base: position 1,669,393 of record NW_028280859.1, read on the forward strand.
CCGCCAAAAATGAAATATATAACTAACAAACTAACTATCAGGCCGCTTCCCGCAGAGTAGGCAACGAGAATAGAATGCCAATCCACTCTGTCTTTGCAAACAATCTTCGCCACTTCCACGTAGTATGCTCGACTGACTACTTTCAAGCATTTGAAATTCTCGTGTTTTGAAATGAAGTTTTCCTCTGAACTCTCCGAACCATCATCCGCACCTGGTGGTGCATAGGGCACTGCATAATATAAATGCAGTTTTATCTTGAGCGTTAACACATAAAGGAAAGGTGATCAGCCCTCCGCTTCAGGTAGGTACCAGTCCAGGGTAATATTAAATAAATATTAGGGTAAAACATATAAGACTTACCCCAACCTAAACACCATACCGAAGATTTTTTAAATTGTTTGAATCGAACCCGGGACCTTAAATAGGATAGCCGAGCATACTGACCATAACACTAATAAGGCGAACTAATAAATACATATAATATAATAAAACATTTGTGAGATTTTTTTTAATATACGTAATTGATTAGAAAAGAAATCTTTGATATTTCTTGAATGTTTTTCGCAGATACTTTATGGCACATTTTATAAACATTATAAAATAAAAACAACCTTGTTTTAACCACTAAATTAAGGGTAAATAACTATAACCTAACAATGAGTATTTCAATGTTTTAGAATTAGTACATAAACCCTGAGGATGACAAGGTTCTTGTCGAAACCGGTTGGATAAAGTGTACCAATATAAAGTGGTTAAAACAATGTTGTTTTATTTTATAAATCTTTATACATTCTACATACTAGAAAATTATTAACATTTCTATATTTTATTTAAATAATTTTATAATTTTATACCTAACAGAATATTTAGGTTTAAAAATGAAAATATTCTTTCGAAATGTCGTGAGAAAAAAATGAGAAAAATCACATCAGCTGTCACGAAAATAAATAAAAAGACGTCGGAATCACGAGCACTAGTTGGGATTTCCAAGAAAGCAAAATCCACTCCAATTAAAAGCAACGCAAACAATTGGTTTGAGTAAAATGCACGTTTTTTCTTCTTCTTTCGACTAATCTTTCTCTCCAAGTGCCGCCAGGTGACGCAGCACTAGTGCCGCGGGCCGATTATTGTTTTGAAATTGCTTTTAGTGACTTTTTATTTGTTACTCACGACTTTGGAGCGATCAAATATTGGCTCAGACGATGCGACAGTCGGCAGTCATAAAAAAATCTTGTCCGATTCTAGGAATTCGGAACGGAATTGAAAAGCCAAACAAATGACATATAATTTTGATGTCGAGTCTGCTGTTGCGACAGGTATAATGGACATACTCCTATACACATCTTGAAAACGAGTCGATTCCTGGTTAAAGCTTCTTTTGAAAATACATTTAGATAAACTTCTAAAATACCTTCTTCATATTTTTATATTTAACCTAAATATTTTTTTGATATTTCAAGATACGGTGAGATGAATAAAAAGAATAAGGAAATTACAAATAAAACACATTATTTGTATACTAAAAGCATTGGTAACTTTGTGGTATGGTAATACAACATTCTCCTTACCATCCATTGTTTAATTTGTCTAATACCACTTTTTAAACACTTATTTGTGACGACCGGTTTCGGAAAATCATTCGGAAAATCATCAGGTCATTAAAATAAAAATACAATGATAAGATTAAAATTAATAAAATTAAAAAAATATATATTACGATGTCACCAAGGCTAATAGAATTGTGTGTCTAGATTGGAACCATTTAGTCATTTTGGAACTGTCTAACTAAAAATGTAAACTGTGCGACAAAATTGAGAAAACTCAGGTAAAACTAAGTGTTTGCTAAACAGCGTGCAAATTCAGACATTCAAATATTTACTAAGTTAGATGTTTACCTACTCTTGATTCTAATTGACATAACTAGGTATAATAGCATTTTTTGACATCTCAACATAGATGAAGAATAATATGGAAGTCTGGGCATTTACGGTGCTTACGACCGGTTTAAATGATTACTTTACACACGTCGCTCACTCCTTTCAAAAACGTCATAAATCAAAAAACTTGATTTTTCAGGAAAAGGTTTTTAAAGTTCAAACATAAAATACAATGTATTAAAAATTAATATCAAGCCACTTATTGAACTTTTTACTGTGCAACAGATCTTTTTAGGTCAAACCTGAAGGTTTTTTCTACATTCGAAAAATATTTAGTATATTTTTAAAAATTATTAAATAATACCTTTTCTTCAAAATGCAAAAACAACATTTTCTGCCCTGTAGGGGGTAAATATTAAGTTAAAAATATGCCTCTTTTGCTGGGATATAGTACATTTTCTGGGCATTCCGAAAACATGCACAACTGAAAATTGACGAATTTTGATTTATGACGTTCTTGAAAGGAGTGAGCGACGTGTAACATTCACCAATTCTACCCATGATTGACAACCACACTACTCAAATTCTTGGAAGTTCTCGATATATGATCCAATTTTGAAACATTGTACAAGAATTACTAGAATTATCAGTAGTAACATCTATTGGTTGAAAATAATATGGAAGTCTAGGTATTTTCAGGGATTATGACTAATTATAAACTGGTTGTCATCACTTTACACATGTGCGACATTCATCAGTCTACCCATGATTGACAACCACACTACTCAAATTTTTGGAACTCCGATATACGATTAATCTCATGACACAGTACAAATGAGTTCACAAAAGCCATCTATATTAGATTAAGAAAGCTTTTATTGAGCAAGAGCCTTTTATTTGTATGTTCTTTGTGTGAATGCAATATAGTAGAACCGTTTTTTAATTGATTTTCTTTCTTTTTTGTGTGTATTTTCTGTTAAAATAGATTTTTTAATAAAATAATTATTTTTAAGTTTTGTACTGACATTTCTTATATAACACTTAATATATTCACTATTTCACCTTTGATTGACACAATTTTATCATTCATACATGTTGTTATATCAGTAAAACAGTATATTACTCACAATAACAAAATATAACTCAAAATATTTCAAATACATAATAAAATAAATATAGCATTAAAAAATTCAAATCTAGGTTTGATCCACTTGGATTAAACCTAGATTAGTGAACTAACATTTGGACACACTCAAACATTGTCAAATTACGTTTTTTTCTTCATATATAGATGGAATCTATTTCAAACATTTTTGGTAGGTATGGATTTCTGATAAAAAATATTTCTTATAAAAATAATATAAAAATCTTTGATTCGTGTCAATCTTTCAAAATATCGTTAATATTTTATATTTAATATTAAATACATCTCATGGCAAATAAAATCGTTTTTCTTAAATCGTAGCCTTTTTTTCTCTCGCTAGCAATATTTTTGGTGTTTTTACTTCAATTAATATAATGAACATAATTCAGAGATAATTGTTGTTTACAGATTATGATGTCCATTATTTTCGCGTATAAAATCATTATAGTGATTCAATATCAACCGAGACAAATCGACACGCCCAGCAAATAAAGTCGGCTCTGCAATAAAAAGAAACCTGAAGACGATTTATATGAAACAGAAAGTTAATATGTGAGGTAACATTAATTCTCATATTGACATCATTTTTGTTTCATGCTGTTATCAGTTCTCATTTCAAGGGATGTTGTTATAATTGACCTGTTTTAAATTTGAAATGTATAACAATTGACTTGTATTACAATTGATGTGTCTTAAAATTGATTCATGTTACAATTTACCTGTGTTACTTTTGACTTGTGATACAATTGACCTGTGTTACAATTGACCTGTGTTGTAATTGACCTGTGTTATAAACGACCTATGTAACAATTGACCTGTGTTGTAATTAACCTGTGTTATAAACGACCTATGTAACAATTGACCTGTGTTGTAATTGACCTGTGTTATAAACGACCTATGTAACAATTGACCTGTGTTACAAGTGATCTATGTTACCATAGATTTGTGTTACAATTAACTCGTGTTCCAGCTGACCTGCGTTAAAATTGACTACAATTTTTCCTAATTATAGAATCCATACTAATAAAAATGTAAAAATATTTTAAATATGTTTGAAGTATTGTTAAATTTGTGGGATGGTAATATAACTCTTTTCTTATCATTCATCGTTCACTTTGTGTGATACCACTTAAAACCACTACTTCGTGACTAAAAGTTTCGGAATAACCATTCCATTATCACGTCAACATTTGACTGACATGTACATTTAGACTGTTAAATGTTAACCTCATGATTAAATAGTTATATAGTATAGTTAGCGAATATAGGGTCGCGGTTCCCGCACACTCTTCACGCGCTGTTTATTTATAAGCGAATTTGTTTCCGATATTCACAAAATACCTCCGATGTACCCGATAATTTCTGATTATTATTAATATTATTTTTTAAATCATTGCGTTAATATGTTATGGAGGAATACCTACAATCTTAGCCTTATATTTATTATATTTATAGAGATATCGATGGTTATTAGAAGCAATGTTTACAAGGTTACACAACACCGAGAAGGGAGGGTTAAAAATAAAAGCAATTAAAATGTGCAGATTCGACATTATTTTTTGGACGTGTCGTTATATAGTTATTTTATACTATTATATACACCTTCGGTCCGCTTAATTCCGATGCAAAAATATTCCTTTATGAGGAAAAAATTCCATTAAATTTACATAACAAACCGGCGACCGTGGTCATATTTCAAAACGGTAATTACCGGTTGTCATATAAATTGTGAGACAGCCATACATTCAGTATGTCACCTTTCCGCAAGAAGGAGAGAGACGGAATACCTCTGTCACCTCCAGCGTTTCGGTGAAAAATGGACCAAGTGACAAATTCAAATTGCCGACTTGAAATTCCTCCTCAAGACGTTATTAATTAAAATTTGTTTATTATTCGAATTAACATCGAAACACGCTTGAAATACGGTGCAAATTAGCATATCACGGATTCGGCGCAATTTCACGGATAAGTTCATGATTTGTGGATTAATATATTTTTTTTTACGTAAAATTCTCACAATATTTTAGGTGTGTCCAAATCCTTGTTCACAAATATGGGTTTCTCCACTTGTGGGTTATTTTAATTAAGAAAGGTGTGTTGAGATGGTTTGGACATGTGGAACGAATGAGTGACGAAAGAACGGTAAAACAAATTTATGAGGCGAATGTTATTGGGAAAAGAAGCAGAGGAAGACCGAGAAAAACATGGCACGATCAGGTATGCCAAATACTTGAAAGTGGTCAGATTAGGAGTCGTAACAATCGGCGGGTACGTATGAGGAGATGCATGAACGTGGAAGAGGCGAAGAATGTTTGCAAGGGCAGAGTGGTGTGGCGCTATATTCTCTCTGCCTACCCCTGCGAGGAAGCGGCGTGATGGTTAGTTAGTTAGTGAGTTAGGGTTATTTTTACATTTTTACATGTCTATGATGAAAATGTATTTCTTAATTAGTGAAGAGACTTTCTATTTTTAATTAAATTTTTAATCTGTATATACCGTTTATTTTCGTTCGCCTCCGTAGTGTAATGGTCAGCACGCTCGGCTACCGTTCTGGAGGTCCCGGGTTCGATTCCCACGGGGGGGTCAAATAAATATAATTGATTTTTCCACTGTAATATGTATTCAATATTACCCGGACTGGTACCTGAAGCGGAGGGCTGATCACCTTTCCTTCATGTGTAAACGATCAAGATAAAACTGCGTTTATATGAAGCAGTGCCCTATGCACCATTAGGGTGCGGATAAGGGTTTTAAAATACCACTATTTCTTAAAATCTACTGTAACAATTTTTTCCAATCCGCATCATTTTCAAATACAGTGTTTGAAAATGATGCGGAATGCATCAAAACACGTGTCACAGTAGATTTAAAGAAATAGTGGTATTTACTAAGTAAAACTTTAATAAAAAATGGATAGATTTTACCACAAAGTGACTGCCGGATCAATTATTGAAAAAAGACTTTCTATTTAAAACAGCTTGCCATTTTTGTTGAAAATATTTTCAGTCTGTCGAAATCTTTGTTCGCAAATCTGGGTTTGTCCACTTAGGGATTATTTATATATTTAGGATTAACCTAGATTTGTGAATATTTGGACACACTCGAAATATTGTGAATTAAATCTGCCCATGACAGGTCTCAAGCCCTGTAAGTATCCACACTTTTAAATTCTTCTTCACCTATTTTGAGATGTCAATTTGTTTCGTTCACATTAATCTTCAGTAAGCAATTCAAATATGATTTTTTTGTTGATATCTTTAAAAATATGGAAAATTGGGCATTTACCTACATGGCTAACGACTTGTCATTGGCTGGTTAAGTGATCACTTTATACACGTGTAACATTTACAATTCTATCGATGATTGACAACCATACTACTTAAATTTTGCTTCAACTAAAATATTTGCAGTGTGCAATTTTTTGGCGATATGGTTTAAATTACTTAGGTACATTAAAGTGTATTTTTATTAGCGAAAAAATTCATGAAACCTTTATAAGCTCCGTGAATTTTTTCTACTCTAATAAAACTTATACCAGCCTTGTATTTTATCCTTATTTCACCATTCAAACGTCTTTTATACATCGTTATGCTTAAACCTTAAAAAAAATGAAATTTCGAGACATAAAATCAAGAAATGATACAAATTTTTAAGTTTAATTATGATGAATTTGCGAAAATACTAAATAGTTTTCTGTGTTAATTTTATTAATTTATTAAACTTCTTGTCTTATTATATTGTATGTAGGTAGGTACACTGACGACATAATTATTAGATTGATTGTATTATTTATTAACTGAATTTTATGTCCGTTAAACATAGAAACTAAGGAAAAAATTTGTAGAAGCTGTATCACTTTTAAAGTGTTTCGACAATTGAAATGAAATAATGTAGCTAATATATTTATCTGATTGGCGCACAACATAATCGCTGATCTATGATATATAAGTATAGAGTGTACGAATATAGACAGTATAAAGTCAGAGACTGAAAACCTTTTTATGTGTAAAAAAAAACATAATTTAAAATGTTTAATTGATCTAGAATGATAAAGAATAAAAATTTAATACGTAACATTCTAATATTTATGATTTTTTTATCATCTATAGGTACTTGTAGTTTCAAAGCTAATGATATTTATCAGATTTTAATTTGGTACTGATATTTCTTGGGGAACTGCATTCTATAAAATAAAACAATAACTATGTAACTGGTAAAACGACATAAAAGTGAAAAAAAACTAAGTAAAAGTGAAAAAATAAACGTGAAAATACATAAAAATAAAAAGTGCTTTTCTCTCGAAAACGGCCCTACCGTCAGATCATAATTTTACTTGTAGATGGAAGCATTTGTAGCTTGTGAAACTAGTCGTAAATATATAATACTCAAATGGTAAAAACAGGTGTTTTATTTGCAATTCAATAAAAAAAGATAGACACATTATAATAATTTTACCGACGGCTTGGTGTCTCTGCAAAACAACTTTTTCTTCTTCTTCTTCTTGTTAATGGCTTGTCACCCTTCTTTCTAGCCAGTGTTCTAGCCAGTATCGAGTTATTAAAAAAATATTCGTATAAATTTATCAATATGTGTTTGTATGTAGGTACCTACCTACCTACGTATATATTTAACAAATATATAAAATAAAAATAATAAAAAAATGAAGGAGAGGCCACTGGTTTAGTGCCCCTGATGTAGCGGTGCTCGACTCAATAATGGACACGCTCCTCTATGATACATTGTGTCCAGTAATTCGCTTTTACCGGTACTTTGATTCTGGCTCATATATGGTGTACTGAAATGGCACGGGCGCCATAATGTGAATTGATATATAAATAAAAGTAAATAAGAAAACATGGGAGCACGTGCATTCTAATATTTAAACAGCTTTTTGAATTCGGCTTCCATCAAAAAGTATGTAGGTACTGATTTTTTTCTATTTAAATATTATTCGATTAATATTTGAAAATTATTACTCAAAATAAATATTTCTTATTAGCTTGCTGTACCCGCCGGGACGTTGCTGTGACTCAGTCTGGTAAAATGGAAAAAAACACTATGGAAAACACACATTTCTAACAAGTTCAATTTGACAATGTTTTTGAAGCCATGAAAATTTTATAAATATATCAATCAATAATCCAATCTATTTTTAATTGAAATTCTGTTTGATAAAGTTTGATATATTTATTAAATAGTGGTGTTTACCAAGTAAAATTCAAATTAAAAATGGATAGATGCTGCCACAAAGTGACTACCGAATCAATCAATAAACAATGTAATATTCTTCTTGACAATTTTCGTAACTAATATTGAAAATAGTAAATGAGAGTGTATTGTTCAGTTAAACAGATGGCGCTGCCATCTGTTGTTATTATTGTTTGCTTCAATGAACTCAAAAAGTGGTAACATAAAAGTGTATTTTTAATGCGATAAATGAATAAAATATGTACATAAAACAACATATTATATAATAAAACAACAACGATATCCTTCCTTTACTATCAGTTTCATAAAAAAATTCAATACAAAACTTAAAGGCAAGATTTTTATTTTGGTTAAAACAATAATAACAGTGTTTTATACCTATATATTATTACATATTAAAATATTTTTATTTTATTTGGTAACATTTATTTTTATTTAAAAAATTAATTAATTACTCTCTTTACTAAGTTTTTGTATCCCTATGGTTTTTTCAGGGGATTTTTGAACCTAATCTACCTGGAAAATGATAAGGAAAATATCGTATTTGATACCTTTCGCAGAAGAACGTATGATAAAATGTTAGTAAGAAAATGTCTTGCTCTTAATTCATTATCTCTTACAAAGAATTTAATTTGACAAGGCTGCCATTAATCATATTTCGACAATAAAATAATTTGACCAATAACGATATCCATCGTGTTAACCCCATGAAGACCACTACTGTAAATAACATATTATTTAAATATTATTAATTTTAAAAAATATATTATGACACGTGTTTCGATGCATACCTACCGCATCAATTTCAAATATCGTATGTGAAGCTAAGTCTACATTCGGATTCTTAGGACGTTTAACGATTAAGAAGGGTAGGAGGTGTTAATCTACTGTTATTGACTGTTTACTGTTTTTTTTATCGGTGTCAACATAGACAAAAGGGGGGAGGTTTTAGTCTGTGTCGTATGGGTTTATTATTATTTACATTTTTATACATTTCTATTGTTTCAAAATGTTGTAGTTTTTGACTTTTGATAGTTGATGACTTTTCGTGTAAATATTTTTTAGGATTTCGCCGTTATTGTTATTACATGTATGATCTTTATCTATTAAATGGTTAGCGAACTTTGGAAAATGATCATTTTTTAAACATAATTCACATTCCTTCATTCTAGTTCTGAATGTTATATATATATATATATATATATATATATATATATATATATATATATATATATATATATATATATATATATATATATATATATATATATATATATATATTCAGAACTAGAATGAAGGAATATAATATAAATATATATCATTAATCTCATGACACTTAATGTTTGAACTCACTGGAGCTATCTATGGTTGGGTCGAAAAAGCTTTTATTAAACAGACACTCTTTTTTTAGATATGTGCAAGATCTTAATCGGATTATTTTACAAACTAAGAGACGCTTGAAAACATGATATTCAATTTTATAGAACTTACAATTTTAGCAGATTATTTTAATAAACACGATTCTCTTTTAAAAGTGTGGTTGTCAATCACGGGTAAAATAGTGAATGTTACACGTGTATAAAATGATTAATTATGACAGGTCATAAGCACTTAAAATACCTCCAGACCTCGATATTTTTCTAATCCATGTTGAGATGTCAGAAAGTAACTCCTTAGAGGACAAACCCAGATTTATGAACAAAGAAATGGACACATATATTTTATTATGTTATAACAAACGAGCCGTCGGTCTCGAGCGGGTTAAGCAGAGAGCAGCGGTGGGTGGACGACCAAAATGCGAGGTCTCATTTGGGCGCAATTTGAATAATTCACATCAGCACTGGTGGGGTAATGTCCGCAATTAGAAGTGATTTTGGGAAATGTCCGTACATAATGGCATCTCGGCCTATTACGAGATCAAATTGCTTGTGACGGATAACAGATATGGGAAGATGGAAGGCAGAGTCCGACTAGTGTAGTGGCTGACTTGTCTGTAATTTAGTACCTACCTCTTAAACTGTTGCTACGGTAATGTTCTATTTACTATACAATTATTTATTTTATTTTCGTTAAATTTTTAATTTTTTTTATTATTATTTGGGTTAACAACAGCAACATATCGCTCACTCCATTCAAGAACGTCATTGATACAAAAAAACATGATTTTTCAGGAGAACGTTTTTAAAGTTTAAAAATATAGCACAATGTATTAAAATAAATATCAAGCCACTTATTAAACTTTTTACTGTTCAACAGTCTTTTTAGTTTGAACCTGAAGGTTTTTTCTCCATTTATAAATATTTAGTTTATTTAAAAATATAATTAAACAATACCTATTTTTCAAAATGCAAAAAACAACATTTTCTGCCCTGTAGCGGGTAAATCTTAAGTTAAAAATATGCCTCTTATGCTGAGATATAGTACATTTTCTGGGCATTCCGAAAACATGCACAACTGAAAATTGACGGTTTTTGATTTATGACGTTCTTGAAAGGAGTGAGCTATATGCAAAATAAAACAATTAAAAGACATACATTAAATAAGCCAATTATAGTTAACCACAGAAACATAAAGGTTAGTACAAAATATGTAGTGTAGATCTAGCAAATGAATGAATGTGTGTGTGTGTGTGTGTGCGTGTGTGTGTGTGTGTGTGAGTGTGTGATGTTAATTGTAGTAGGAACATACATACAATGCAGAGAAGCATAGTTTACAAAGATCCTGAGAGGACAATATGCTCACCATTCGACTTTTCAACACAGATTTTCCGCAATTAAAAATGTCAACTTGGCTAAAACATGAGTTGTACCTACTCACTAGCCATTCAAAACATAGATAGGTGTAATACAATATATCAATATACAGGTGTTAAAATATAAATTCTTACTTTTTGACTTATGTACGTACGAACAAAATAAAAGATCAAAATGTATACAGGGTGATGGGCACCTTATAATTAATTTTTCACATATAAAATTACGTTACATTCGTCATATGAGGGGTATAGAATTAAAACTCAAAGTACACAACACTTATGAAAAATGAGGTTAATATGTATTTTTATTTTGTTAGTAGATACTAATATATAATATTAATAATAAGTGAGATTTATTTTTCAATATCAGGATTATTCTACTGCTAAAAAATAATTATCTTAGTACATACAAAGGTACCTACTGTAAAAAAAAATAAAAACAGATTGTGATAAAATTACTTTTTTTTAATTCTCTTCATTTAATATTGGTGGTGTGAGCGAGTTTTGATTTTATATTTATTTATATATGTAACTAACCATCTGACCATTGCACCTCTTCCAACAGAGGTAGGCAGAAAGAAATGAACGCCATATCACTCTGTGTTTGCAAACATTATTCGCCTCTTCCACATTCTTGCATCTCCTCATACGCACCCGCCGATCATTACGATTCCTTTCACTTTCAAGTATTTGACATACCTTATCATCCAAGATTTCCTCTATCTTCTTCTGCTTCAAGTACAATCGCCTGATAAATTTGCATAACTGATATTTTTTCACTTATCCGTTCCACGTGTCCAAACACAATGTGTGTATGTCAATTTATGTTTGGATTAGTAATATAATGTTTTTTACACATTAGAAAAAGAGTCATGTACCTACCTTAATGGCAGCGCCATCTGGATAATTAATATAACTTTTTTACACGTTTGAAATACAGTAATTTATTATAATGGCAACGCCATCTGTTGACCGTAATATCAACATACGAAATACTAAACATTGCTAAAGGCGGTCAGAGTGTTTCTTGACAACTGCTTAAATATTTGTTTACGCATAAAAATTGTATGTTTAACATATTAAAAAATGAGTGCTTTATATTTTCTTTCTTTTCCATTAGACCAGACTGAGCCATAGCATCGCGTGTCCGAGCGCAGCTAGTGAATAATAAAACAATGACGATAACTGTCGCCATATCACATTTTAGGTAAGCACACTTGATATGTTGTATTATGACATCATACCTACCCTTGATTTGAGCCCTGTAGACAATCGAAATTAATCCCCAATCAGGGCTGCAATAGGGGTGCCAGTCGCTTGTACCTACTCGATTCGAGGGGGTAAGATTTGAGAGTGGTACTTGTTTAATTATTGATTTAATATGGCGCCTTAACATCGCTTGTTTTCGATTGTATTGGTGTGTTTACACGAACATCATTTTAGGGGCTGTTTCTATAGAATAACACGAAGCACCCCTAACGCTTTGAATCCGGGGATTATTTATAATGATGTAATTTATTTACCTTTATTTGGAATTTTAACAGAATAGTTATACCAAGTTATTCACAAAAACGAGTATTTTTTTTGAATTACCTAACGTCCAAGTGACTCCGAAATCTAGCTACGGCTTATGCAACACCGCTTTTCATGACCCTACTCAGCCTTCAACTTTTTAAGTTTCATAGCCTATGCCTACTCGTGAGTGGATTTACTCTTTATGTTTAAAGTTACTATAATTTCATGTAATTAATGAGTGAAAATTCTAGGCAAAAACACTCGCTAAACGAGTAATACAAAATAAGTAGGTACTTATAGGTAGGTACCTACCTACCTACTAGTCAAATTACAGAATCCCACATATCGCTCACTCCTTTCAAGAACGTCATAAATCAAAAAACTAAATTTTTCGGGAGAACGTTTTTAAAGTTTAAAAATATAATACAATGTATTAGAAATAAATACCAAGCCACTTATTGAAATTTTTACTGCGCAACAGATCTTTTTAGGTAAAACCAAAAGGTTTTTTCTCCATTTGAAAAATATTTAGTATTTTTAAGAAAAATTAAACAATACCTTTTCATTACCTTTTCTTCAAAATGCAAAAACAACACTTTCTGCCCTGTAACGGGTAAATATTAAGTTAAAATTTTGCCTTTTAGCTGGGATATAGTACATTTTCTGGGCATTTCGAAAACACGCACAACTGAAAATTGACGATTTTTCATTTATGACGTTCTTGAAAGGAGTGAGCGATATGGTGTTAAGAAGGTGGAATGTATCGAAACACGTGTCGCATTTTTTTATAAATAGTGAGTTTGAAAAACTTAAATCTAACCATTATCCGGTGCATAGGGCAGTTCTTCGTGGAAAAACACATCTTCATATTAAAATTCACAAAGGAAAGGTGATCAGCCCTGCGCTTTAAGTACCAGTCCAGGGTAGTATTAAATAAGTACTAGAGTAAAAAAACACTTTTGTTTATTTTGCCTCCCCTGGAAATCGAATTCAGGATCTCCATCTAGCTCGGTAGTCAAACGTGCTGACCACAATACTACGAAGGCAGACAAAAAATATAAAAAGATGTAATGCCATCCCAATTTGGTATCAGAAAAAGTAACAGTCGCCATAACAGTTGTCTACAATTACCAGTTATTGACAGTGGTTAGTTACTGTGCGGTTTACCCTACTTATTTTCACTTCCCCTTTTTTCCAAATTAAAATAACAAAACCCGATCACTTTAAAGGAATTATGAAGTCACAATATTTTGAATGTATCCAAATATGTCGCTCACTCCTTTCAACAACGCCATATATCAAAAATGGTCGATTTTCATTTGCGCATGTTTTCGCAATGCTCATTTACATCCCAGCAAAAGCGGCATATTTTTTACTTAATATTTACTTAACATGGAAGAAAGTGTTGTTTTTGCATTTTGAAGAAAAGGTTTTGTTTTATTATTTTTTTTTAAATAAACTAAATATTTTTCAAATGGAGAAAAAACACTCAGGTTTTACCTAAAAAGATCTGCTGCAAAGTAAAAAGGTCAATAAGTGGCTTGATATTTTTTTTCATACATTTCATTATATTTTTAAACTTTAAAAACGATCTCCAGCAAAATCAAGTTTTTTTTATTATTTATGACGTTGTTGAAAGGAGTGAGCGATTTGTTCACAAATCTAGGTTTGTCCACTTTTTAAATTTTGACATCGCAAAATAGACGAAGAAAATTGTAAAAGTCTTGGTTTTTACACAGCTTACGACCTGTGATGGGCTGGTTTAATTGATAACTTTATAAAGTCTAATATTCACTATTTAACCCATGATAGACCACCATACTACTTTCAAACTATTGTACTTACATTCTACCCATTATTTGTAAACAAGTGTTTGGACACACTCAAAATAATGTAAAAAAAATACTATTAAAAAATAAACTGGTCATATTAAAGGCTGCATAAAAAATTAAGTCATTTTATCAGGCGTTTCCCAGTGTGTAAAAATAATCCGGCGATCTTGTACACATCCAAATAAAAGCTTTTTCGATTCAACAAAGATGGATTTATGAACTCGTATGTACTGTCATGAGAATGATAATACTCGTATAAATTTGAATTTTGTGGTTGTCAATCATGGTAGAATGGTGAATGTTGCAAATGTCTAAAGTGTTCACTTACCCCGCTTATGACAAGTCACAAGCCCTGTAACACCCAGATATCCATTTTCTTCTTCATCTATGTTGAGATGTTAGTATGATTTAAGGAGTGCTAAAAATTAAGCTTGATATCGCCCTAAGCATTGTCATAATCGTAAAATTTTATTGTTAGCTCAGAATATGAAAAAAAGGCATTCATAACAAGTTTATAATAGTATTTTTTAAATATGTTTAAAATTGTGTTTTACATAAATGTATGCAATTTATGTAAATAAAAAATAAAAAAGACATATTTTTACATAATTTCTGAGCCCCTGGTATGTTTTAACCATAATTTCGATATTAACTTTTAACAATATGGCAAAAGATACGCTAAATAATTAAAATATCTATGTTAAATGTAAAATATCAGCATAATTTAAAACCTAACGTTTTTTTAATTAATATGAATAAAAGACTAGTGATGTCAACAATACAGGAGATTCGTGCTTATTAAAATGAGAACTTTTCATAACAGGTTTAGCTAGAGTAAAGCTAAGTTAAGAAATGGGTAGAAATAGAGAGATCAAGCTTTCACATACCAGTATATGTTTTCTTTTGAGTTACATTTTACAATGATTTGAATAATAATAAAAATGTTAAAATAGAACCCCACAGACACACCAACCAAATATTTTACCGGTACATGTTACACAACAGACTATTTTACTGATAATGGAAGCAGAAGAAGATCTAAGGAAACGTGTCATTATCAAGTATTTAAATACTTGAAAGTGGTTAGGTTAGGCTTAATAATCGGGAGGTATGTATGAGGAGAAGTATGATGAAGTGGCGAATATTTGCAAAGACAAAATTGGTTTGGCATTCTATTCTCTCCGCCTACCCGTGGCGAATATTTGTAAAGACAGATTGGTTTAAAATTCTATTCTCTTTGCCTGCCCCTGCAGAAAAAAAGAAGCGAGAAGATTGGTTAGTTCTGTAGCATTTTTTGTAAAATACTACCTATTTCTAAAATAGCATTGATTAATTCTTCTGTATTTCCATATATTTCATCATATATTTCCATATCATCTCAAACAAACTTTCTCCATTTTTTCAATCCCCCTAATTGGGAATTATATTTGTTTGTATGGTAATATCTTAATTTTAAATTCTGTCATACAACTATTATTTTTCAGATATTCTTACATCGCCTTTCACATTTCATTCATTTTTCTCATACCAGTTTTTATTTTTTAAAGACTGTGTTTCAAGGATAATAGCATGCGATTGAGAATTACTGATTATGTATTATTGGCAAACCCTATCATTTAATTGGCAATCGTGTCGGAGGGCTGTAAAGTTGTTGTTAAGGTTCTTCATTAATTATTAACCCCTAGCGTTAGCGGGTAATGTCGCATGTCTCGTAGAACCACCCCCGAAGGCTTCAATAAGTAATGAGATACCTATTAGCCACCCTCCTAGTCCCTTGGACACTAAGAAATATAGTAAGGGAAGACGGGGTTATATGCAACACATTAAACATTTACATTAACGTAATTTTTATTTCAAAAGATTAAAGACACTTTTCAATACACAAATAACAAGTTAAGGAATAAAGTACAAACAGTGAGGTTAGTATTAAAACAGGAAAATATATAAATTGTATTATTTATGTAAAGATGGAGAGTTGTTGCAATTTGCCCCGTTGTGGGGGCAAAATGTTTAAAAACTCTGATTAAATGTTGCAATTTTCCCCTGAGGGGAAAATTGCAACATTTAATCAGAGTCGTCAGCAATATCTGATTCGCAGTTCGAAAAATATAATAATAATAATAAAACCCTTATCCGCACCCCAATGGTGCATAGGGCACTGCGTCATATAAACGCAGTGTTATCTTGATCGTTTACACATGAAGGAAAGGTGATCAGCCCTCCGCTTCAGGTACCAGTCCAGGGTAATATTGAATAAATATGACAGTGAAAAAATCACTTATATTTATTTTACCCCCCTTGGGAATCGAACCCGGGACCTGCAGAACGGTAGCCGAGCGTGCTGACCATTACACTACGGAGGCGGACGAAAAATATAAAATGTTTTTTTGTTTGAAGAGACAAAATGTTGCCAAATCTCGCATTTACGACACTTAACTCAATTATCAAAATGTTTGTATTTTTCTCCGGAATGTTTTTTTTCGTTTTCATCGGAAAATACTTGGCGATTTTTTTTAGCTACTAGTAATTAGTACCTACCTTTTATCATTTGTGTATGTTGAATCTCAATTCCTGATTGAAAATTCATTTTTACAAAATTCTTCGTAACTAAATTGGTTGCCCTTTTCATAACGTCTAAACTCTTTAAACCTCTATCGGTTTTTCGTTTATAAGTCTTATCATTATTCTGCAAAAAAACAATAAAACAGTCTACAATACATTAAACGAATGTTAATAAGTGTCGTAGAGTCTAGATGCAACATGTTCAAATAACCCCTTTGCGTTTGTTGCAACTTTCAAGTAAAGTAATCAATACCACATACTATTAAAATAATATTTAAAAAATATTAAAAAAGTAACCTACAATATTTACCTTTGTATGAATAAAATTCTCCGTACCGTAAAGAACCATCTCATTTATATAACAATCATTATTCCACATATAGATTACTGCTCAACGATGTTATTTTTGGCAAATGAAGGAAATTTAAATAAATTAGAAATTATTTGCAAAATAAAGCTATTAGAATAGTGCCTACTCAAGAAAAAAAGATAAAATAATATGGAAAAAATGAGAGAAGAACTTAACTGGTTATCTATAAAAAAGAGACTAAAATTAAATATGCTGATCTTTATATATAAAGTTTTAAACGATAAATTACCCAAATATTTTAAGGATAAAATACTGTTAAACAAAAATTTTCATGAACATATTACTAGAAACAAAGATGAAATAAGACTGCCATTATGAAAAAAACCGAGTCACAAAATTGTTTAATGTATAAGGGTTTGAAAATGTAAGATGAGATGCCTGAATGTATGAAAAATGAAGAGTCTGAAAGAATTTTAAAACAAATGTTTTGTTTACCATAAGTAGATGTAAATATAAATATAATGTAAAAAAGTGTAAATTATAGTTTATATTAGTGGAAAAGCTAACTAAAGAAATTTAAAAAGAACAATAATAAAAAAAAACACACACACACATTGTCTGATTTCTTCCGTTAAACTTGATGGAAGAAACTGGAATTTCACAGAAATGTACATCGTACAACTATCTATCATACAAATTGAGTAAAAGGTTAAAAACACTTTTGGCGAAAGATTTAAATCGGTCGTTGCAACGTACCCCTGTTGCGTACAACCCCGTCTTCCCTACTGTTTATCATCTGTTTAGGGTGGCATAGTTGAAATTCACGTTAATGAAAGGACATTCTTGGAAAATTAATATTAGTAATACTTAGATGCTTCATTTCGTATTGAAGGGGAAATTTCCAATCTAACCAAAGTTCATTATAGCTTCAGCAACCCTTGAATCATCGTTAACGCGGTATCTCAAGAAAATACAGTACTACAGGGGTTCATTTTATAAGAATATGTTTTAAATTAATATTCATTTGTTGTTTTTGATAAATTAATCGATGGCTTAGTTATTTTAAAGTTAAATTGTACTTAGTACCGCCATTTTTTTAAATCCGAAATATGATTTTCGGAGGACATGCATGAGGAGATGCATGAATGTGGAAGAGTCGAAGGGTGTTACGTTCTATTATCTCTGTCTAGCCTTGCAGGATAGTGGCTTAGTAACTCTTTAAACCCTCGTCCGCACCCGATGGTGCATAGGGCATTGCATCATATTAACGCAGTATTTTCTTGGTTGTTAACATGTAAAGGAAAGGTGATCAAACCTCCGCTTCAGGTACCAGTCTAGGGTAATATTGAATAAATATTACAGTGAAAAAATCAGTTATATTTATTTAACCCCCCTTTCCTAGGAATCGGACCTGCAGTACGGTAGCCTAGCTTGCTGACTATTACACTAAGGAGGCGGACATGATAGTAAGCAATTAAAAAATAATAATTATATTATCATTTTCTGAGTTTCTTTATGTAAGCAAGACTTGTTTTAGTACCAACTTAGATTATTTATCAATCGTGAAGGAACGCGAATGTAAAAGAGGCAAAGGTTGTTTGCAAACAGAATGGTGCGGCGTTCTATTATCTCTGCTTAACCCTGCGTGATAGATAGTTTTATTTTGGTAATTTTTCTACATAATTTGATTCTCTCCATTTTCCATTCAAGCAAAAGTATTTTAATATGTATCTAAGGACTTAAAGCAATTTTGGACCTATTCTTGAAAGCCTTTAATATCATAAATTCATTGAAATGTCTACGGAAACTCCATACAGCAGTTCCCATAAAAGGTAATAGCTATTATTATACACTATCCACACATCATCCCCTTGATACTAGGGGTTGTTGTCCTTACAATTAACCAGGACGACTGTTTACCTTTCTTCGCATTGCAGGGGTAAGAATCCTACAACCCTTAGGAGTAGGGATGGCGAACCTATGGCACGCGTTCCATAGGTGGCTCGCGAGACGATTTTGCATGAAAAAAAAGTAATATTACAAAAAAGTCGAAGAAGAAATTGAGCGAGATCGATTCGTTGGACCAGTCTAGAGGAATGCCGAAAATGTACTTACAATTTATATTTTAATTTTTAAATCAAAACACATTTTTTGAGTCTACTAAGTTGTTTTTTATTTTAAAAAACTCATAAAAATTAATTTTGTGACAATTGTTTCGCCTTGTAATGGCATTTTTTATTTAATACTCAAATCAAAATGAAGTTCTACAAATTAAACGCCAAATCCATAAATAAATAAAATGTAGTAACAACTTGGCAATCCATTGCGGAAAGAGTTTCTTGTTTTAAAAAAATGGCAATTGGCATTTAAAAAAAAATAGAAAGTACTTCTGTTTGTATTCTATTGAAAGATACCAGCCATGAACCCGATATAAAAAAATGACATGTAGCATCCAACAGCAAAAATCTCACTGATAATAAAGTTTTAAGGATTGTACAATTTATGGTTATACAGTCTACTTTTTATTTATTATTTTTATTCTGCCATTAACAAATAGGTACTTAATTATTTTTTTCGATGTATTATTGCTTTGTATATATTTAAATCTGAAGTCACTCAAACATTTGATGCATTCTTATTTCCATGGCATGTGGCACGCGACATAATTTTATATTAAAAAATTTTTTTTTTGGCACTCAGGCTCAAAAAGGTTCGCCATCTCTGCCTGAGTATGTAAATTAACCCACCTACCCTCTCCCATAGTAAACGTATCGTGTAATAGTATCACATGATATCAAGGATAATGACTGGAAATATGGATACTAAACCAACCCTATATAGCCACTTATTTTAAGGAAATCTATATTAATAATGAATTACAGAGTATGGAGCCTGAATGCTTTGGAAAATCACAATATACCAATGGACATATCGCTCACTCCTTTCAAGAACGTCATAAATAAAAAATCGTCAATTTTTAGTTGTGCATGTTATCGGAATGCTCAGAAAATTTACTTTATCCCAGCGAAAGAGGCATATTTTTAATTTAATATTTACCAGCTGCAGGGCAAAAAATGTTGTTTTTGCATTTTGAAGAAAAGGTATTGTTTTATAATTTTTTTAAGTATATTTAATATATTTTTCAAATGGAGAAAAAACCTTCAGGTTTTACCTAAAAAGATTTGTTGCACAGTAAAAAGTTTAATAAGTGGCTTGATGTTTATTTTTAATACATTGTGTTATATTTTTTAACATAAAAAAACGTTCTCCTGAAAAATCAAGTTTTTTGATTTATGACGTTCTTGAAAGGAGTAAGCGATGTATGTACCATACAATCTATTACTTCTAACGATCTATTCATCACGCCTCTTCTCCAAAGAGGTAGGCAGAACGCCATACCAATCTGTTTTAACAAACAATTATTGCGTTATCCACATTCATGCAATATGCTTTGAAAAAAATCTTGGCCTTTTCCACATTCATACATTCTCCTAACCCATATCCGAACCCAATGGTGCATAGGTCACTGCACCATAAAGACGCAGTGTCATCTTGATCGTTAAAACATGAAGGAAAGACGATCAGCACTCCGCTTCAGGTACTAGTCTAGGGTAGTATTGAATAAATATTAAATTGAAAAAAATACTTATATTTATTTGATCTCCCCTCCTGGGGATCTAACCCGGGACCTCCAGAATGGTAGCCGACTTGCTTACCATTACACTACGGAGGCGCCTTGGTAGGTCATAAGCCATGTAAATACTAAAACTTCTATATTCTCCTACATCCTTATTAAAACTTATAATTATTGTTAATATATTTATTACTTTTAAATATAAAATTAAATTAAATGCTATCATATTTAGGGGAGAGTGCCCATGGATGGGACGTTTTTGATTTTGCCTCTCTAGTTCTTCTCTGTAAAACAAATCACAAAAAGTAAACGTGGTTTCTCTTTATTTGATCTTTTAGCTACAAATATGCCGTACTTTGTTTTCTAAAAAAAATAACTTAACTGCCTGTAAAATCGATTTTAAATAATGTCCTAAAATGTCCCATTCATAAACACCCTCCCATGAGTGGGACACCAGTATACCATGAAAGGGACGTCAATTAAAATGCAAGATCGATGGAAAAATTATATTTTAAAACAAAAATAATTGGTAGGCACTTTTGTATAATACGTAGACGCATGCAAAAGAAATTTTATTAAACATTTTTGCAACATTTTTGGCAAAAAAAGATCAGATATCTGAATATTCCACAATTTTCATGGGCCACATAATTTACATTTAAGCCATTGCATAACACTATATTGGTATTCTCCTTCACATATGTGACACTTATTATCCTCCTTTCCTTTTTTGTCAGTGATACACCTTCTATTTCAACTGATTTATCTGAACTGATATCTCTGTCATCACTCATTGAAATCTCTTCTGTGAGTTTTTTTAAACTCTTTTAGCGTTAGGCTTATTTTTTGGTCTATCTAAAGGTTTTAGTTTTCCATTCTTCAATTATTGTATTTTCAAAAACTTGTCCTTTTCTGGAGTGTCAGAGATTATACTTGATTTCCCCATTCTGATTTTTTTCTGTACTGTAGAACATATTCTTCCAGCTGAATTTAAATACGTGGAAATCATTTCTTCTTGCTTCAGAGTAAACTAACTAACTTAAAAAACCTAACTAACCATCCGGCCCCTTCCCCGTAGGGGTAGGCAGAGAGAATAGAACGCAACACCACTCTGTCTTTGCAAACATTCTTCGCCTCTTGCACGTTCATGCATCTCCTCATACAAACCCGCCGATTATTATGACTCCTAACTTGACCACTTTCAAGTATTTGGCATTCCGGATCGTGCCATGTTTTTCATTCGCCTCATAAATTTATTTTACCGTTCTTTCCTCACTCATTCGTTCTACATGTCCAAACCATCTCAACACACCTTTCTTAATTTTATCGATAGTGCTTATCTCAGCCTTGCATTCCTTCCTTATTTCACTATTCGAACATCTATCATACATCGTTTTGTCGCACATTCTTCTGAGAGATCGCATTTCGACTGCATTCAGTCTACTTTCATCCTTCTTTTGCCAACTCCATGTTTCACTTCCATACATTAGAGTTGGAACCAGGACTGCGTTGTGCACTGCCAGTTTAGCTTCCGCTGATAAGCTCTTTTATTTCCTATGCTAGGTGTATGTAAAAATGTATAACCACTAGAAATATCAGCCTTTACTTGTTTAACATGTCTATAAAGAGAAGATTTTCCTATTGCATATGTCTTTGAAACCAACCTAATATTTTGCTTTTTTTTTTTAAAAACCTCTTCTACAGCAGCTTCGATTTGAACGTTGGTGATGCGTGTTCTGGGCATTATAACCTAAAAACAATATAATGTTCAGAATGCGTGTGATACAAACGAGTACAAACGATTTTTGATGTAAATTAAAAGTATTCGCCATGAATGGGATAATTTTCCCTTGAGTGAGACTGTCCCATTCATGATCACTGTACGCGTCCCATTCAAGGAAATGCGTGATTTTTAGAAAAATAGATAAATCGATACATTTATATTTAAGTAAATTTGATGAAACTTACTTTATAATATCCGGAGAGAACCGACTTAAATAATTGTAAATATCAATTGGAGCACTTATCACAACTTATATGTGCAAACATAATCAAATTACAGTATATAATTTACTTTTTGACGCAAAAAAATTGTAACACGTCTTACTCGCTTTACTGTCAGTCGAGAACTGATGTTTGAGGATTGATCTGTCTTATATCGTAACGTTAATGTTAGGTAATTTTTTTATTTTTTTTCGTTACAATAGTTTGGGCTGGAGGACGATTGTCCCATTCATCCTCTGTCCCACTCGTGGGCACTCTCCCCTACTTAATTTTGTATGATTTAGCTATTTTTTTGAATATATGTAAAAATAGCACACCGATTATTTCGTTTCAATCGACTTAAAATAATTCGATTATTATGCTGCTATCATTAGTTCCTTCACTAGTAGTGATTGACTCACACATTTCAGGCTAGGAATATCGATATTCAATATCTAATCCGGAAATGATAAATTTAAAGACTGTCTCTGCATGAAAAAAGAAACGGAAATCATCGAGAGGGAACAGATCCTTTAAGATGTGTAATAAGGAAGAAGATTAAGGATCTTTCTACTTTATCTTTATAATCATACAGATTTCAGAGATAATTTTAATAGAGTGAGCGATATATGTATAGTTCTTTTAATATTAAAACTAACTGCTAACTAACTAACCATCACGCCGCTTCCCCGCAGGGGTAGGCAGAGAGAATAGAGCGCCACACCACTCTGTCCTTGCAAACATTCTTCGCCTCTTCCACGTCCATGCATCTCCTCATACATACCCGCCGATTTTAATATTTATTTATTTAAATATCACGTAGGTACAGAATATACGTATGTATATTGGCAATCTTGTTGCTACGAAGCAATATCTCCCAATCAACCACAGACTAGTGATACTGGTGAATGTTTAAACAGTTTTGGTTTTTATACAGTTGTCTGAAATTAGAGGGTAGAAAGTGTTTGAAAATAAGTTTCAACAAGAAAAAAAAAAAAAATTACAATTACTCGTACTATTACAATTAAAGTAACAAAAAAGTTAACATTGTAGCTAGACGCTCGACTGCGAAACTGGCGTTTCGAGTTCGATTCACGCCAATCGCAAAATAAATTCAAATTTATTTTCAACCGGTCGTAGTGTTTGTAATGTATTTTTCATATCTACCTTTCATATCCTTTATATCCTACCTGCAGACAAACCTCTAAAATAGAGACTTTGCTGGTGATTTTTAAAAAAAACTAAGACACCTCTTTTTTAAAGCATTTACTACCTACATAAGTTACAATTTTTTAATATCTACCTACATAAGATATACCTTTTTTAAAGCATCTACCTCTATAAGTCCCCAGGTATATATGTTTTGACGACATGTGCGTTCGATGAGGGTTCGACCTGTGGTCAACGTGACAAGTTGTCAAGCGCCTGGCATCTGGTTCGATACCCAGACAGGGCAGGATAATTGAGTTCGATGCTTACACAATGGTCACGTCACCGATTTCGGTAAAAAAAACACGATGGGCCCATTCCACAAAATTATAGCAATTAAAAGCGAAGGGTTTCAAAAATACGGTCGATTTGCAGAGTTTGAAAAACAACAAACTGGTACTACGTTCGTAGGTTTCTACTTGCTTCTTCATATGTTTACCCACATATGTATATCTGGCGACATATATTGTGGAGGTCCTCACCGAAGAGTTACATTTCCAATATTGCACAAAAAATCCTTTAAACGCAAATCTGTTCTGTTTACTGTATTTTATCGAAATCTTAATTAAAGTTGAGATATTACGTGACCAATCCTGTGTTAAAAACCAATATGAAATCATTGAATTGCACCAAAACGTAAGAATTTTACAAGCTAGAGATTGTGATTAATTAAAATCTTTTATATTGGAAATTTAACGTTTTAGTTAGGACTCCACAATTGCAAAATTAGAATTCTCCAATAAAGGAATTCATGAACATACATGAAAAACAGTGAACAATGAATATGGAAATAGATCACTTCTACGAAGAAAAAAATTGTATTCCCTTGTGAGAAGCATAGAACCATTCAGACTCCCTTATATTGCATTGTACGGCCAACCCAAAGGTAGATGGCTACCGGGCAGACCACCAAAGGGATAGATTGACAACAGGGAGGAGGTAATTTAACATTACAGGAGGTTAATTCCTCTTAAAAACTAGCCATAAGATCTACACCTAAGAAGAAAAAGAAAAAGAAGAAAAAGGGCTGACAACCTGCTGTAGGTTAGTTCAAGTGAGATCACTTTATACACGTGTAACATTCACCATTCCACCCATAAAGGAGAAACCCAGATTTGCGGAGGACTGGTATAAAGTCTATATATATATATATATATATATATATATATATATATATATATATATATATATATATATATATATGTATATATATATATATATATATATATATATATATATATATATATATATATATATATATATATATATATATATATATATATATATATATATATACATACATTTATTTATATATATACATACATTTATTTGTACATATTTTTTTAAAATTTTAATGAAAAAATATGCCGTCAGGTGTAGCCCTAAAATACAAGTAGAACGAGGGGATGTAGCAGTGTTATTATTATGACGAGGGCAGATACGCTGTCAACAATAGGGACATCTGTTAAACGTTGATATTATATCTTAAATACATATTTAAAAAAAAATACATGACGAAATCTCGCCAGATGCATGACAGATAGCTAAGTATGCCGAACGAAATGTTAAAAATAAGGCGTGTGTCATCAAATATAAATATAAATACTTTGTTACTTTTTTAAAGCATTATATTCTTCGAGCCCTCACCCACACCCGATGGTGCATAGGGCACTGCATAATACAAACGCAGTGTTATTTTGATCTTGTTAGATTGAAAAGTGATCAGCCCTCCGCTTCAGGTATAAATCCAGGGAGATATTCATTTTTACATTAAATACTGTATATATGTAATATGTTAAAGACTTTTCATTAAATAAATAAATAAATATAAGAGTAAAAAAATCACTTATATTTATTTGACCCCCTCCCCTGTAAATTGAACCCGGGACCTCCAGTACGGTATCCGAACTCGCTGACCATTACACTATGGAAGTGGACGTTAGAATATAGCTATTAAAATCTATTGTGACCCTTTTTCGATGCATTCCGCATTATTTTTCCAACATGGTATGTGCGGAGCATCGAAAAACGTGTAAAAACAGATTTTAAGAAATAGCACCTGGTATTTACAATTATTCATATTTCTTTAAACGGGAAATATTTTACAACATTTTGAGTGTGTCCAAATACTTGTTTACAAAATCTGGATTATCTCCAATTACAGGAATTATTTTTTTATTATTTTTTGACATCTCATCAAAGATGAAGAAGAATAAGAAAATAATAATAAAAGAGTTTCTGCTTAGTAAAAAGCTTCTTTTCATCTCACCAATAGATGTCTCTACTGAAGTTCTAGTGATCCAATAATAATGTTTCAAAATTGGTTCATATATATGGAACTTCCAAGAATTTGACTATTGTGGTTGTCAATAATGGGTAGAATTGGTGAATGTTACGCGTGTGTAAAGTGATCACTTAAACCAGCCTATGAGCCTCGTAAATGCCCATACTTCTATTTTCTTCTTCCTCTTTGTTGAAATGTCAAAAAATAATGAGAATTTTTTTCTTTATAAATAATGGTGAAGCATGAAATTCGGAAAAGAATAATGACAGTAGACTGAATTCGATTGAAATGCGATCTCTCAGATGAATGTGCGGCAGTCAAAGTGTATTAGTTTTATAGCTCACTCCTTTCAACAACGTCATAAATAAAATAAAAAACTTTTCAGAGGATCGTTTTTAAAGTTTAAAAATATAATCAAATGTACTAAAAATAAATATCAAGCCCCTTATCGAACTTTTTACTGTGCAACAGATCTTTTTAGTTAGAACCTGAATGTTTATTCTCCATTTGAAAAATTATTATTATATTCAAAAACATAATAAAACAATACCTTTTGTTCAAAATGCAAATAAAAAACACTCAGCCCTGTGGCGGGTTAATATAAAGTTAATAATATGCCACTTTTGCTGGGATATAGTACATTTTCTGGGCATTCCTAAAACATGCTCAACTGAAAATTGACGATTTTTGAAATATGACGTTGTTCAAAAGAGTGAGCGATTTGTCCCCATCGTGTCCTTCTCATATCCTTTCTGACATCCCTAAATATGGAGGCTTAGCGGGTTCATTCCCTTAAAGATATTTCGATAATAATATCCTTTATTGACAGACTAAAAATCGGTTTGAACGCAAAGTGGAACTAATCTTTGACGTCACTAAGTACGAACATCCGGTCCTTACCCTTTCTTAACCGATTGGGTAATAATAACCCTTTCTTGTTATAATACTACGGTGATACACATAATTTGTTAAACGTGGGTAAAGAGACTCGGGTAATCATCTCACGGAATTGCCTGCCTGACTGAATTGGGTTCATACCAATTGTTTACAGGGTTCAAAATAATGATAATTTGGGTGAACGAAAAATGGTACCCCAAAAGTGTTGAAACGAATATTAGTTGACGGTAATAGAGTTAACTAACCATCACGCTGCTTTCCCGTATTGGTAGGCAGAGAGAATAGAACGCCACATGGCTGTCTTTGCAAACATTCTTGGCCTCTTCCACGTTCATGCATCTACTCATACATACGCGCCGATTATTTAGACTCCTAACCTGACCACTTTCAAGTATTTGACATACCTGACAGTGTCAAGTTTTTCTCGGTCGTCCTCTGGTCATTTTTCCAACTTAATTCGCCTCATAAATTTGCCTCATAAAAATAAAAATAAATTATTACTCTTTTTATAATTACCTATACATACATCGCTCACTCCTTTCAACGTCATATAACAAAAAACTTGATTTTTCAGGAGAAAAAAAAGAAATGTATTAAAAATTGATTTCAAGACACTTTTTGAACTTTTTAACAAATCTTTGTAGGTGAAACCTGAAGGTTTTTTTTCCATTTGAAAAATATTTAGTATAAAAAAAAAAAAACTAAACAAACCCTATTCTGCAAAATGCAAAAATAACACTTTCTTTTATTTTCTTATATTTGTTCACTGATAAATAGGTATAATGTATTTGATTCACATTTCGCTCACTCCTTTCAAGAATGTCATAAATCACAAAACTTGATTTTTCAGGAGAACGTTTTTACAGTTTAAAAATATAATACAATGTAATGAAAATAAATATCAAGCCACTTATTGAACTTTCTACTGTGCAACAAATTTTTTAAGGTAAATCTTGTAGGTTTTTTTCTCCATTTGAAAAATATTTAGTTTATTTAAAAAAATAATCAAACAAAACCTTTTCTTCAAAATGCAAAAACGACACGTTCTGCCCTGAAGCGGGTAAATATTAAGTTAAAAATATGCCTCTTTTGTTGGGATATAGTACATTTTTTGGGCATTCCGAAAACATGCACAACTGAAAATTTACGACTTTTGATTTATGACGTTCTTGAAAGGAGTGAGCGATTTATTCTGAGCATTCTCGGAAACCTATATATATATCATTTGGTTTATTTATATATTACACCAGAAGATATAATTAAACACGAATATGTTTTACCGTGTTAAAATTAACGTGCGTAAGTAGTAACCTTAAAACCATTACCTCCCTAATATATAAAGGTCAAGACGCGATGAATCAATGAATTTAGTCTCAAGGTTACGTAAACTCCTTACTACTCATAAGCCGCTTGTGCACTACACGGAATTTTACCGTCCGGCAGTCCGGTTTTAAAAAATAAAAGCGACTACGACAGTTTAGGGTTATCGAATTTACGCGCAACGTGTTCACGCACCGATCGAGCACACCGATCCGAATAAAGAAATATATAAACACAAGCCAATCCAAGCCAATCATCCGTTTTATCATGTTAACTGAAGTGCCGGACGGTAAAATTCCTTGTAGTGCACAAACGCCCATATAAAATGCCCAACGGAAGGTTTAAATAACAACGGTTTATATATATATATATATATATATATATATATATATATATATATATATATATATATATATATATATATATATATATATATATATATATATATATATATATATATATATATATATACATGTGTATATAACTAACCACAAATATTATTTTTTTGACACCTCAACATAGATAGGTAAAGAAGAATATGGAAGTCTGGGCATTTACGGGGCTTACGACCGTCATAGGCTGGTTTCAGTGATCGCTTTACACAGCGTAACATTCACCAATTCTACCCATGATTGACAACCACACTACCTACTTAAATTCTTGGAAGTTCTATATATATATGATCCAATTTCGAAGCTTTCACTAGAATTTCACTAGAGACATCTATTGGTGAAATGAAAGAAGCTTTTTATTGGGCAGAAACTCTTTAATTTGTATGTGAGGTCCGAATCCTGGATTTCAATCACATACTCGTACATGAGAAACGCCAGGAAATATCCTTGTCATATTCTTATTACTTGATAGAA
Organism: Brachycentrus maculatus; assembly: GCF_059751285.1. NCBI lineage: Eukaryota > Metazoa > Arthropoda > Insecta > Trichoptera > Brachycentridae > Brachycentrus > Brachycentrus maculatus. The sequence continues at coordinate 1,698,789 of NW_028280859.1, forward strand.
TAGAAGAAATAATTTTATTATTACTTCTTTATATCAAGCCTTAGATATAGAAATAATAATGAAATAGTTAAAAGAAGGATTAAAGTAGACCGAATACAATCAAAATGCGATCTCTCAGTTTTACATAATATGTGCGGTAAAAGTTAAGAAAGTTGTATTCAGATGGTTTGGATATGTGGAATGAATGAGTGAGAAAATAAGGGTATTGTGAGGCGTTTGTAGTAGGGAATAGGAGCAGAAAAAGACCGAGGAAAACTTGGCTTGATCAAGCTTGTCAAATACTTCATTATTCAGTTAGTTTTATTAAATATATTGTATTACATCCAACATATTGTTTTCAAATACATGTTCATTATGATCAAAAGTAGCAGTTAGCAGAGGCCTTCGTGAGATTCATTACTGAATAATTTTACTTGATGACGTCTTAAATATCTTCTTCATTTTTGTTGAGATATTAATGTAATTTAAAAAAAAAATTAATTAAACACTTGAATAATCCACTGAATTGAGTTTTATTTTTATTTCGACTAGTTTCGAAAACGACAATTGTTTTCATCTTCTGGTACAAATTAAAACTAATGAATAAAAGTATGTATAGGTGTATATATAGGTTAATAAATATAGGCAGGGGAGTTAAGGAACAACATTTTTTGTAAAAGGAAACATTGATAATAATGGTGACGTATTTTGAAACAGTATATTATTAATTATTGTTTTATCTGTATTTAAATTTTTATGTATTTCTAAATTTTCTAAATTATTCATGACTTGAACTTTATTTGTAACAGAGTGTAATAATTTAAGTGTATAAGAGTAAAATGAGTGGTTAGTTTCCATGATATGATTTGCAAATTCCGAAAAATAATTACTTGTTAGTCCACGACGATGTTCTCTATTTCTAATTCTTAGACTTCTCGCAGTTTGGCCAATATATTTTTATCACAGTCACCGCAAGAAATTTCATAAATACCGCTTCTATCTAATATGTTTACTTTTGATTTTAAGTTTCCAAGAATTTGACCAAAGTTGTCATTCCACAAAGTTAATGCCAAATCAATAAATAATATAATTTTTTATTCATTTAAAAGAGTACATTATTGTTTAAAAATCTCCTTATATTTCCCTTTGCTACATACAGTCGTAGAGTAAAGTGTCCGAATGTCGAATCAATAAAACAGGGCAATATAAATAACCGAAAAATAAACCTTTACGAAAGTGAGAGAGAAGGCCCGATTCGGTTTGAGATTTTCCGTCTCTTTTTGTCGCTATCGTGTCCTGTGGGTTGACCCGGGAAAATCGGAGGTGACCACACGTTCAAAATAAAGAAAAATGGAACAAATAAATAATAATGAATCTCTTACCACACCCCAATGGTGCATAGGGCACTGCTTCATATAAACGCAGTGTTATCTCGATCGATTACACATGAAGGAAAGGTGATCAGCCCTCCACTTCAGGTACCAGTCCAGTGTAATATTGAATAAATATTAGAGTGAAAAAATCACTTATATTTATTAAACCCCCCTGGGAATCGAACCCGGGACCTCCAGAACGGTAGGCGAGCATGCTGACCATTACACTACGGAGGCGGACAAATAAAATGGAAACATTTTTTATTTTGATTTCTGACTTTGTGGATATTTAAGGGAGTTGCTAAGTTAACTTAGTAGACTCAAAAAAATCTGTGTTTGATTTAAAATTAATACATAAATTAAAATGGAGTTCTACAAATTAAACGCCAAATAAAGTTAGTTTTAGCTAAAGCAAGTAAGTTAGTTTAGTTGTAGCTAGTAAAATAAGGTCGTATGTGGTAAATTATTTTCACACTTTTTATTTATTAATTTATTGGAATTTTACCTAGTCAATTAACACCTACTATTTCTTAAAATCTGATGTGGCACGTGTTTCGACGCATTCAGTAGGAATCAATGATGCTGCATCGAAACAGGTGTCATGATCAAATACCGTTTATTTTAAAATTCATTAAATTGGTTAGCAAGATGATAATAAAGAAAAAGCCTTATCAACCCCTGCCTTGTTGTGTACCTATATAATATTCCCGCTATTTTTTTTTAATTTAAGTTTTGTAATGATCTTCTTGGTGGAAGTCCATTATATATATTAAAAGAACAACTTACAATCAAAAAACTTTTTTAACATAAAATTTGTCTAGCCTTCCTAGTCTGATGACGTAGGTAGCGACAAAACCCAGTCACTTACCAAATAAAATTAATGTGAAAAAACCATGTTGACAGCATTTTGAGTGTGTCCAAATACTTGTTCACAAATCTGGATCATCTCCAATTATGGCAGTTATTTTTCATATTATTTTTTTGACATCTCAACATTTGTAAAGTGTCTAAAGTCTGTAAAGTGCTCACTTAAACCCGCCTATGATGGTCGTAATCTCCGTAAATGCCCATATTCTTCTTCATCTATATTGAGATGTCAAAAAATAATATGTAACTCCTATAGTTGGAGATGATCCAGATTTGTGAACAAGTATTTGGACACACTCAAAATTTTGTAGATGTTATATTTGTTTCATTTAAAAAACTAAAATTAAAGTAAATTTTTAACCATATGTATAAGCTTACTTTGTCGCAGAAAATATTCACTGTTTAATAAATTTTATTAAAGTAACCGACCTCTATGGACAATTTTTATAGACAATAGATACGCGTTCATTTGCTAGATCTACACTAGATCTTTAATACATTTTTTTTTGTGTTTCCGTGGTCAACTATTACATAATTTGAATGTTATTTTTTAGTCCATCTCCGTAGTGTAATGGTCAGCACGCTCGGCTACCATTCCGGAGGTCCCGGGTTCGATTCCCAGGGGGGGGGGGTAAAATAAATATTAGTGATTTTTTCACTATATTATTTATTCAATTACCCTGGACTAGTACCTGATGCGGAGGGCTGATCACCTTTCCTTCATGTGTAAACGATCAAGATTACACTGCATTTGTATTACGCAGTGCCCTATGCACCATTGGGGTGCAGATAAGGGTTTTATTATTATATATTTTATGTGTTGCTGTTGTTAACCCAAATAAATAAATAAATAAAGGTTGGTCACTCTGCGCGGTCACAAGACGTGCGCTCCGCAGCAGCCAGGACAGTCCACGTAGCTCGGGCGGTGGAGGGGGGCGCGGGGAGACCCGCCGGGGGGAGGGGGCGCGCAGGCGCCGCGGCGCCGCACAGCATCGAGCGGCGCGACACCCGCCCGGTCCCGTGTCACTCTCTGCTTTCTAGCCACCCTGTAGCCAAGGGGGGAAGATCTGTTCTTATACCACACCCTGTGTGTATATATACACATACCATATATATATAAATATATATATATATATATATATATATATATATATATATATATATATATATATATATATATATATATATATATATATATATATATATATATATATAAAAATACACACATTTGAGTTTAAGTAGATATATCTTGTCTCTAGATTTACATTATAAGCATGTTAACATCTTAACATGAGATGAAGAATAACTCAAGATGAAGAAAAATATGGAAATCTGGGTGTTAACAGACCTAATGACCTATCATATGCTGGTTAAGTGATCACTTTATACACGTGTAACATTCACCATTCATTCTACCCATTAATGACAATCACACTATTCAAATGTTTGGAGCCCAAAAATGTTGTAAATTACTGTTAATAAAATAACAACTTTATTGTTTTTTATTTTATTTTTAATTTAATTGAATAGTTTCAGTGGCTGACTCCAAACTCAGTCAGTGACTGAGTTTCATCTTTACCGACATCATGCTAATATTTATTGAAGATTTATCACGAAAACTAGAGTCTTCTAAACCTTAATATATCAATATTCGAGTATACCTATATATATAAGATATTTCACAACTACTAATAATTATAAATTTGGATAACTTATATAGCGCCATTTTCGTAAAATACTACCTCAAGGGCGCTTCAGGTTATCAGTATTTATATTATTTTTTTGACATCTCATCAAAGATGAAGAAGAATATGGAAGTCTGAGCATTTACGGGGCTGACGACCGTCATAGGCTGGTTTGAGTGATCACTTTACTCACGTGTAACATTCACCAATTCTACCCATTATTGACAACCACATTACTCAAATTCTTGGAAGTTCTATATATATGAACCAATTTAGAAACCTTGTTCTTGAATCACTAGAACTTCACTAGAGACATCTATTGGTGAGATGTAAAGAAGCTTTTTACTATGCAGAAACTCTTATATTAGTATGTGAGGTCCGAATCCTGGATTATAATCACACACATGAGAAACGCCAGAAAATAACATTTTCATTTTTATTATTAAGCTTATAATTTGACCAGATAATTTATTTACAACATTTTGAGTGTGTCCAAATACGTGTCATTTATGTTTTCGTTTATTAATCCTTTTAACCAGCTAGAGTCACAGTAATTCGTGACGGAATACAGGTATATTAAATATAAATAAAAAAGGTAACATAATGTCGTAGTAATACAAGTATGGTCAGAAGTCTGGAGGATCAATAAGGCAGAGATGGAAATATTCTTATATGTATAATACCTACATATATATGGAGGGTATAAAGCCTTCAGTTGGGCGCCATTCCTATACATTCGAGGCGTCGTTCATAGCAACATGTACAGAACCTATACATACTCGAAGCGTCGTAGTAGCTTTACGCGGTTAGGAGATGGGTCGTAGACACAGGGTGTATATGATTTCCTATATGAAATTGGGAATCGCTGAAATTTTCAGAATGTAAGATAATAATTATTTTGACATCTTAACAAAGATGAAGAATTGTATATTAGTCTGGGTATTTACAGGGCTCACGAACTGTCATAGGCTAGTTAAGTGATCACATTATACACGTGCAAAATTCAGCATTCTACCCATGATTGACAACCAAAATATGCAATTTTTTGTAACTCCTAGAGTTATCGTTAATCTCATGACACCTTGTAGGTATGGGTAAGTTACCAATGCCATCTATAGTTGGATTGGGAAAGCTTTGAATTATCATATTTTTTCATTTAATTTCTTTTTTTCTACGTGTGTTAAGTGATCATTTAACCTGCCTATGACAAGTCGTAAGCCCTGTAAAAGCTCAGGCTGCCACAATCCCATCCTGACATATAATCCATTTATTTTTTTAGAGAGAGAGAAAACCCTTATCCGCAACCCAATTGTGCATAGGGCACAGCGTCATATAAACGCAGTGTTATCTTGATCGTTTACACATAATGGAAAGGTGATCACCCCTCCGCTTCAGGTACCAAACCAGGGTAATATAGAATAAACATTACAGTGAAAAAATCACTTATTTTTATTTAACCCCCCCCCCCTGGGAATCGAACCCGGGATCTCCAGAACGGTAGCCTTGCGTATTGACCACTTTACTACGGAGGAGGACAAAAACTCTCTCCCGGAAAATTAATTTATTTTGATACGTAAAACATCTCATTAAAGTCCCATTTTTCATCCTAATTTGATGGTCGCTTCGTTTACGTTGGAGCTTTTAGTCCACGGGAGAGCTTTTACGTGTAGGGAAAATGAAACAGATGAAAGTAAAAAGCTTCCTTTGTGACGTGAGCTTTGGGAACCAAAGGGTCGTTCACACGACTCCAAGGGCCTACGCACAGCTATCGGGCACTTCGCAAAAGAGGACCACCGATCACAAAAATGGGATTTAAAATCGTCCATACAAATAGCTGGGAGCTTTTGATGTATGTGCACAATTTGCTTGATGTTTTCCCATTCTTTTTGCAGGTTGGCACTTTGGAGCAGAGAAGGTAGCTATGGGTTTATTTACATAAAAATGGCTAGGCTGGTATCTTGTATGGAAATGAAAACAAGACTTTGTACGGTTTTATGTATAATGTTGGATAGGTATCTATTTGTTGGGCTGAAAAGGAAAACATGCTTTGAAAGTATGAATAAGTATTGGTATAAATTACCTACCTAGCTACATTTTTAAATATTAACGATAAGAACCTAATATTGCTTTATAGGTATGTAGATGTATTATTTAATTAGTAGGTACCTACGTGAAAACACAGTTTGAAATAAATGGAGTGATAGAATTTCATACATGTTGCTCACTCCTTTCAACAACGTCATAAATAAAAAAACTTGATTTTTCAGGAGATCGTTTTTAAAGTTTAAGAATATAATAAAATGTATTTAAAAGAAATATCAAGCTACTTATTGAACTTTTTACTGTGCAACAGATTTTTTTAGATAAAACCTGAAGAGGTTTTCTCTATTTGAAAAATATTTAGTATATTAAAAAAACAATTAAACAATACCTTTTCTTCGAAATGCAAAAACAACACTTTCTGCCCTATAGCGGGTAAATATTAAGTTGAAAAAATGCCGCTTTTGCTGGGATATAGTTCATTTTCAGGGCATTTCGAAAACATGCACATCTGAAAATTGGCGATTTTTGATATATGACGTTGTTGAAAGGAGTAAGCGAAGTGTGTTAAGCGATACGCACAATGTACTCAAAAAAACTTTTGATAAAAAGTAGTTTTACAGCGAAAGCTAAACTGGCAGAAGGTACACAACGGAGGCCCGGTTCCAACCCTAGCGGATGAAAATTCATGATGATCAGTGTAAGTACCTACTTTCATCCTTCTTTTGCTATAGCTCTATGTTTGGAATTCAAGCATGGAGTTGGCAAAAGAAGGATGAAAGTAGACTGAATGCAGTCAAAGTGCTTTCTCTCAGACGAACAAACGATGTATGTTAGATGTTACAAATTATGAAATAAGGAAAGAATGCAGCAAGGTGTACTGAGATGTTTTGGACATGTGGAACGAATGAGTGAGGGAAGAATGGTAGTTAAAACAAATTTATGAGTAGAACGTAGTTATGTCAAGTACCTACCTACTTGAAAGTGGTCAGGTCAGGAGTTTGATGTTTCGGTGGGTAAATGCGGAAAAGGCGATTTTTTTACAAAGGCAGATTGATGTGGTGTTTTCCGCATACGCCTGCGGGTTAGTGGCGTGACAAACTGATTCATAAGCAATTTATCGTGACTTAATTGTATTATTTTGTGTTTGTATTATTTATTTATGTAACAACAAAAAAAGCGACAGCAAAAAATTGGTTGTCCATTTCTATAACCTTCTTTTATTTATTCAAGAGAAATTGTTACTAATATATATAAAAACTTTTGAAATAAATATATGTATAACTGAATGAATTTTCATCTTATATGCCTAATCTTCCAAAATGAAAATTTTCCTATCCCGACTGTCCTCTTCAGAGTTGTCAACTGCGCATGGCCGCGCCCCCGCTGGTGACACAGGACAGCGGGCGGCTCCACTGGCTGGCGACATCTCTAGCCCCGCCCCCCGCGACACAGTCGGCCAATCGGAGGGAGGGTCGCGTGTCACCAGACCCAATGACAATAGTAGAAAGAGGAGAGATGAGAATTTTAGATGTGATTTTATAAAGACCGGATTACATAGGACGGAATAGGGTGATTTAGAAGAGGAGAGAAGAATGAGCATTGATAAATTGGTGACACTAAGGTTAGTAGTCATAGATAAGTAGATAAGATTTGTGAACAAGTATTTGGACACACTCAAAAAGTTACGAGTAAAATAACTATATTTTGTAGATACATATCGCTCACTCCTTTCAACAACGTCATATATCAAAAAACTTAATTTTTCAGGAGACCGTTTTTAAAGTTTAAAAATTTAAAAATAAATGTCAAGTCACTTATTGAACTTTTTACTGTGCAACAAATCTTTTTTAGGTAAAACCAAAGGTTTTTTCTCCATTTGAAAAATATTTAGATTATTTAAAAAAATAATTAAAAATCACATTTCTTCGAAATGCAAAAACAACAAAGAAAGGAGAGCGATAACGCTCACTCCTGTCAAGAACGTCATATATAAAAAATACGTCAATTTTCAGTTGTGCATGTTTTCGAAATGCCCAGAAAATGTGCTATACCCCAGCAAAAGAGGCATATTTTTAACATAATATTTACCCGCTACAGGGCAATAAGTGTTGTTTTTGCATTTTGAAGAAAAGGTATAGTTTAATTATTTTTTTAAATATTCTAAATATTTTTCAAATGGTGAGGAGATGCATGAACGTGGAAGAGGCGAAGAATGTTTGCAAGGACAGAGTGGTGTGGCGCTCTATTCTCTCTGCCTACCCCTGCGGGGAAGCGGCGTGATGGTTAGTTAGTTAGTTTTTTAGGAAAAACCTTCAGGTTTTACCTAAAATGATCTGTTTCACAGTAAAAAGTTCCATAAGTGGCTTGATATTTATTTTTAATATATTGTGTTATATTTTTAAACTTTTTTATTTATTTATGACGTTCTTGAAAGGAGTGAGCGATATGTCTTGCTATGTTTAGATGTAAATTTAAAAAAAATATATTTGATTTTTCCATTTTTCTCAGATTCTTTTTTTTGGATTCTTTTTCTCATAACATGATTTGTTTTGTGGCATTGTGTCCCCAGGATATTCCGTCTCCGGTCTCAACTTTGTACCGATAAAACTTTGTCGTTTTAATTAAAGATATTTTATAGTTATATGGTTATTGCTGGGGCCCTATGCCGCGGGCTTCGGCGAACCGCTCCATTATTCTCTTTTACAGCCAAGTCGTATATATATAGGTGCCCGCAAAGCCGAGAAAAAATGCGCTCAGCAGAGCGGTCCGCTTGCCAAAGGCGTTCTAAGAATCCCCACCCGACGCTAGAGGTCTATCTGCATACCCCGAAATGTGTCATAACTGGCGATCGTTGTTTGACGAAAATGGTCCTAATGTCTGTCTCACGTCTTCTTCTTTCGGCTTTGCGTCTTCACTCGCCATATTAAGAAAGGTTTATATATTTATAAGATAATTTATACACATCGCTCACTCCTTTCAACAGCGTCACATTTTAAAATTTGTCAATTTTCAGTAAGTAGAGCATGTTTTCAGAATGCTCAGTAAATATACTATATTTATATATATGTGGCATATTTTTAACTTAATATTTACCCGCTAAAGGACAGAAAATGTTGTTTTCTGCATTTTGAAGAAAAGGTATTGTTTAATTATTTTCTTTAGTACACTAAGTATTATTCAAATGTTAAAAAAAACATTCAGGTTTTACCTAAAAAGATCAGTTGCACAGTAAAAAGTTCAATAAGTGGCTTGATATTTATTTTTAATACATTTCATTATATTTTTAAACTTTAAAAAACGATCTCCGGAGAAATCATGTTTTTTTTATATATGACGTTGTTGAAAGGAGTGAGCGATATGTATGATGCAGTTTTCTTGAGAAATCACTTGAAGGATTTTTAACAATAAACAGCAATTCAAATATTTAAATCATGATATGTTACTAAATACTTATTCTTCACATATATTAATATTCAGTATAATGCTACAAATATGTAATAACCTGATCAAGTAAAAGTTTTTCTCTATTTCAAGTAATTGAAAGTGGTCAGGTTAGGAGTCGGAATGATCGGCGAATATGAGTAATATGTGGAGATACATGAATGTGGAAAAGGTGAAGGTTGTTTGCAAAGACTGATTGGTGTGGCGTTTTTTTTCTCTCTGACTACCATTTCGGTAAAACAGCGTGATGGTTAGTTACTTAGTCAAAAGAAATGAATTAAAGCACACATTCACATAAGTAAACTGTAAATTTCCAATGGATTTATGCTCCATACTCTGTGATTAATTATTTAAATGGATTTCCTTAAAATAAGTGGCAATATAGGGTTGGTATTTATCCATATTATCAATAATTATCCTTGGTATCAAGGGATACTAAGGATAAAGAAGAAAGAAAAACACCATTTTTATCTTCCTAATTTACCTAATCACACATCACAATAATGGATGCTGTATCTAAATTTATTTGTTTATTTAAACTTCACATACAAAAAATAAATAAGTACATTAGCTTATTGGCTTGCTGCTAAAAAGCAATATCTTCCTACCAACAAAAGGCAGACTAGCGATATTGATCAAATCGTTTAATACCATATATAAAGCCGTTTGTAATCAGAAGGTGGATAGTACTTGAACATTAAAAAAAACATAAATTACAAATTAACATATAATTTAGTTCCATTTTAGTTCCGTGCGAGAAGGTAAAACATGGTCATTTTTTAAAATTGAAAATGAAGCATATGTACATGTATAATTGAGGCATATCTCAAATCAGATAACATTTTTTTTCAAAAGTGACACATTACCGGAAAGATGAAGGTGCCAGAAAGGGTTAAAATAAGAAAACGGAAAAGATTGACAAAGGTTTTTTTTATCACCCCACTTAACACCTTCAGTGCCATGTTGTACCAATGTGACAAAGACGAACAAAAGCTGCGTTTCTTGTTGTAAAGATGCCGAAAGGACAAAGGGTTCTAGGTTTTATATATGTACGTTCTAGTAATGATTTCGTCACCTCTTTTCTAAGTACGCCTGTGTGGCAATTATAGGGTTATAACAAAACAAATAAATAAATGAACAAAAAATATATATAAAAAACTGACGCATATGAAATGACGCTATATATATATATATATATATATATATATATATATATATATATATATATATATATATATATATATATATGTGTGTGTGTGTGTGTGTGTGCATAAAACACAAATGGTAGGTAGGTACCTACAACATTGTGTCCCTTTATGAGGTTTGCCCACATTCTTGTTTTTTGTGGCTCTGCGACAAAGAAGTCCCTTTTCAAAAATATGAATTATCTTTAAAAATCTAAATTGGTGCAATAAAAATGGGTTCTCACATAATCACACCAATATAATGTCAAACCGCCGTCCGCCGCGTGTGTCGCAGTCAACAAAGGATTCCATTTTTTTCCTATATCCTAAATTGTCCTGGAACATCTATGTTATAGCAAACTCCAGATTTTTTTTATATATGGCATATTTCCACACTAAATTGTCTTGAGGGATATGGAATGTGGATATCGAGACATGTGATTCACGCAAATTGTAATATATATACAAGATTTGTATCACAGAGCTTTCTTGATTTATGTAACTTTTTTTTTTAATTTAAATTTAATTCGGTATATATCACTAATTCTTAAAATCAATAGTGACCCGTGTTTCCATATATTCTGCATCGTTTAGAAACACCATTTTCAAACATACGGTGTTTGAAAATGATTCGGAATGTATCGAAACACGTGTCACTATAGATTTTAGGAAATAGCGGTATTTTATTAATTAAAAATGGATTGATATTGCCATAAATTGACCACCCAATCAATTGATAAAATTATTGTTTTTTTACTAACAACCCTTGAGTATGTCCAAATATTTGCCAACAGATCAGTATTCCACTTAGTAGTTATTTTAAATTTTTGATATGTCAACAAAGATGAAGGAAAATAAGTCTGGGTATTTACAGACCTTGCGGTCTGTCATAGGCTGGTTAAGTGACCATATTACAACTGTTTCATGAGATTGATCAATTCAGCCTATTAATAGATAGGAGTTCCAAAGAGTTCAGTTGTGTGGTTGTCAATCATGGGTAGAATGATGAATGTTACAGGTTTGTTACAAGTGATAACATTACCAGCCTATGACAGGTTATAAGCCCTGTAAATATCCAGTCTTCCAAATTCTCTTTCATCTATATTGAGATGTGAAAAGTTAAGAATATGGAAGTCTGGGTATTTACAGGCCTTACGATCTGTCTTATGCTGGTTAAGTGTTCACTTTAAACACGTGTAACATTCACCATTTTACCCATGATTGACAATCACACTGCTCAAAATTTTGGAAGTCATACAGAACTCATTGACAATCTCATGACTCATTGACATGAAATCTCCATGGATATAGGTACTCGTGTGGTATATTTTTTTTAAATAGTAAAAATGGCTGAACACAAAGTAAATAGTATTCTTTAAAACCCTTTTCCGCACCCCGATGGTGTATAGGGCACTGCATCATATAAACGCAGTGTTATCTCGATCGGTAATACATGAAGGAAGGGTGATCAGTCCTCCCCTTCAGGTACCAGTCCAGGGTAATATTGAATACAAATTAGAAAGGAAAAAACACTTTTATTTGTTTGATGCCCTCGCTGGGAATCGAACTCGGGACCTCCAGAACGGTAGTTGAGCACTACGGAGGCGGACAATACTATAAATATTTAAAATATTAGTCATTATAAATTTCTCATTCACTGGTAGATTAAAACTTGTTTCAACTGAGCTTGCCTATAAAACTAATAGTAATTATTCCCCATACTTGATACCACCTCTAAACGAGCGCTAGCAGTAAAGCAGACGACAATCATCCTATGCGGTCGTAAATTTTAAAAAGAAACCAAATCGTTGAGTTCGTTTTTAATTAGTGGCGTTCTCATGATGGCGACTTGGTCCATTTTATATGGCAACAAGTAATCTACGGGCACCTACCTCGTTTATAGTGGCAATACAAGGCGGTAAAGGGTCCATACACGGTCGGAAAATGAACTTGTATTTCACAACAATAAAAATAATAAATATGGATTGTTTATATAGCGCGCTTTCGTGAGAAATCACCTCAAGGGCGCTGTACAATTTTCAGTGATTTTAAGTTTTGCTTTGATATTTACATATATGTTGTTTGTCCACTTCTATAGTGTAATGGTCAGCACGCTCAGCTACCGTACTATAGGTCCCGGGTTTGATTCCCAGGGGGGTGGAAATAAATATAATTGAAATAATTAACTATAATATTTATTCAATACTACCCTAGACTGAAGCAGAGGGTTGATCACCTTTCCTTCATGTGTTAACGATCAAGATAACGCTGTGATTTTATGATGCAGTGCCCTATGCACTATGTGGTGCGGTTAAGGGATAGAAGAAAGAGAAGATAGTTACGTTATATCTAAGGATAAAAGTGAATGTGAAAATCGGATTTAATATTGTTAATTTATTTCATTTTATTTGGGATTTTACAGAACAGTTATTCACATAAACGAGTATTGCAGAATTTCACATTTTTAATTTTTTTTAAATAGCTGGAAGAAGGACGGGAGGGAGAAAAAGGGAATAAGGGAAAAGGGGAAAGATCAATGCTCAAATCAAAGATAAATTATTTAAAATGAGGGATACACAAAAAAATGTATGTCGTCTAATGTCGAGTTGAACATATCAAAATCCCGATATTCATGGTTAATCAATTTTGATGAACGATAAATAATGGAGCTTTATTTATAGTTTTTACTATGGATAAGAGATATGGAAAAGGTGGATTTTTATTTTAGATCAAACTGGATTGATCTTTTGTAATTTTAAATGTGCACATTGGTACCTATCATAAACCTTGTGACGTAGTTTTATATCTAATTGGCACGGAAAAAAAATGTCGTTTTTATTTATCGTGCATGGGCACCTTTATTTCGCGGTCGTGTGAACAAATCAAAGACATTGTTTAATAACTTTATTTGTCCGTGTGAGGACCTGCTTTATGGCAACGATACAAATTATTCAATTTTAAGAGCTGCACTACGATCCCATTATGCCGTAAGACGGTGGACGAAAAAAAGAAGCGAGAATCTCCTTTGCATTTTTATAAAAATATATATAAATATTGACATTGTTGGAATTCAAGATGAAATAGACTCTGGAATGAACTACCTCTACACGTAAAAAATGCACCTTCTATTTTAATCTTCAAAAAACGCCTGAAACATCATTATCTTACCTTAGAACCCTAACTGTCCATCTCCTCCTCCCCTGACCCCTCCTCTCTTTCTTAAACTTGCTACCTGATTCTACCTTTTTATCATTAGAATCCTAGAATACTTTTTTGTCTAATTGTTAATAATTGTTTTTTAGTTTTTTGATAAAATCTATTACATCAGACAATAATATGTATTAACTTTTAAAAACGTCTGAGACATTACTATCTGTCATTAGAATCCTAACTGTCGATCAAACCTCCTCCCTCTACCTCCTTCCCTAAACTCCCTTCTTCTTTTGCCCTCCTTATTATTTTATGTTTCTTTTTAAATGTCAATTTGTAATTTATGTTTTTTTAAATGTTCAAGTACTATCTGCCCACTGATTGCAAACGGCTATATATGGTATCAAACGTTTTGATCAATATCACTAGTCCGTCTTTGGTCGGTTGGAAGATATTGCTTTTTAGCAATAAGCCCGCCAATGTACTTTTTATTCTCTGTACATGAAGTTTAAATAAATAAAAATAAATAAATAAAAAATATTAACATTTTCGCTAAATCTCAAAAAATCTACTTTTATTAGGATTTTATTCCAGTTTTGTTCTCCACACACCACACATCCGATGTAAATGTGCGCATTTAAGAAGTACTCATACATATCACAAGAACTCGCCTCGCATACCACCGTTTACCATTTACACACTTCATGAATACACACAAAGCTCCAGAAAACTTACTAATCACCAATAACGCACTGTATGAAAACACACACAGCACCAGCAAAATACTCAAATCACCAAAAATAAACTACATATGTAAGTATTTGAAAATACACAAAGAATCAGAAAAGTCACGAATCACCAATAATACAATACATGAAAACACACAAAGAACCAGCAAAACACACAAATCACCAGTAACACACTATTTGGAAACACACAAAGTACTTAAAACTCACAAATCACTAATAACATAGGTACCTACTATATAAAAATACACAAATCAACGGAAAAACTTACAAATCACCAATAACACAAAGCACAAAGCACCTACCAGCAAAACACAAAAATCACCAATAATACACAATACTGAAACACACAAAGCACCAGCAAAACACGCAATTCACCAATAACATACTACATATATACGAAAACATACAATTCACCAATTGCAAACTTCATGACTGTGAAACAACTATGAAAAAATACATAGAATCACAGAACCACTTAAAAGAATATATACCTCGTTTGATCAAAGAAACTTTGTTTTATTTGTATAGTTTTGTTTTATTTGTTCATTAAAGCTGTGTAACGTGCTTGTCAGAAATCTTAAAGCTTTTGTCAGATCCCTGAATGCAGCAAAAGCTTTCGACATACTCGTATGTGCAGAAAAACATCACATTATTTTACTAAAACTAACTAACTTACCAACCATCACGCCGCTCTCCGCAGGGGTAGGCAGAGAGAATAGAACACCACACCACTCTGTCCATTCAAACATTCTTCGCCTCTTCCACGTTCATCTCCTCATACATACCCGCCGATTGTTACGACTCCTAACCTGACCACTTTCAAGTACTTGGCACACCTGATCGTGCTATGTTTTTCTCGGTCTTCCTCTGCTTCTTTTCCCAATAACATTCGCCTCATAAATTTGTTTTACCGTTCTTTCCTCACTCATTCGTTCTACATGTCCAAACCATCTCAACACACCTTTCTTAATTTTATCGATAATGCTTATCTCAGCTTTGCATTCCTTCCTTATTTCACTATTCGCACATCTATCATAGATCGTTTTGTCACACATTCTTCTGAGAGATCGCATTTCGACTGCATTCAGTCTACTTTCATCCTTCTTTTGCCAACTCCATGTTTCACTTCACTCCATACATTAGAGTTGGAACCAGGACTCCGTTGTGCACTGCCAGTTTGCGCTGATAGGTTTTTATTTGCTATAACTGATTTCAGTGCACCATTCACTTTGTTCCCAGCATTCACTCTTCTTTCTATGTCTTTATCAATCTTTCCATATAATATATTCCTTATATAATATATAAATAAACCAAATGATATATATGGATTTCCGAGAATGCTCTAAATAAATGTGAATCCTCATACCCGCCGATTGTTACGACTCCTAACCTGACCACTTTCAAGTATTTCAAGCATTTAAAGCATTATAGTATCTCAAATTCAATATTACTCGTGGATAGAAGTTAACCAACAAAAAATAGACACAACATCACCAAAATCTGCCAGAAACTTTTTAATAACATGAGAAAATCACTCCAGTCTAGATCCAATCTTTTTTAATGTCAAAAATGCGATTAGTTTAAGAAATCCAATTTGGAACCGGGTTTCGAAGTAATTATAAAGATTTATGTGTATATCTCATGTCTCCCTGAGAGGATTTTTGTTTGGATTTCAGTGTTGTCTTCGGAAGACGGATGACGAAGATATGGCAACCCCACAATTATCCCACAGTCTCTATTATCCGCCACTCCCCCTTATCCGCCCCCGAAGACGAGATTTGTCTAATGAATGGAGAACTCTCTCACAGCCTAGGTAGGCTTGGTAGGCATAAATAAAAGGCACTTAGATAGACATCATGTCCATATACCTACATGATTATTTTTTTAAGTGCCTACCTACCATTTGTACGTGACAAAAAATAAATCACAAGGCTTAAGGCAAAACATAAGTTAAATCACAACTTAATTTTCTTCAAACCCAGGTAACATTTGACGTTATTTAAATTTTTTTTATAAAACACCGTTTTTTATTTAAAAAATTACTTTTTCTTAGAAATAAATATATGGTTTTTAAAATGAAAGAGTTATTGAAAGGAATGGAGTTTAAAAAATATGTATAAAAATATTTATTCAATATTCTAAAAAAAAAACAAAAATCCAAAATTTAATCTCAACAAAATATCGGGTGTGACGTAACGACCGGCTCTCAGCGCAGGCGGACGCTTAATGAATTATATTATTGCTAGTAACGCCTTAAAACAAATTAACTGTTTTTTTTTAAACATAAGTTTAGCTGATTGATCGTATCGCAATATAGTCGAAAATAAACGTTAAAAAATATCAGGGCGTTCAATTAATGCAATAAAGCTTTAAATTGTGGAACGATATTTTTGACTAACCATCAAGCCGATTCTCCGCAGGAGTAGGCAGGGAGAGCAAAACTCTACACCAATCTGTCTTTCCGAATTCGGTCTTCGTCTGCTTCTATTACTAATCGCAATCGTCTCATAAATTACTTATACCTACCGTTCTTTCTCACTCATTCGATTCATATACCCTAACCATATCAACACACCTTTCTTAATTTTTTGGATAATGATTACCTCAGCCTTGAATTCGTTCCTTTTATCACCATTCGAACATCTATCATGCATGTCTAAGAGATCGCATTTCGACTGCATTTAGCCTTCTTTCATCCTTCTTTTGCCAACTCCATGCTTCACTTACATGCATTACGGTTGGAACCTAGTCAGTTTAATTTATGTTTTTAAACCCTTTTCCGCACCCCAATGGTGCATAGGGCACTGCATCATATAAACGCAATGGTATCATGATCGTTAACAGGAAAGGGGACCAGCTCCCCCCCACTTCAGGTACCAGTCCAGGGTAATATTTAATTAATATATAGATTGAAAAATCACTTACACCTATTTATTTGACATCCCCACTAGGAATCGAAACCGGGACCTTCAAAACGGTAGCTGAGCTCGCTGACCATTACACTACGGAGGCGGGCTTTGCAGTATCCGATCTATAAACCTTAACCAGTATGATCATTCTTGCTTAGGTAGTTAGAAGATATTGTTACATAGCAACAATTAGCCAATGCATATCTAACATATTAATTAAATAATTCTGTAGTTTTCCTTTTGGCCTTCTTAGAAGATCAAACGAATAAAATATACGCGAAAATAATAAATAATTTCAAATTAGATGCCATTTTGAAATTAAGCATTAATAACTTGACGTCAAGCGGTATCCTTTTCAATTCGAAGCTCCAATTTACAACGCTAAAACGACTTCTTTGTTTTCGGCCTCAATTGTCCCAGACGTCCTAAAAACAGGTCGCTCGCGGTGCAACGTTGACACCTGAAGGCCTTGCAGAGAATTCGTTCATCTCAAATGTGCCCGAGGACCTGGTTTCGGATGATCACTCGCTCGGGACGGTCGCGGCCGGGGTTTTGTGACGCGATGCCTAGGGGGTAGCGCCATCTAATTTTGTGGTCAAATCGGCCTGAGTTATTCTTTTGTCTTTTGGTCGTTAAGAAATTTACATTTTAAATTAACTCCACCACTTTTTATACAACCGTTTAATATATACCATAAACCTATCTACATACCTACATACATATATTAATACACAAGTTTTTTCTTAGCGTTGTTCACAATACAATATTAGGTAACGTCGAATAAAATTTATTTTGCATTCGTCTACGTATTATACGAAAGTGTCTACCGATTATTTTTGTTTTAGAATATATTTTTTCCATCGATCTTGCATTTTAATCACTGTCCCATTCATGGTATACTGGTGTTCCATTCATAGAACGGTGTTTATGAATGGGATATTTTAGGAAATTATTTCAAATCGATTTTTCAGACAGTTAAGTTAATTTTTTTTAGAAAACAAAGTTAAGCATATTTGTAGCTCAAAGATTGAATAAAGAGAAACTTCGTTTTCTTTTTGTGATTTATTTTACAGAGAAGAACTAGAGAGGCAAAATCAAAAACGTCCCATTCATGGGCACTTTCCCCTACACTGAATTTAGTTTCTTCCTATTTTTTTTAGCACTAAAAGCATTTTATTTGCTGTCAATAATATTTACTTTTTTAAAAAAATGTTAGTACTTAATGTTAGTCTACCGGTTTCGAGATGTACACATATCTTCGCCAGGACAATCACTGCACTTGCTGATTTAGTGTTGTCCTGATGAAGAGACAAGTAAATTCTGAAATCGGTAAAAAAGTTGGAATCCCGTAAAAAATTCACCCACGTAAATCATATTAAAAACATAAACCATATGCTATTACAATTTACTTTTCAGATATGGAACTGCGGTAATATATTTCAATTTGGAACTCCCTCAAATAATAGTCGCGGTCGTATGCATTTTGATTTTCAAACATGGAACTCCAGTAAATAAAAGTCGCGAAATTCATTTCAATTTCAAATTTGGAACTACCGCAAATAATAGTCGCAGTTTTATTTTGATTTTCAAACATGGAACATAAAAGGATAGTCGCGAAATCCATTTCAATTTCAAATTTGGAACTACCGCAAATAAAGGTCGCGACTGTAATTCGCTTTCCAAACTTGGGACTCCGGCAAATAAGAGTCGCGAATGTAATTTATTTTTCGAATTTGGGAGTCCGATTAGTTTTCGAATTCGCGCCCTCCTCGCCTCGGCCCTAGCGTGAAATGAAGGGCGTGATCACGTTGGAAACTCATTACAGTAATTCCAGGTTTGGACGTTCGTGTTAAATGGACGGTCCTGCTGTTCGGTTTTTTGTGGTCACCTCCAATTCGTTTCTTACTCCCTACACGTGTTTCGGCTCAGATCCGGATTCGGAGACATTCAATATTCAAACAATTATTAATAAATTATGCAAAACGTGACAATATCTGCCTTCGTAGTGCAGTGAATAACTCGTTTGGCTATCATACAGATATAAATTGGCTTTTGAAATCTCGCAAAGTACGTATATCGGAAAACCGATAGTGACTGCATTCGCTATCGTTTTTTGACACATGAGAATGAGATTAGTAAATGAAAGTGAAACATTTAGGTCCAGTAAAGGATAAATTTATTTTCTTTAAAATACCGTTCTTGTATTGAAAAAATCAGTTTTTCTCCGAAATAAATATGCATTTATATGGTTTTGAGTTATTGAAAGGTAAGGAGTAAAAAATTATAAAAATATTTTTCCAATACATATATATTTTTTTTAAATGTGTACGGAGACACGTTTGAGCCCTCGCGCGGTCGATCGCTTAATGAATTGGATGAGAGACTTAATAAATATTGCCTCTTTTACTCGTCCGAACTTCTTCGTGACTTGGAAGGATGCAAGGGATCTGGCAGCCGTCAGAATAGTCTATACATAGATTTTGGACTGCATATGCTCCATATATGGAGCTCATATGATCAAGAAAAATAAAAAGAATGCTACGATACAACTAGAAAATATGTCTTATAACTTTTTTGCGTGTTTTTTTTAAAGGTCAAATTTAAAAGTGGTTTGTGAATACGCACAGCTATAACTTAAAATTACACCAAAATCTACAAATCATTTTTTTAAGGCACTTACTCATACTGTGGTCCCAAGAAGGTTCACTCGCGCTGTATTCCTGAATCCGGCCCCTCCAGTGTTCCTTTTAGGGGCATATATCTTTTTGATTAATGTTTCGCCGAAGTTGGTTTCGCCCACAGAACTAACTCCTTTTGTTTAATTTCCAAATTGCAAGTCCCCAAATAGGAGAGGCTTCTTCCCGTAAAAAAAATAAATACCAAAAGTCCTTCCTTCCTTTGTTGAAAAAAATGTAAGCAATAATATAACTGACCAATTTATTAAAAACAATAAAAAATAATGACCCTATTTTAATACGTATTCGTTTATTAGATAACATAGATGTAGGGTATATCGTCCAGGGTAAACATCCTTAATTTTGACATGAAGAGAATAATATTACAATTATGGACATGATACTATTATGGACATAATAAAACAAAATATTATATATGGCTCTTTTGATCAAAAGAACTTTGATTTTAATGCAATAAAGTAGTTCAACCTACTTCCATTATCTATAAAGGCATTTAATAAAAAGATATTAAAAATGAGTTATTAATGAATGGATAATGAAAAAAGAAAAATCTGAAATAAATCGTATCATTCGGTCATGTGCCTGGGACAAGCATTAAGTAAATAATTAACCTTCATGCTTTTCCAAAGGGGTAGACAGAGAGAATAGAACCCCACAACAATCAGTCTTTACAAACGATTTTCGCTCCTTTCACATCCGTGCATCTCCTCATATATCGTAGTCGTACAGGGGAAAGTGACCAACTAACAAAACGTAAAATGTTCTGGAGGGCCATTTAAGTCACTTTTGCTTGGCAAGAAAATAAACATCAATGCAGTTAGTCATTTTTGACAAGTCAATATATTATACTTCCAAGTTTAAAATCCTTTGGTATTTTTTTCAGGGCAATATTAAGCTAGTAAGATATCAAATAGTCAATGATCACGTTTTTCTAAGAAATGCACTTAGTCACATTATCCTGTATGACAACGATATACCCGCTGATTATTGTGACTCCTGATCTTACCACGCCCAAGTTTTTAAAATACTTGATAATGCCAAGTTACACTCGGTATACCTTTGCTCCTATTTCCAACTTCATTCACCTCATAAATTTGATTTACTGTTCTTTCCTTAGTCATTCGTCCTACATTCAAATCATCTTAACGCACCTTTCTCAATGTTATCGATAATGTTTATCTCAGCATTGAATTCTTCTTCTATCATACATCGTTATGCCGCACATTCGTCTAAGTGATCGCATTTCGACTGCATTAAGTCTACTTTCACCCTTATTTTGCCAACTCCACGCTTACTACCATATCCATTAGGATTGGCAATCATGTTATACATATTTCTGTACCATCCATGAATTCTTTGATCTTCCTATAGATGTCTTTCGAGGAAGATCCATGGTACGAGTAATTGCCTAGTTCACAACATATTCAGATACTCTGCATCCTATGAGCCTATATCATTTCATATCATCTCTACTTTACAATTGATGTGCGTTACAGCCAGGTTTCCACGAACGCGTGAACTCTTTATTACGACTCTAAAAGACTCTCCAGCTGACCATCTAAGCATTCATACTTCAGCAATTTCTAGATGCCTAGAGTAGGTGTTGTACATCGTCCAGCATTCGGAGCCATTGAGGGGCAGGTCTGATAATATAATTGCAAATACCAATATAGGAACTCGAAGAAGATCCGTGGCGACTGCCTGGTTCACAATATGATCAGGTTCTTCGCAGTAATAGGGAATATGTGTAATGCCATTTGGTCAATTTCTCACAGTGAATACGACTGAGGGCGTGGTCATGGCCATCAGAATCTCATCAGGAACAGTGTCTATCCTCCATAGTCCTGTATTCCTTGTAATGACTAAACAGGGACTCGTGTCCCATGTAAACTGAGATTAATTTCCTGTACATCCTACTTATAATTAGTTCGTGACACTGACGTATAGATCTACCCTCATACCATCACAACAAACAAATATTCTTAGTTGGTGCATCAAAAAAATATTGTTGCATTTATTTAAGTATTTATTTACGTCCGCCTCCGTAGTGTAATGGTCAGCACGCTCGGCTACCGTTATGGAGATCCCGGGTTCGATTCCCAAGGGGGGTAAAATAAATATAAGTGATTTTTTCACTATAATATTTATTCAATATTACCATGGAATGGTACCTGAAGCGGAGGGCTGATCACCCTTCCTTCATGTGTAAACGATCAAGATAACACTGCGTTTATATGACACAGTGCCCTATGCACTATTGGGGTGCGGGTAAGGGTTTTATTATTATTATTATTATTGATTTAAGACTTTAATTTATAATTACACATTTCTACCTACCTACTTATAAAATTGATTATTCTTAATATCTATATAAAATTGAGTAACTTTGTTTTTACCACTTTTTTTATAAATACAACTTAATCTACCGGTTTCGACAATACCTTGTCATCATCAGGGCTTATTTTAAATCAAAAACATTAAAAACATTAACTCTCACAAATAACTTCCACACACTCCATAAAAATCCTAAATGTTATCGAGTGTGTGGAAGTTTTTGGTGAGAGTATTTTAATGTCTTTGATTTAAAATAAACCCTGATGATGACAAGGTATTTTAAAAAACCAGTAGGTTAAATTGTATAAATAAAAAAGTGGTGAAAACAAAGTTAATTAATTTTATTAAGACAAGTTTCTCCCTCTCTAAACACAAGTATCTACTTTATTAGAGAGGTAGAAACGATATACATAAGATGTTCTGTATATTTACCTATTTTGTGTTTCAAAAATGTATTTTTGTAAAAAAAAAGTAAAAAAAAAAAAAAAAAAAAAAGTCCGCCTCCGTAGTGTAATGGTCAGCATGCTCGCCTACCGTTCTGGAGGTCCCGGGTTCGATTCCCAGGGGGGTTTAATAAAAATAAGTGATTTTTTCACTCTAATATTTATTCAATATTACACTGGACTGGTACCTGAAGTGGAGGGCTGATCACCTTTCCTTTATGTGTAATCGTTCGAGATAACACTGCATTTATTTGAAGCAGTGCCCTATGCACCATTGGGGTGCGGTAAGGGATTTATTATTAAGACATAAAATGTGCCACTAAGTGTCTGCGGAAAACATTCAAGAAATGATTATTCTTAACATTTAAAGTGTGTCTTAATCTTTGTTTACATACATACGTAGGTATATGAGTTTCCTAACTTTGGAGTTATTTTTATGTGTCTTCTTCATCTATGTTGGGGTATCAATTTAATAAAAACCTTCATATAAATAACTCCTAGGTGGATCTAGTATAGAATTTGTGAAAAAAATGGTCATACTCAAAATATTGTCGTCATTGACAACGATTGAGTGAGTCCAAATACTTGTTCACATTATGAGATATTTAAACATTGTTTGCCATCTCAACATAGATTGAAGAATAATATCAAAATGTTGTCAGTAAAATAATCTGATTATAAGCCGCAAAAAAAAATCAATTTATGTTTTCAGGCGTTTCCCAGTATGTAAAATAACCCGGTTATAACCTTGCATATATTCAAATAAAAGGGTCTCTGTAACATAGATGGCTCCAGTAAACGCACATGTACGGTTTCATGAGATTAGTGACATATAGGTAGGTACTTATATGTAGGAGTTCCAAAATTTTGAGTAGTGTGGTTGTCAATCATTGGTAGAATGGTGAATGTTGCACATGTGTAAAGTGATCACTTTACCAGCCTATGACAGCTCACAAACCCTGTAATTACCCAGACTTCCATATTATTCTTCGTCTTCGTTGAGATTTCGTAAATATTTATATACAACATTTTAAAAGTGTCCAAATACTTGTTCACAAATCTGTGTTTTTTTTCATTTGGGAGTTATTTTAAATTAAAAGCTTTCTCAATGCAACATAGATGGCTCTTTTGATATGATGGATCAGTTGAAATTAAAAAGGTTGATATATAAAGCTTTTTTAGATTCGAATATATAAGTTTTAAAATGGGATTTAGAATTTAAATGAAGGTTATTTATATCTTTTTTTAAATTGGTTGAAAGTAAAAAAAAAATATTTTGACTTGCCGACAGCGTATTGTATTTTGAAATATGTTTAAATTGACTCAACTCCACAAATGTTAGTGGCAACTCAATTGGGACTGAATGATGTTATTAATGGACCATCTCCACTTTTTCCTCCTTCGACTTTCCATTCACCGTTGAATAATGATGTGACATCTTTCAAAAAATCAAATGAAAGGGTTAAGAAATTCGATTTGACGAATGTATGTTAACGTTTTGACATTTTTCATGGACCTAATCTATCTCGATCACTCTTTAATCGTCGCTTATACAAGCAAAAGAGACAAGTATACTCCATATATATATTTTTGATGTATGGCTAAATGAATACCTACCATTAAAAATATATTTGTATGTTAAAAGGTTATAATGAAGTGTCATTCGGACCATAAAAAAAATTGTGTGAGGTGTGTTCGAATGATTTGGGCATGTGAAACGAATGGATGAAGGAAAAATTATGAGGCAAATTGAGGTTGGTAATTGAAGCAGAAGAAGACCATGAAAATCTTGGCACAGTCAAGTATTTCAAATACTTGACTGTGCCAAGATTCTGTTCAAAAAGTCTGTTCTGGAGTCAGCGCGTATGTATGAGGAGATTCATGTATGTGGAAGAGAGGAAGATTGTTTGCAAAGACAGGTTGATGTTGCGTTCTATTTTCTCTGCCCACCCTTCAGGAGAAGCGGCGTAATGGTTAGTTAGTAAGTTATATTTATAATATTTTCCTTTTGAACCCGGATTTGTGAACAAGGATTTGACACACTCAATATGTTGTGAATACGTTAAAACGTTTAGGTACATAACACATGAATATTTTTTTATGTTCAAATGAGCAGCACTGTCTTCAATCGCTGTTTTTTAACGCTTATGACAGATCGTAAGCCCTGTAAAATACCCAGAAATTCATATTCTTCTTCGTCCATGTTGAGATGACGACCACGCTACTCAGATTTCGGATGTTGGATCGAATAGGTACATTTCTCCTTTAATTGACAAAGTAAAAAATAATCTAGCCTATGACAGATCGTAAGCTCTGTAAATACCCGGACATTCATATTCTTCTTAATATGGGTTGATAAGTCAGTAAAAATGAGTCCTAAGTGGAAACCCAGACTTGTGAACAAGGATTTGGACATAGGTAGGTACCTACTCAAAAAGTTCTGAATACGTTTAAAATTGTATATTAAAAATTAATAAAAATTACTGTTATTAATGTTAATATGACTGTTATTAATGTTTAAATGTGTTCAAATATTTATTCAAGTTTAACGGTCTTTTTTCTTTCTTCTAGCAACCCAAACCGCACAACGTGTTCCAAATTCAAAAAAGCGTATCCAGTGTTGCCATAAAACTTTAATGACGGCTCTTCCTTGTGTCAAATGATTTTTTTCACCGGACCACACAATGTGTCCGCGCGGGAAATTCTCTAAAAAAGAACGACCGAATTCAAATTCTAACCGCCGCGAGCCAATCGGAGGCCCGGGAATGTCTTCGAATTTAGAAGGGAACACATTTTGAAAACGGAATAAATTTGAATATCATTCCCGCCAACGACGGCTGTGACGAAGATGATGTGAGTGATATATATCAAATGTACGTGTAACCGTCAATTAGGTGATCTATAGGCAGATTAATCTGTATTGGGACATTATAATACCCATTTGGAAATATGACTACAGGGTGTAACCAAAATATACATAATTTTTATTATTATTATTATATTCCTTCATAAATTATCATATGCTATAGAGAGATCGATATTCGTGCATAGATAATTGAAAACGTGTATATTTATATATATATATATATATATATATATATATATATATATATATATATATATATATATATATATATATATATATAGATTTATACTATCCACTGACACTTCGTGATGGAATTGCATTTTTAATTTATTATTAGATTAAAACCAATATTTTTAGCTTTTCCACTTTTTTATTTGACCAGCGACCGGGTTTCGTCGTTACCGATATCATCAGACTGGTCTGATGATGTCGGTAACGACGAAACCCGGTCGCTGGTCAAATAAAAAAGTGGAAAAGCTAAAAATATTGGTTTTAATCTAATAAAATATATTTTTTTTTTGACATTTCATCAAAGATGAAGAAGAATATGGAAGTCTGGGCATTTACGGGGCTTACGACCGTCATAGGCTGGTTTGAGTGATCACTTTACACACGTGTAACATTCACCAAAAAAAGTAAGCCCCGTAAATGCCCAGACTTCCATATTCTTCTTCATCTTTGATGAAATGTCAAAAAATAATATGAAAGTAACTCCTGTAATTGGAGATAATCCAGATTTTGTGAACAAGTATTTGGACACACTCAAAATGTTGTTAATAAAATATATATATATATATATATATATATATATATATATATATATATATATATATATATATATATATATATATATATATATATATATATATATATATATATATATATATATATATATATATATATATATATATATATATATATATATATATATATATATATATATATATATATATATATATATATATATATATATATATATATATATATATATATATATATATAAATATATATATGTATATTTATATATATATATATATATATATATATATATATATATATATATATATATATATATATATATACATACAAATATATTTATATATATGTGTGTGCATGTATGTATATGTACACGAACATCCACACAGTCAAGAATGTATGATGTATGAATGGAAAATGATCTGGCGATGAATGAAAGTAAGTCAAAGGTCATGGTGTTTGAAAGAGAGAAAGATATGACAGAATGCAAGATTATCGTACACGACGAATCCCTGGAACGGGTGCAAGAATTTTTATATGTAGGAAGCATGTTCACAAGGGATGGAAAAGTGGATAATGATATTGAGAGAAGAGTGAATTCAGGGAATAGAATAAATGGTGCTTTGAACAGAGTGATTCTAAATTAAAATAAGAAATAGGAAGCCAAGCTAGAAGTTCACAACGGAGTGCTAGTACAGACACTGATCGATGGAAGCGAAACATGGAACTGCCAATAGAAGGGTGAACGCCGTTGAAATCCACTCCTTCAGATAATTGTGTGGAAAATCATTGTACGACAGAATTAAAAAACGAAGATATAAGAAAGGAATGTAAGGCTGAACTAGTGATAGTTGAAAAGGTTAACAAGAGTTATTAAAGGTGGTATGGACATGTGAAGCGAAAAGCGAATGACTAAGAAAGTATATGTGGCGATTGTGCGTGGAAAAACAGAACGAGAACGGCTGAAAAAGACTTAAAAAGGCACGATAAGATCAATCAGAATCTAAAATCTGGTGGTGTAAAAAGTCTGCGTAATTGGAGGGCATTTTTGACTAGATGTATGGATGTGAAGGAAACGAAGAGTGTATGTCGGGACAGAAAAGTATTGCGTTCATCCTTTTTGCCTACCCCTGCGGGGAAGCGGCGTGATGGTAGTAGAAGTAGCAGTAGTGTATAAGGAAGCGATTACATTTTATTATGTGTGAACATTCTTTTATTTATTTCACTGTGTATAATTTTCAGTTTTCATTATTTAATTTGAATTTTAAAGCACCATTTTATTTTATTAGACTAATCAAGTTTATTATTTATTTAACACTTTTCTATTGTTTTAGCGTATTATTGTATCAATAAATCAGACGTGATTGTTCTAAGATGCATAATTTTAATTCAATGTTAATAGTATAATTTCTAATTTTTCTTAAGAGTGCAGTCAACAAACAGGTATCATAGAGAATTTTACCTCTGTATAAAAACATAATTTTTGCTTAAAAGACCGTGTTAAGCTGGAGTTGATAAAGGAAGGAGGAAAGTATGTAGGTTGAATGCAGTCGAAATGCGATCCTTCAGAAAGTGTGGGGCAAAACGATGTATGATGGATGTTCCAACGGTGAAATAAGGAAAGAGAGAAATGCTGAGATAAGCATTATTGATAAAATAAAGAAAGGTTTTATTTTGGAAAAATAACTCTTTTTTCGAAATAAATATATGTATGGTTTTTAAAAGAAAATAGGTATTAAAAGGTACCGTGTTGTTTTTTTTTTTTAAATATATATTTATTCAACAAAAAAAAAACAAATTCTAATATTTATGGTAAAACAAAATTATGCGCGAACAATACGTGTGGCTTCTCGCGCTGCTGGTCTCGTACTGAATTGTGTATTTGAGAGTACAACCTTAATAAAAAAGTGTATATTTTATTTAATGTTTTACTCGTATCTGGCTTATGTATACTCCACTATTACTACATAATTTTCATTTCAGAATAATTTTTTCTGCTTTTAACGTAAATTCAGTCATGCTTCTATTGTTTGCCATGTGATTGATTTATTTATTTATTTATTTATTTTCGTAATTCAGAACTCAGATTGAACGTGATTGTAGAGATCCCAATCTCATTCTTACTGTTTTATTTAAATTAATTTATGTTTGTATTGTTTCGTACAGATTTTAATCTTCCATATCATATAAAAAATATCTCATTTCAAGCATTTATTTGTTTAAAGTCTAATTAAAGTATAATACTATTAAATCACTTACTTTTGTGTGTAATACGTTTTTACTTTACTTTTTCTTTGTTCAAATTCATGAGGTTAATGTGGTTGGTAAAAGTAGCAGAGGAAGACCGCGGAAAAATTGGCAAAGTCAAGTATTTCAAAAACTTGAAAGTGGTAATAATCGGCGTGTATGTATGAGGAGATATATGAATGTGGAAGAGGCGAAGATTGGTTGCAAAAGACAGATTGGTGTGGCGATCTATTTTCTCCGGTTACACATGCAGAGTCCGCCTCCTTACTGTAATGGTCAGCATTCTCCGATACCGTACTGGAGGTCCCAGGTTCGATTCCCATGAAGGGTCAAATAAATACAAGTGATTTTTTTCAATTTAATATTTGTTTAATATTTCCCTTGATCAGTCAAGGTACCTGAAGCGGAGGGCTGATTACCTTTCCTTCATGTGTTAACGATCAAGATAACACTGCATTTATATGAAGCAGTGCCCTATGCACCATCGGGTGCGGATGAAGGTTTGATGTTGTTGATGAAACCTACGGGAAAGCGGTGTGATGCTTAGTATTCTTACTAAATAAATAATTTTATAATTATTTTATAATTCTATAATATCTCAATAAAGATGAAGAAGAACATGGAATTATGGGCATTTACGGGGCTTACGACCGTCATAGGCTGGTTAAAGTGATCACTTTAAACTCGTGTAACATTCATCTTGATTGACAACCACACTACTCAAATTCTTGGAAGTTCTCTATATTGCCCCGTAAATGCTTAGACTTCCATATTCTTCTTCATATTTGTTGAGATGTTATAAAATAATATGAAAAATAAAAAAAACTCCTAATAATCCAGATTTGTGAACAAGCGTTTGGACGCTCTCAAAATGTTGTCTATAATTATTTTATCCAAATTCTGGGTTGCATAGCTGGATTCGCTGATCCGGATTCTTTATTGTACCTACTAGAATTTCAATGACGGTTCTCGCAAATATCATATCGCGACCAGAGATTACACAAGTGCGTCTGTAGCGAGAAGCTGTAGTCAAATGGCTTTGTCGAGTGATGGACCGAATGGTCTCTGGTTCGCATCCGCTCAGCGCCGATACTTGTCGTTCGCTGTTGGCCGCGTAAACACCCCGATAGTTTATAAACGATGCCCCCCTCGACCAGAAAGCGACAACATTTTTTTTTTTTTTAATTTATAAAATTTTGTGTCAAATCTTTTTGTCACAAATCTTGGTTTATCCACTTGTTTCAATAATTTATTGGATTTATTTTAATTAATATCAGAATATAGATGTAGAACTAAGTTTTGTGCTGGCATTGCATTTTATAGAATAAAATAGCAACTGTATAGTTTTTTCCACAAAAATTTTATTTGACTAGCGACCGGGTTTCGTCGTAACTGACATCACCAGACTTATGTCTGACGATGTTACGACGAAACCCGATTGCTGGTCAAGTAGAATTTTTGTGGAAAAACTATATGGTTTTTATTTTATTCTATAGATGAAGAACGTATTTAACTCATTCACAGATGGTGTCGAAAACTCGAACGTGAAAAATGTCAATTAAAATATTTATATAACATCCGAAGTTTCAGTAGTGTGGTTGTCAATCGTGGGTAGAATGGTGAATATACATATGTAGATGATGGAAATATGGATCTTTGATTATTTACAGCGTTTACGACCTTTTAAAGGCTGGTTTACGTGATGATCTAATACACCTGTAACATTTACCATTCCACCCATGATTGACAACTGAACTAACCAAATTTATGATGCTGTATTTATTCTTAATAACTATGATAATTAAGAAATAGTGTGATTTAATAAGTAAAACTTAAACCAAAAATGGATATATTTTACCACAAAGTTACTGGCAAGTCAAGTAACGAGATTCATTAATTGATTCGCCAGTCACTTTGTGGTAAAATGTATTCATTTTCAATTGAAGTTGTACTTAGTAAATACCTTCCACTATTTCTTAGATAAATAAAACTAAGAAACAGCTCCTACCCCCTCTTCAACCTTCAACGTCCTAAGTAAAATTTAGAATTACCGTGTTTGAAAATATTCACATAAGCCGTTTGTGCACTACACGGAATTTTACCGTCCGGCAGTCCGGTTTTGAAAAATAAAAGCGACAACGACAGTTTAGCGTGATCGAATTTACGCGCAACGTGTTGTGTCCAAGAGCACCGATCCGGAGAAAGATGGACATAAGCACAAGCCTATCCAAGCCAATCATCGTTTTATTACGTAACTGAAGTGCCGGACGGTAAAATTCCGTGTGGTGCACAAACTCCCATACGGTGTTTGAAAATGCCCCGGAATGCATGGAAATAAGTGTAAAATAGATTTTAAGAAAAAGTGGTATTTCCCAAGTTGAACTTAAATTTAAAATCTTTTTCTTATCCTCGTTCACGTCCAAAGGCGCATAGAAAATGAAGAATACTGCTTGATATTCCCATTCGGTTGACTGTACCACCTTCCTAAATATGTCCCGTCGTGTAAACACGCCACTAGCTTTCCTCGTAAACAAGTGTTCAATCGTTTCATTTTTATTTATTTTTCCTAGTTTCCAACCGTAAAACATGGTCACACCACTGAAATAGAACAGGATGTCCATGAGCACGGGCCACTTTGTCGGGTGACCACGATGAGAAAATAGCTCTATGTTAAAAATTAATTTCATGTAAAAACAATATGAAAAATATATCTTAAATGAAAAATATTTCGTGGTAAAGTGATCACTTAAACAAGCCTATGACGCTTGTAAACCCCGTAAATGTCCAGACTTCCATATTCTTCTTCACCTATGTCGAGATGTGAAAAAATAACACTTAAACTGATTTGTACTGTTAGTTGGTACCTACATGTTAAAATATATACATACATATATGTATATATAATATAATTTAAGCAATGTGGTTGTCAATCATGGGTAGAATGGTGAATGTTACAGGTGTATAAAATAATAACTTTGAACACTGTAAAATAACCATCTTATGACAGGTCGCAAGCCCTGCAACTACCCAGACTTCTACATTTTAAGTCAAGTTTTAAACTTATTTTACCAGATCGACGCAGTCGATCATTACACGACTGATCAGTCGAGTGTTCCAGATTCTTGGATATAACTAACCATCACGCCGCTTCTACAGGGGTAGGCAGAGGAATAGAATGCCACAGCAACTTGTCTTTGCAAACAATCTTCGCTTCTTCTAAATTCATACATCTCCTCACATTATTTCGATTATTTCGACTACCTAACATGACAACTTTCAAGTATTTGAAATATTTGATCGTGCCAAGTTTTCCTCGGTCTTCCTCTGCTCCTATTTCTAACAACACTCGCTTCAAATTTTTTTTTAAATACTCATTAGATTCACATGCCAAAACTATCTCAACACACCATTCTTAATATCATCTGTTATGCTTATCGCAACATTTGTGTTTTTATTTTTGTTTTCTTTGTGATGTTACCTCAGCTTTGAATATATTGTCATAAAACGGCATAACACCCTTAAAACCAATTGCAATAAATAAAGAACAGATTTTCAGTATTTAAAATTAGGAGCAAAAAAAACATTTTCGATCGTTGGTGGTTTTTTCTATTTTAAAAATTCGTTCGTCTGTCGAAAGTGGTCGTAATGGGTTTGGGGTTCGTTGCATAAATACCATTTCATAATCAAAACTATACATTAGCTAATCAAAGATCGATAAAACCGCAAAAGTTGTGTGATCTTCAAATGGAAACCAAATCGGTAAACTAGTAAACAAACACGACAAAAATAAAATTAGGCAAATCGATTGTAATGCGTCGATAGAGGTAGGAGTCACCTTAACCCTTCATTGGGTCTGTATTTCATAAAAGTGGTTATTTTTAACACGACAAAAAACATAGTTGACTAATTTGGCATTAACTTAGGAATAATATTAAAAATAATACTTAAAGTTCCGAGAAGAACTCCCACAGAGAAAATATTAAAAAAATAACAACTTATAAAAATCTATGATAACCTACATATGCAAAAACAATCTATCATTTTGCCATTTTTTATTTATTTCATCAATTGATTCGACTCACTTTGTGGTAGTATCTATCACTTTTTTATTCATGTTTTACTTGGTAAATACCAACCACTAATTTTTTTAAACCTATTACGACACGTGTTTCGATGCGTTCCGGATCATTTACATCACCTTATATGATGCTTAGTTTAAATTTTAGAGTTGTGTCCTTAGAACGTTGAAAGATGAAGAGAGGATTATTTTTTTGTTTTTATATTTTTTATCTGTGGTAATTAAGACAATAGGGGGGAGGCTGATTGCTTTATTTTCATTCATGAATTTTAATTGTTAATTTTTTTATTTATAAAACAATATTCGTTCATTTTATATTGACCAGGAATTTAAAAATAAAATAAATATTCATTAAGTGCGATAATCAAAATACAAAGAGTGACGAAGAATTGCAGTAATTTTAGTAATAATTTAAAAATCATCATTTTCATAAAACACAAAAAGAGTATTTAGTAATTAGGTAAGGAGTCGAAATAATCGGCGAGTAAATATGAGGACCCCCATGAATGTAGAAGAGACGAAGATTGTTTAAGGGTCTTATTTTTAAAATATTATTTTTACATAATTTCTGTCTTTATAATACGTACATTTTGTGAATTAGTTATTTTTTTCATGTAAAAAGAAACCACTCCCGAGAGAAAGTCTGATATCAATTAATGTATTCCCGGAAAGGTAAAAAAAAATAAAAAAAATATTGAAAAATGTTAGAACAATACCCCAGTTGTGACATAGAGGGTTATCAGCAGAAGTTTACAATAACTGTCGCGGCATAGCGCTTAACGTCAACACAGGGGAGCATTGCTTATTATGAAATTAGGAAGAAATAGCGAGCTACGCGTGACCCGTGTGTGTGCGCGTGTGTGTGAACCAAACACGAGTTACTCAAAGGCACAGAAATAGAAGAAAAATTAAACAGAGATCATATTCCCGCTAATACCAAGAGACGAATTTCCAAAGATGAAAATATTTAATAAAATGCCAAAAGTGGTTTTTCTGCGGTATCCAATATTTAAATATAATAATAAAATATTTGTATGAGACCACTTTTTTAGTTTATTAATGTAAACGCGACTAGTTTCAAGAACTACAGATGTTCTCATTAACAGGTGAAAATAAACTGTTGATGAGAACATTCATCTGTGGATGAAAGCATCTCATCTAGTTCTCGAAACTAGCGTTTACATTAATAAATTCGAAAAGTGGGCTATTAAAAGTATTTATTTTTAGATTTTCTGGTCAACGGGTGAAAATAAAAACTATTGATGGGAGAAATCACATTTTCGCTCTCGAAACTAGCAAAATTTTTGGGTACAACGTTGTATTTGAATAAACCCCTGTTTTCGTATAGGTGCCTGGGAGAACTTTAAAAAAATAAGTTCTTTTACTGCAATGGCAGTGACATCTGTTGAGTGTGACAGCAACACATGCAATACTTAATATTGCTAATTGTGGACAGCGTGCTTCATGACAGCTAATGTCATTTTACTATTTGTGACAGGTGTTTTAACTGCAAAAACAGTTTTATGATTGCAATGGCAGCACAATCTGTTTAAACCAATATGATCCACAAAGTTAAAGCTTTCAATATTCAAAACATTTTTTTTCTTCCTTTTAGTCAGACTGCGTCATAGCAATGCGTATTAGGTTATATCAAGTTTGATACAATTTTACACGATGCAAATTCTATGAGTTATATTTACATTTGAAAATTTTCAATTTTGAGGGAGATCACAGAGTTTTCAATGATAGGTGTACTTTTTGAAGCGTTTCAAATAGTGCAATCGCTTTACCGTCACGTGTACCGAAATAATATTTTCACCTTTCCTTAATGGTGTCTGGACAGCATCACATCTTGGTGCTGGACAGTTTGTGTGGGAGGAAACTGTAAACAAATGGACGAGGTTAGACAAAATTAGGAAGAAAAGCACAGAGAAGCACGTAGCGCATAGCTGTGACGGGGAATATATCGCTCACGCCTTTCAAGAACGTCATAAATAAAAAAAATGATATTTCAGGAGAATATTTTTAATGTTTAAAAATATAATACAATGTATTAAAAATAAATATCAAGCCACTTATTGAAATTTTTACTGTGCAACAGATCTTTTTAGGTAAAACCTGAAGGTTATTTCTCCATTTGAAAAATATTTAGTATTTTTAAAAAAATTATTAAAACATACCTTTTCTTCAAAATGCAAAAACAACACTTTCTGCCCTGTATCGAGTAAATATTAAGTTAAAAATATGCCGCTTTTGTTGGGATATACTTAATACATTTTCTGGGCACTCCGAAAACATGCACAACTGAAAATTGTTTTTATTTATTATTTATGACGTTCTTGAAAGGAGCGAGCGATATATCGCCCATAAATTAAAAATCTTCAATTTTCAGTTGTGCACGTTTCCGGAATGCCTAGAAAATATACTATATCCCAGCAAAAGCGGTATATTTTTAACTTAAAATTTACCTGCTTCAGGGCAGAAAGTATTGTTTTGCATTTTGAAGAAAAGGTATTGTTTAATTATTTTTTAAATATACTTAATATTTTTCAAATGGAGAAAAAAACCTTCAGATTTTACTTAAAAAGATCTGTTGCCCTGTAAAAAGTTCAATAAGTGGCTTGATATTTATTTTTAAAACATTGTATTATATTTTTAAATTTGAAAAACGTTCTCCTGAAAAATCAAGTTTTTTGATTTATGACGTTCTTGAAAGGAGTGAGCGATATGTTACTCACTAGCCGGACATAAGCAACGATGAACAAGTGAATATTTAAAAAAATATATCATTAATTGATTCCTTGGCGTTTAGCACAAATTGATCATTAGATGAATAAAATGGATAGATTTTACTTTGTGGTAAAATTTTCAATTTAATTTTTGCATGGTAAATACCACTACAAAACTACCACCGTAGAATTCATAAAAAATATATCTACTGAAAGTCATAAAATGCCGCCTTTAAGAACAGTAAAAATTCATAAAAATATGGCAAAATATAGTAAAAAAATATTCATAAAATGGCCTTTAGTCAAGTTCCCACTTTTGTAATAAAAAAACATAAATAATTGTAAAATAAAAAATAAAATGATGACCAACCACGAAAATATAAATGATATTAAATTTCAACCTAAAATCATTAGTTTTCTACGTCTAACAAATTGGTGCATAGAACACTGTATCTTGTTGACCCAATTTTTTGATAAAAAACAACACATTCGATCATTTCTTACCGTGTGTAGAAAGAACACTTTAATATTTTTATTAAAAAATAAAATATTTTTATTGAATCCCTTGTTTTTGACATCTCAACAAAGATGAAGATGGATATGGAAGTCTGAGAATTCACAGGGCTTACGACCGTCACAGTCTAGTTTTACATGCTAACCTTCGCACACTGTGTTTCGAGTTTAATCAATATATCTAGAAGTTTCAAGAATTTAAGTGGTGTGGTTGTCAGTGATCACTTAAAACTAGCCTATGACAGTCGTAAGCCCTGTAAATGCCCAGACTTCCGTATTCTTCTTCATCCATGTTGAGACTTCAAAAAAATGTAAAAAAATACTCCTAATTGGAGATAATCGATGAGTATTTGGACGCACTCTAAAATCTTGTAAATATTATATTTCAATCCTATTAACGGAATTTCAGTAATTCATTCGCGAATACCTTGATCGTCAGCTGCAGAACAAAAGCTAGCATCTTTTTTATGTGCTGAATATGGTCGGTAAAGGGAATTGTAGGCGTTGGTTTCTAAAGTAACAAATACGCTTTATTCTCGCTTTTGTAAAACAATCAGTATTGTTAAAATATCGCTTCTGGCGCATTCCCGCATCTCTGAGCAGCGCTTTCCTTTTAAAGACTCGCGATTGTTACCGCATTTTTACCCGGTGTCATAATATCAGACAAGATCTGACCTTTTATCTTGACCCTTACTTTTAAATCGTATAATATTCGAGATTAAAAGTACACCTGTATTTTAATAAAATTAATATCTGCTTTTTATATAATAAAACAACAACTTAATACATTTTTTTACTGTTATTTTATTTTTATTTAAAATTTGTCCTAATATTTCTCAGTGGAACTGCATTTATCATAATAAACAGTGGTTGTTTCATTTTATTATTTTATTTGACCAATGATCGGGTTTCGTCGTTACCGACACCAGCAGGCTGGTTGGAAGCTAGACTAAATTCTGTATAAGTTATGTACAGAACAAGGCAGGGGTTATAATCCATGATTTTATATAATATTTCTTGTTTTTTATAAATTTTCTTTCTAGTGCATTTAAGTAGTGTATTATAATAATAAATTGCATGTGAAATAAGGAAAAAAGCATTTCAGGCAGGATTTTTTATCCTATTGTATGTAAATTGTACAATTATTACTACTTATTAAATACTTAAATGTATTATTTAAAAAATTTCAAGTCCCAAATATAGAATCCATTTATAAAAAAAACCGCAGTTTTTCAAATACTAAAGGGTGACAACTATTTAAGTTTAACAAAGAATTTATCATCGAGATTCTCAAACGATTTTTCTATTCCAAAATGCAACACCAAGCAATTTCAGCAAAACTTCAAATATTTGGCAATCAAACATTTCAATAAACTCCCTAAAGAAATAAAAAAATTAGATGATATAAAAATTCTTAAGAGAAAATTAAAACTCTTTACATTTAAATCTTTAAAAAAAAAAAAAAAAAAACTATTATATCTTTTATTATATAACATTAAACCACGAGTGTAAGTCCCTTTCCAAGCACAAGAGCACAGACTCTTTTATGGAGAGGCACAGCGAATCGAAATATAAAAGTTCTCCATATGTATAAATGATTCAAATGTTATTATGTTATAAATAAAAATGTAAATATACTAAATGAATAAAAAAAAGAAAAAAATTAAAGAATAAAGTTTGTTTTGAATATGATTCAAATAAACTTTTCAATATTTCGAGTATCCAAATACTTGTTCACAAATCTGGATTTTATCCAATTATGAGTTATTTTACACTATTATTGGTACCTCAATATAGATGAAGAAAAGTAATCACCTAAACTGAAACAATTGTGTAAAGTGATCACATAAACCAGCCAATGACGATATTAAGCCCTGTAAATATCCGAACTTCCATATTCTTCTTCACCTAACTATATTGAGATGTCAAAAATAATGTAAAAAATAAACTTGTTCATAAATTGGACTTACATCAATTTGCTCTTACTCCTTGAAACATTCACGTTTTGACGAATGTGTTGACCCGCCTTTTACTTAATGGCCGTTGTACACGTTCAAATCCATACAAATCAGGACTTAGATTTACAGTCCCTTTGTAGTTACGTGTGATGCGAAGTCCTGTGTTCGAAGCCCGAAGCGGTGTGACTGAAAACAAGTGTAAAATGGCAAAACGACGTTTGATTTTTAAGAGGCCTGTTGGCGATGATGGGTAGTACGAAAATGGTTTTAATATGTACGTTTTTCTTCAATTTTTTTGTTGATTCCTTGTGGCCTATCAGAATGACGTCAGATTTTTCCAAAATAATCTAAAAATCTGTCTTTGCAAACAATCTTCGCCTCTTCCACATCCATGCATCTCCTCATACTTGCCCGTGGAATTTTTTTTTGTTTTTAAAGTATATTATAAACAATAGTTACATTAACAATAATAAACATTACATTATATTAACAAAAATAATTACATTGATAAAAATAAAGCCAATTTAACAATTCCACATTTATGTTACAATAACTATTAAAAAAACATTCAGAGATAAAAAATTTTAAAAAGCGTGTAGTATATAAAAAAAAAGATTTTTCAGAAAGGAGAAGGAATATTCAGACTCTTTACTTTTTTTGTAAAATGCATGTTTTCAAAATTATTTTAACCGTGGGCAACGTCTTTGAAGACTGCACTCTTAAGGGAACTGGTCCCTTCGATAGTTAACCCTTACCGTACTGCCGTATTCATGTAGAGGATAGTTTCGAAAAGGAAGATTATTGATCAGATATGGTTAAGAAGAAGTTAGAAGAAAAGATTTATAGGGAGGAGTGGCGGAGAGTGGAGACTTTATGTGTTCTTTGTGTTTCTTCTGCTTCCCTACTATATTGTTAAAAGATGTGGAAATATTGCGAAAAGCAAAAAATGCATCAAGTCTTTTAACATATTTTCAAATATAATATAAATTTGGGAAAAAAATCAAGACTTATTTCCATATATAAATATATGGATATTATTTAGCTCTTATTCGTGCCCAATGGTGTATAGGGCACTGCACTGTATTAATGCAGTATTTTCTGCATCTTAATCTTTAATTGCATTTTAAAAAAAGAATAACACACAAAGCCTCTACTTTTAGAAGCTCGTCTGCAGGTAGGATAGGAAGACGATGATCAGTTGATACAAAATTAATTAATAAAGTACATTTTGTTTTATGACTGACGTCATTAAACAAAATGTACTTTATTTAGAGGTTACATGTCTGGGTCCCCTTCAAAGTATAATTAAAATGTAACTTTGTTTTAAAATCACTATATTATAGTGATTTTAAAACAAAGTTATATTTTAAAGAAAAAAAAAATAAAGAAAAAAAATCATTACATTTGTAAACACAAAAAATATAAAAACTAACTAACAGACCATCACGCCGCTTCCCCGCAGGGGTAATAAGAGAGAATAGAACGCCACGCCACTCTGTCATTCTTCGCCTCTTCCACGTTCATGCATCTCCTCATACATACCCGCCGATTGTTTCGACTCCTGACCAGACCACTTTCAAGTATTTGGCATACTTGATCGTGCCAAGTTTTTCTCGGTCTTCCTATGCTCCTTTTTCCAATTACATTCGCCTCATAAATTTGTTTTACCGATCTTTCCTCACTCATTTGTTCTACATGTCCAAACCATCTCAACACGCCTTTCATAATTTTATCGATAAAATTATCACAAAAATAAGTCAATATCTTATGAGAATTACCATAAATTTGGAGAGCGTGGCTTTGCTGTTGCGAACCGATGGCATGGAATGCTCTTCCACCAGAAGTTAAAAATAGTGAGAGTGAGATGATCCTTAGAAAAAAAAATTAAAAACACCTTTTTTGCTCAATCTTTTCTCCTATCTCCTTTTCCCAGATTTAATCACAGTGAAGCGCCTTTGAGGAAATATTTTACGAAAATAGCGCTTTATAAATTATCCAAATTTATTACTTTTATTATTATTACTGGCATCTGTCAAATGGTGTGTTAACCTCTTAACACGGGCGACGAGTGACAAGTTTTAGCGTATAAATAATTCCCATTGAAAGCTTTCCGACATTAATATTATTGGGACATTATATTCGAAACGGTAAAAGCGAGGCACCTTAAAAATATAAAGCGTTCTGTGGAACTAATATCTCGGCGGGAAAGCCGAGAAGAGAAAAAAAACAGAGGAAGAAGGAAGAAGAACGCGAGTTCCATTAGCTGACGATGTACGACATTTTGGTAACAGAAATGCGACAGTCAATTAACTGCGGACAAATCGGGAACAGGCTTCTAAAACTTTTATTAAATTTAATAAATTAACTTTACTTACTTTCATTATTTTTTGACATCTCATCAAAGATGAAGAAGAATATGGAAGTCTGGGCATTTACGGGGCTGACGACCGTCATAGGCTGGTTTAAGTGATCACTTTACACATGTGTAACATTCACCAATTTTACCCATTATTGACAACCACACTACTCAAATTCTTGGAAGTTCTTTATATATGAACCAATTTAGAAACCTTGTTCTTGAATCACTAGAACTTCACTAGAGACATCTATTGGTGAGATGTAAAGAAGCTTTTTTACTAAGAAGAAACTCTTATATTACTTTCATTAATTGATTTGGCAGTCACTTTGTGGTAAAATCTATCCATTTTTAAATAATGTTTTACCTAGTAAATACCACTATTTGTTGAAATCTACTGTGACACGTATTTTGATGCATTCCGCATCATTTTATGTTTGGAAATGATGCGGAATGCATCGAAACACGTGTCACCTTAGATTTTAAGAAATAGTGGTATTTACTAAGTAAAATATTAATTAAAACTTGACTAACGATTATAATACCCTGATTAGCGTCCAGAACTCACGTTTTCAGGCGTCTAAGGCGTATGTGAAATAATTTAGAAAGAATCTTGCATCGATTTGAAAATACGTATAATGATCCATAGATACTGCCGAGAACTCTTACATGAAATAATGTTTTATGATTTGAATTTCGAATCGTTCAAAGTGCATACAACGAAAAGGAAATTATATCATACTCAACACACACACACACACACACACACACATTAACACACACATGCACCCGCGTGTGTATGTGTTTGTGTATATATATATATATTTATATATATATATATATTTATATATATATATATATATATATATATATATATATATATATATATATATATATATATATATATATATATATATATATATATATATATATATATATATATATATATATATATATATATATATATATATATATATATATATATATATATATATATATATATATATATATATATATATATATATATATATATATATATATATATATATGTAAACATCTTATATTGATCTAAAATCTAGAGTTTTGTTTTAAACTTGTTTAAATTTTTTTCAAGCACAGGGAATGAGTACAAAGTGACGATAATTTATTTGATTACAGATATTCCACCTCCATATGGCAGTGGTTAGCATTTGGCTACCATGTTGGAGATCCCTAGTTCGACTCCTAGAGCGGCAAAATGAATAAAGTGTTTTCTCTCTCATATTTATTTAAAATTACCCTGGGCTGGCATTTGTATAAAATACACCCATATAGGTACATCTTGTCTTCTTCAATACCTCATCTGCGTCCGATGGCGCATAGGATACCTACTGCATCAA
This sequence comes from Brachycentrus maculatus, assembly GCF_059751285.1. Classification (NCBI taxonomy): domain Eukaryota; kingdom Metazoa; phylum Arthropoda; class Insecta; order Trichoptera; family Brachycentridae; genus Brachycentrus; species Brachycentrus maculatus. The sequence goes on from NW_028280859.1 coordinate 1,740,524, forward strand.
ATAAATGCAGTGTTATCTTGATCATTAATATGTGATGGAAAGGTGATTAGCCCTCCGCTTCAGGTACCAGTCCAGGGTAAAATTGCCTAAATTTTAGAGTGAAATAATCACTTTTATTTATTCGAACCCCCCCTAGGAATCGAACCCTGGACCTATAGTACGGTAGCTGAGCGTGCTGACTTTTACTCTACAAAATCATATACATACTTACATATACTTACACATAAACAAATAGGTACATAATAAGAAATTTAACGTTAGATGTATTGATTTGGCGAATGATTTGTAGATCTCCATTTTAATTTATGTATTAATTATGCCCTAACTAGGTGAAACAATTGTCACAATATTAATTTTTTATGTGTTTTTGTTAGTAAAATACAACTTAGTTGACTTAAAAAAATCTGTGTTTTATTTTAAATTAATACATAAATTAACGTTAGAGTTTACACTTGTTGTATGGAGTAAAGCTCGACCTTTATGGGGTACATTTAAAAATAAATTTATTAGTAGAAAACTTATTGAAAGTATGCCCAAGTGACCCACAGTTTGACAATCTGTGTGAAATTAAATTCGGTCTAAGAAATCCGCACCCAGAGAGTGACAGGGGGGTTTGACAGTTGCACATACGTCCTTGTGGAACCGATCTCCAGCCCGGCGCAGAGTGACACTGCGACATGTTAATGGTTAATGGAATGTTTTTGTGGATGTCATTCACTGGTCGCCTGTTAACCCCGCGTCGGCCATTTAGGTCCACGAGATTAGGAGGAGAGATTAAAAACGTAATCCGTTTGACATGTTGTTCGTGTTCAATTTCTTTTGTGAAGTTATTAAATGCCCGATGGTATAATCCCTTATCGATTTCTGAATTATGAAACGGTTTAGACGTTTTATTTTCGACTTTATCTCATATATGGTACATACGTTATGTACTTATATATCTTCAAATCAATCTGTTTCATCGTTTGGCAAATAAGCACGAGTGAAGATTTTTTATTATTTACTTGGTAAACACCATTATTTCTAGAAATCTATTGTGACACGTGTTTTGATGCATTCCACGTCATTTTCAAACACAGTATTATGATACTGTTTTTCTTACCGGCAGCGAGTCTCTGTAATCTGTTTAAAAACTATTTTATGAGTGAATTAAATTTTGAAGTTTTTTTATGATTACCGAATTATTCGTTTAAATATTTGATTTGATTATTCTTAGATGTTATGTACTTGGTAAGTACCACTATTTCTTAAAATTTATTGTAACACACATCATTTCCAAACACCGTGTTTGAAAATGGTGCGGAATGCATCGAAACACGTGTTTCAATAGATTTTATGATATTTTACAAATAAAACTAAAATAAAAATGCATAAAATATCTAATAACCAAAAAGTTACGGCCCTCTCAAATAAAGGAAATAATTGAAATATTATTATTTTTTGTTATTTTGCTAAAACTACTTTTTCAACTGTATTAAAACTGGATATATTCCCTTTTTGAGAATCATTTTATTTGTATAATATATGTGGTCAAATAATTGATAATTAAACTATTTGCACTAAATAAATTCATAAATGTAATTAACAAAATAAAATCTACAACTTCCAATACCAAGTTCAAAAGTTCTAACTTATTAATGATTTCTAACTAACTAAGTAACTAACCATCATGCCGCTTCCCCGTAGGGGTAGGCAGAGAGAAAAGAACACCACACCACTCTGTCTTTGCAAACATTCTTCGCCTCTTCCACGTTCATGCATCTCCTCATACATACCCGCCGATTGTTTCGACTCCTAACCTGACCACTTTCAAGTATTTGGCATACCTGATCGTGCCAAGTTCTTGTCGGTCTTCCTCTGCTCCTTTTTCCAATTACATTCGCCTTATAATTTTTGAAATAATTTAACGAATTACTTTTGCAAATGATTTACTTGAAAACCTGGATTTCTAAGAATTGCTTGACTTTTGTCTGATGTTATCGAAAAAAATTATGTAAACTTTAAATTTCGAATATTTTTCGACATGTTTTTCATAAGCGGGCGACTAACGAAGGGTTAAGAAATATGACGAACCACCGTTCTGTGAGCGCCATCAAACTTTCCAGATCCAGATCGTGAAAATTTGAAGTATTTTGGTCTCGCTGATCGTTTTATTATTATTCCGGAACCGTCGACTGAAAAATGGAGACATGTTATTGGTTAATGTATGTGCACCTAATAATAAATCTGCTCGGGAAATTTGTGTATTAAATTCACCAAAACGGCGACGAGAAAAAATATTAAGTACTCGTATTAAGTTACTTAAAAGAAAACTTTAAAGAAAGACGTATATGTCGACATTTTTTAAATAAATTTTTTAAAGCAGTTTACTTAATTTATTTAGTATTTTTCATTAAACACATGGTAAAAAAAAATTACGAAAATATGCCCTCCCTGGGGTTTCCCGTGCCGAGGGCACATTTTACAATACTTGTTAATAAAATCATTTGATAATAAAATATGTATCACTTTTCAAGAAGTATTACACAGAGTGAGCGATCGATAAAAAGGAATATATTAATTTAATCATTTTTTATGAAAATAAAAATAGAAACAAAATTATTCTTTTAAATTTTGACTTCTTAACATAGATGAAGAAGAATATGGAATATTATTTTAAGAAATAAAAAGACTTTGTGTTTTGATCCATTCACATTATTATTAACCAACTAGTTTTGGCAACAACCGGTTGCCCTCTTCAGGGTTTAATTTAGTTATTAATGGTTGTTAGTAAAAATGTGAGTGGATAAAAAAAAAGTATTTTTATTTTTCAAAATAATATATCGATATGATCCACAAAGTTAATGCTTTCAATACTGAAAACATAGAATATTGAAGTTTGAGTATTTACAGGGCTTATGACCTGTCTTGAGTTGGTTAAGTGATCACTTTACACACTACAACATTCACCTTTCCACCCATGTTTGATAACCAAAGTACTCAAATTTTTGGATAGATTTATATATTGTATCCAAAAATCACTCTTAGATATATTCATCAATTTCATGACACAGTAGGTACATATGAGTTCACAAGAGCCATCTATCTATGTTAAATTGAGGGAAGCGTTTTTATAGCAGCGACCCTTTTATTTGTATGCAAGATCCGAAACATAGATTATTTTCACATACTGGAAAACGCCTGAAAACATGATTTAATTTTTCTTATGTGTCTAATAATTTGACCAATTATTTCATTATACAGTTTATCTGACATATCGCTCACTCCTTTTAACAACGTCATAAATAAATTAAAAAAACTTGATTTTTGAGGAGATCGTTTTAAAAGTTTAAAATATAATGAAATGTAATAAAAATAAATATCAAGCCACTTATTAAACTTTTTACTGTGCTACAGATCTTTTAAGGTAAAACCTGAATGCTTTTTCTCCATTTGAAAATTTTTAAGTGAATTTAAAAAAATAATTAAACAATACCTTTTTTTTCAAAATGCAAAAAAAACACTTTCTGCCCTGTAGCAGGTAAATATTTAGTTAAAAATATGCCTCTTTTGCTGGGATATAGTACATTTTCTGGGCATTCCGAAAACATGCACAACAGAAAATTGAGGATTTTTTTAAGACGTTCTTGAAAGGACTGAGCGATATACGGCAATTCACCCCATTTAAAATGGAAAGTTATATTATTTTTTTGAAAATAGTATTTATTTTTTCCACCCTATTATATTACGTGAGACGTCATTCGTCAGTTGTGGCCAAGACAAATTCGATAGAGGCGAAATTCCCTCATCACGCACGCGGTTTTTTGTCGAGTCACCGCGTGGCAATTTGGTCACAGCTGCCGCGCGGATATGATCCATCACGACCACACTTATTACGAAGCGATGTGTGATGGTGACATATATTTATCGTTGTCGATACCAAATTGGGTGGAAAAATTACAAAACGCTACCAAATAATAAAGCAGCTTTGCATCCGGATATGATGGTATTACAATTAGTGTGTCAATTAGTGGTTGAAGTAAACTGTTGGTTTGATGTCAATAATAGGTTCGTTTACCCTACTTATTGAAATCGCATGTTTATTTTATTTCTTTTAAACCTTTTGCGCACCAAATGTGCGCAGGGCAATGCATCGCATCGACGCAGAGATATCTGACCTGACTAAATTCAAAAAGTATTTCAAAATAAAAAAGTATTTGAAAAACAAGGTTATTCCTCGGTCTACTTCAGCTTCTATTTGTAACTACATACTTCCCACAAATTATCCATACTGTTCTTTCTTCACTCATTCAATTCACATGTCCAAGCCATCTCAACACACCTTTCTTCATTTTATCGATAATTCTTTTCTCAGCCTTACATTCTTTCCTCATATCACCATTCTAACATCTATCATACATCGTTTTACCGCACATTCATCTGAGAAATCGAAAGTATTCAGTCTACTTTCATTCTTCTTTTGCTAACTCCATGCTTATATAAGTATAAATACAATTTATATTTTCTCAATATAAAAATATCTCACAACAGACGATGAAGAATGTGGAAATCTGGGTATTTACTCGGCCTACGATCCTTCATATGCTGGTTTAGGTGATCACTTTGCACACGTGCACCACTTATCATCTACCCATGATTACTTGCACAAGCTGACTTCCTTATTCTTATTCATCTCTGAGATGTCAACATAAATAATTCCTAAATGGAGAATCACAGAATTGTGAACAAGGATTAAGACACACTCAAAATGTTGAAAAATATTAGTATAATATCTTCCTCATCTTTGTAGAGATGTCGACATAAATAACTCCTTAATGGAATACCTTGATTTGTGAGCAAGGATTTGGACACACTTAAAATGTTGAAAAATATCAGTATTTTTACTTCCTTATCTATCTGTCCGCCTCTGTAGTGTAATGGTCAGCACGCTCGGCTACCGTTCTGGAGGTCCCGGGTTCGATTCCCAGGGGGGTCAAATAAATATATGTGATTTTTTCACTGTAATATTTATTCAATATTATCCTGCACTGGTACCTGAAGCAGAGGACTGATCACCTTTCCTTCGTGTGTAAACGATCAAGATAACACTGAGTTCATATGAAGCATTGCCCTATGCACCATTGGGGTGCGGATAAGGGTTTTATTATTATTATTATCTATGTTGAGATGTCAAAATAAATAAATCCTAAATGTAATACCTAGATTTGTGAACATGGATTAAGAACTAAAAATGTTAAAAAATATTAGAATTTTATTATATTTTTTCATCTGACTGCAGATTATAGAATGATGGTCACCCCACACCAGAGTATGGTCCATGACCCGTCGTTGGCTGTACAAATAAATGACGGATCAAGCGTTTTTGGACCAACAAAGCATTAATTACAGTGACCATGGTCCAACAATGGTACCCAATTTCGTGCCCTATTGTGGGACCTTGCCATACCACAGGGATGTAGCCAAGTCATAATATTCAATTATGTTTTTCGTAAATTTTAATTGCTAACGGAAAAAAAAACTTCCATTTACAATCCGTTATTTTGTGGTGAATTGATGATTCACTTGGTAGTGTTGGGATTAATGATCTGTGTGTACTTAGAGGCTAATCTAATAAAGATTTTTTTAAACGTTTATAAGCGGCGTGTATCAAATCTTAGATCTCAAACCATTAAATTCGAATAAAGGTAGTTTTTAAATGCGTTACATGTTTATTGTGTAAGTTTTTTAAGTGATGAATTCAGTTGATGTTGATGGCGGTTGTCATTCTTTTAAGAGCTCTTTTTTTAAACTTTTTTAAAAATACTAAGAAATTTCGACACTGTCAGCTCAACTTCAAAAGGCTAGTTAGTTTGTTCGAAATCTTAAATCTTCTTAAGTCAATTACCGCTTGCTTTGCAATTTTGACACAACATTGCTTCCGCATACGAGAGTGTTTTTATTTATCTGTACAAAAAAACGTAAATCTTCGTTTGTTCAAAATCTTAAATATTCTAAAGTTACTCACCGATTCCATTAAAATTTTGACATAACTATGCATATACGAGTATACTTGTAAATACTGTAAAAGGAAAAATGTTTTTTTAGTAAAATACCTAAATATATTTATTGTAACTGCAGACAGTTGGTAGAATTCCATATTGAATGGTTGAATATCTAAAATTAAACAAGGTTTATTGGATGGAATTATTTCCCACCGAAATACCCACCATTATATGTTCTTCTAGACCTAATAATAGCAATTATTGTTAGTACATAAGGATATTTCGTAAAAAAAATAGTCAGTGTTTGATAATGTATTTAAAAGATGAAACGCGTCACGTATTAACATAGGTATACATAAATAAATGTAGAATTCAAATCCAATAAACCTTGTTTAATTTTGGACATATTACCCAACAAACCTACATTTATGTTTTTTGATAGCAAGAGCACTATTACCATTTGTTGAATGAACAAGCAAAATACGCAATACTATACAGTGCTCATGGCAGACAGCATGTTTCTTGACAGCTGCTTTCTCTAAACATTTTAAATATTTTCGACTGCTTTGCAGATGTAAAATATATTAATTGATTCACAAGCGTTGCGTTTGTGAAGCAACGAAACATACACAAACAAGCAAATACGTAATAATTAATCAATTTTCATTTTATTTTACTATTTGTAGATTTAGTACCTACTTACTTCAGTTAGAATGCACCCTTTTGCGTAGTTCAGAGAATTCTAGTTCCATTTCAAGGAAAATGGGTTCCATCTCCCGGAATTTGTAAAGTGGTTCACAATGGAAGTCCGCCGTGGAGAATCCATTAGTCGGAAGGAAGATGCGGAGAGATTGGACGGTGATGACAAAGTAGTTAGCATACTGCTAGTACATTCTCGCTTAACTAGGTCAAAGCCCCGAAGGAATGGGTGTAAAATGCAAAATAAACAAGTAATCTTAGTTTTACTATCTAAGTAGGTAGTAAAACTTTTGTTTAAATACACGTAACGATTTTTTTGTGTCGGGTTGTGGTCCCGTGGTAAGTGTCGCGGACTCTTGAGTCAGAGTTTCTCGGTTCAAACCCACTCTACCACGAGTATTGTAAAAAAGGGAAAAGTACTACCATTTGCGAAATGACTTCAATTAAAGAACGAATATCTTTTCTGATAGTCAAGTATTTTTTGTATTTTATATTAACACTATTATTCTAGTTCTACATATAATACCTATACCCTTATACCCTTTACTACGACCTTAATTATTTTGTATACCCACACACAGGCCATGCCTTTGTGGGATCTTTTTTGTATTTATTTTTATATTTTATTCAATTTTTTTTGTTTTTGAATTTATGTTATGTAATGCAAAAGAATTTAAAATAAAGAAAAAATAATTATTTCCGCCATTTGAGTAGTGTTGTTATCAACCATGGGTAGAGTGGTGAATTTTACTCGTGTATTACTGAAACCAGCTTATGACATGTCGCAAACCCTGTAATTTCACATACCTCTTTATTCTTCTTTTTGATAGTTAAGGTATCGAGAAATATTCACAGCAAATGTAATAATAGTAATATTTCTTAAATTCTTAATATCGTGTTTTAAAATTAAATATTGATTTATATAAAAGTGGTATTCGGCTGTCCAAACTTAAAACATAGTAAGGGCCTTTTTTTGTAGTATGTTTTTTTTGCATTTTTGAACTAAGTAGAATCTGCTTAGTCCAAAAATGAAAAAAAAACGTAATCCAAAAAATTTCCCTTATTGTGTTTTGAGTTTGGACAGCCGTATTTAACAAGTGTTTTATTTTTTCTATTAAAATCTTGTTCTCTTCGCTTAACCCTAGTTTACTGTCGACGGTTTATCAGCGGACACTTGTCAAATACCCAGTCGTGACAATATCAATTTTACAGAGTGACAATGGCTGCATTTCGGATGTCAAATGATTTTCACAGCAGGTGTCGCGGAATGACAACAAGTGACGTCATGCTGCTCGTCACAGAGTCGTTAGGTTCGGTTCCAGGTCGTCACAAACGGAATATCGACTACTATCTCCCGTCGAGAACGTGATTAAGATATTGTCACGATACGTATGCAAGGGTTATTGCCTGTATTTTAATGACGGACGACTGAAATTGTCGGCAATCAAAAATGTAAGACTGCATATGTGTATCACTAAAAAGATACATATACAATATTGCACAAAAACCCTTCAAATGCAAATCTGTTCTGATTATTTATTTTATAATCTTTTTTATTTGAGTTAAAAACAATGTAACATATCGGTCACTCCTTTCAAGAACGTCATAAATCAAAAAACGTTTTAAAAGTTTAAAAATATAACAAAATGTTTTAAAAATAAATATCAAGCCACTTATTGAACTTTTTACTGTGCAACAGATCTTTTTGGGTAAAACCTAACTGTTTTTTCTCCATTTGAAAAATATTCAATTTATTTAAAAAAAATTACTTAAACAATACATTTTCTTCAAAATACAAAACAACACTCTCTGACCTGTAGCGGGTAAATATTCAGTAAAAAATATGCCTCTTTTGCTGGGATATAGTACATTTTCTGGGGATTCCGAAAACATGCACAACTGAAAATTTACTTTACACAACTTGAAAGGAGTGAGCGATATGTAAAACAAAACAATTAAAAGATATACATTAAACAAGCCAATTATAGTTAACCACAGAAACATAAAGATTAATACAAAATATTTAGTGTAGATCTAGCAAATTAATGAATATGTGTGTGTGTGATGTTGATTCTAGTAGGAACATACATACACTGCAGAGAAGCATAATTTTTTAAGATCCTGAGAGGACAATTTGCTCACCATTCGACTTTTGAACACAGATTTTCCGTAATTAAAAATGTCAACTTGGCTAAAACATGAGTTTACTCACTAGCCATTCAAAACACTTCTTACTGTACTGTGTACTGTATTCTATCGAAATCTTAATTAAACTTGCGACAAAACGTGACCAATCCTGTGTGAAATCAATATGAAATCATTAAATCGCACCAAAACGTAATAATTTTACAAGCTGGAATTCCTGATTACTTAAAATCATTTACTATGGAAATGCAACGTTTTGGTGAGAACCTCCACATACAAAATAGGTGTGTTTCAGATTTTTACAAAAAAATCTTTTATTACAAACACATAGAAATGTATCTTATTAAGGGGATACAATGCAACATAGAATTCAATCACCGTCTGACAGCCGTAGAGGTAACACGTCTTTTCACGCCCGATATTTTTAAATAATGTAATTTGGTAATATATTTGTTTTAGAATTTATACATATAATTATTTGTTTAACTCATTATCTTTCAATAACTTTTTTTTAACGGGTAATTATTTTAAAGAAAAACATTTTTTTAATGCATAAACGGTTTTTAAGAAAAAAATCAATTTTGTAAAATGTTTCCTGGATTTAGAAAAAAAACAATAGCCACTTACTGGGTGAATATTGGGCTTTAAAATGCAGTTTTTGTATTGAAAAAAAAGTTTTTTTCTCGAATTAAATACATATATGGATTTAAAAAAAATAGTTTTTACAAGGGAAGGATTAAAAAAATGATCTCTTAGACAAATGAGGGGCGATACGATATCTGATTTAGAATGGTTCATATAAGGAAATAATGCAAGGCTGAGATAAGCATTATCCTTAAAATTAAGGAAAATGTGATGGTCAGGGTATGTGAATCGAATGGATGAAAAAAAACTGTAAAATAAATTTATGATGCGAAAGTGGTTGGTGATAAAAGCAGGGGAAGACCGACGGACTCTTGGCAAGATCAAGTATTTCAAACACTTGGGTATGGTCAGGACAAGAATAATCATGCTTCTTCATATGCATGAATGCGAGGCGAAGATTGTTGGCAATGATTTTGGCGTTCTATTCTCTCAACCTACCCCTGCGGGGAAGCGACGTGATAGTTGACTAGTTAGTAATTCCATAATATAAAGTACTTTTAAGTATGAAAACAAAAGTATGCACAGTAATGCATTCTAAAATAAACCTATTAAATGCAAATCGAATACCAGTTAAGTAAGGGTGCCATGTCGCTGCACTTCCTAGGGTTGAATTATCGGACATGAATAACGGCTCTTTGCAAAACACTGCAAAGTGTTTCATTTCAACCTACCCCTATATTAAGGGTTCAATTCGTTGTGTGTTTGCATAAAATGTCTCACCCTGTTGTTACAGGCTGAAAATACTGCCAACAACATGAAAAGCTAGAATTTCAGCATTTCATTTTTCATATGCCTTGATGATCAAAAATTTATTACTATTTATTAGATCATAATTACAACATTGATACATCATCCGTTTGGTGAACAATCCAATGTCTAATTATAAATAATAATAAAATGCTAATATTCCACTAGTCAAATAGAAAAATTAGAAAAAAGTGTAAATATTATTTCAGACTTTAATGTTTGGATTTTTCTAGTTTTTCTATTTGACCAGTTGATGATCATTCAGTATTGCTTGTGTTGCTGTTACGTTCAACAGATGGCACTGCCATTGTATGACATTTGTCATACAATATCATAAATTGTCATAATGATAAATATAATGTCATTAGAATAAATACCATGTCATAATATTGATTAAGTGACAATAACTCAATTTTTAATTTTAATTTAACTTAGTGAATTCTTCGATTTCTTAAAATCTACTGCGACACGTGTTTTGATGCATTCTGTATCATTTTCAAACACCTTATGTGAAGCTTAGTCTAAATTTTAAAGTTATGTCCTCTGTACGATGAATGACGAAAAGGTAGTAAGAGCTGTATCTTATTTTTTATTAAAATTAAACACTTGAATATACCACTTTTACCAAGTTTTATTTATAAATAAGACTAGTTTTGAAAACTTACAGATGTTTTCATCTTCTGGTACAAATTAAAACTAACGAACAAAAAATATATTTAGGGGTATATATAGGTTAATAAATATAGGGAAGGGAGGGGGGGGGGGTTAAGGTACAAGATTTTTTTAAAAGGAAACATTGATAATAATGGTGACTTATTTTTATCAGTGAGAACATGGACCATGGAGAGGTTTTAGTCGTTGTCATATTGTCATATTGGTTTGTTATTATTTATATTTTTATGAATAATTTAATTTATTTTTTTTCCAAAATTTAATTAAGGCATGGTAAATATTGGATCCTAAAAATTATGAATCTATAATGTTGATAAGAGTACGAAGATGATATTTTGGTAACTGGATTTGTCTCGCTTAAACGTTATTCATATCAAGATTTTTTATATCTTAGCAAAGATGGAGGTAAGAAAATAGAAGCCTGAACATTTAAAGAGTTTACGACCTCTCATAAGCTGATATAATTTATCACTTTACATAATTAAAATTTAACTTTGTTTTAAAATCATTATTGTGATTTTAAAACAAAGTTACATTTTAATTATGAAATGGAAATCCAAAGTTAGTGCTTCAAATACAAATTATTATTTCTTTATTCTTACTTTGTGCATTATCCTGTGGTGTCAAAAGTCCTAGTAAGTCGGAGGGCATGTATGAATAGATGTATGGATGTGAAGGAAGCTAGGAGTGTATGTCAGGATACAAGAGTGTGGCGTTCCATCGTCTCTGCATACCCCTGTAGATAAACGGCGTGGTGGTAGTAGTAGTAGTAGTAGTGCACGCTAGTTTGAGAAAAGCCCAGACATCCCAGGAGATCATGAGACGAAGGAGGTCGAATTTCCCAATACGAAGATTTGGTCTGATTCAGCCTCTCGTTAAGAGGCCATTCAGAGTGCGAGTACCTACCTCTATTAATCTCAGCAATGTTCTGTGTGTATTGTACAATAACACATTGTCCCGGGAGATGCGTGGAGGGGGGGAGAGCCGATCACGTGATGTGATGGATGGCAGAGACATGTTATGACGTCACCACAGAATGGGATCTGTGATTGAAACCGACAGAGGGACTTTGTTACTAATCCAGATTACCAAATCGAGATCAAAATTAAAAAGGTAACTAAAATACATAACTTTTCTTATACTTCTTGGTGTAGGGCCTGTGGTATATTTTTAAAATGAGTTCCTGGAGCCTCCTGCTATGTCGATTCCCAGCTGTCAATCCATCTCATTGGTAGTCTGCCCAGGGTTTGGCTTTGCAGTGCAATATGGGAAAGTCTGGATGGTTCCATTCCACATGCGCATACCGTTGTTTTCTTAAACTTTATAAAATTAAACAACTTTGTTTTATCAACTTTTTAATCATAAGAACACTTTAACCTACCAGTTTCGAAAAGAACCTTGCCATCAGGGTGTATGAAATTCTAAAATATTAAAAACTTTAAAATACTCATTAGAAATTACATTCCCTGTTAAATATAACATTTAGGATTTTTTACGGAGGGTGTGGAAGTTTTTGGTAAGGGAATGTAATTAATTATGAGTATTTTAATGTTTTTTTATAATTTAGAATTTCATACACCCTGACGATGACAAGGTTCTTGTCGAAACCGGAAGGTTAAAGTGTACTATGATAAAAAAGTGGTTAAAACAAAGCTGTTTAATTTTATAAAGTTTATAAAATGTGCAACAAAGTATCTGCGAACAATCAAGACATTATCTCCTTCGTTGCCTTCCCCACCCAACGATATCTTGCATAATTATCTTATCCTGGAGTTTCTTATTCTATCTCGTAGACTTTTGCCAGATATGCTCCTTGAAGTTTTCATTTCTGACACTCTTTGCGCGTTTTTTGATACTGCGGTGTCCGCTCTGCATTCGATTCCATATGTCATGATGGGTCACACAGGAGTTTTATTTACTTTAATTTTGCTGCCAATCATCATATTTATATATTAGGTAACATAAGGGTCTCTTCTTCCACTTCTTCGTGAGTCCTCTGACCTCCACTGCTGGATATATGCCTCTTCCTCTTCTTTCTATTTCCTCCGATCGGTTGCTGCTTGCAGCCAGTTTTTACCCGCCACAGCGACTGTGTCGTCGGATCATCTCTTTTGGGATCCTGGTTCTAACTCTTATTTGTGGAAGTAAAACGTGGAGTTGACAAAAGAAAGACTGCATTCAAAATTCGTACACAGACTAAAAAATAGTATAACAAAATTGTGAGGCGAAAGTTGTTGGTAAGATTAAGGAAAATTTGGCATTATCAAGTATTTCAAATATTTGAAAGTGGTCAGATCAGGAGTCGAAATAATCGGTGGGTATGTATGAGGAGATGCATGAATGTGGAAGAGGCGAATATTATTTTTTAAAAGACAGATTGATGTGGTGTTCTATTCTTTCTTCTTATACCTGCAGGGAAGTGACGTGATGGTTAGTTAGATAGTTAGCTAAATACTTGTGGTCGGGTCAGAAGTAGAATTCATCGGCGTATGTGTATGAGGAGATGCATGAATGTAGAAGAGGCGAAGATTGTATGAAATGACAGATTAATGTGGCGTTCTATTCTCTCTTCCTATCACTGTGGGGAGGTGGATTGATGGTAAGTTGGTTAGTTTTTTTTTAGGTCGCACGGTTATAAAGTCCCTGAACGCCGAAATCTCGCGACAAGTGACAAATAACGACAATCAATAACCCTCCGCCTCTGTCACTCATTCTATCTCTGTCAGGTTAGGGATGGAGACGGAGAGATGGCAATGCCACGAGTGCGAGCGAGACGGCCTCTCGTCACAAACGACGAGGATGAAAAATGGTAAGTTGGTACACAAACGTTTGCGAAAGGATTTTTTTCTATTCCGTTAATTCACGAGGCTTTGGACTCTTCCACGTCTAAATAGCGATGAGTTATTGCGGCGGCCATCTTGATAATGAGCGTAAATACGAAAAAAAATCGTAATCAAGTCCGATTGTGTGGGAAAATTTTCGTAGCTAATGTCGCGACAGGTGAGAAATGGGTGTCACTTTAAAATCATGTTTGCGCTGAACTTCTCGTGTGTGTTGAAATCGAATAAATAACTTTTGAACATCTCAACATACATGGAGAAGAATATGGAAGTCTGGGTATTTACAGAGCTCTCGATCTGTCTAGGCTGACTGAACGGTCATTGAAGTTCTTATAATTAAAATGTAAAATGTAACTTTGTTTTAAAATCACTAAAAATATTTTATTATAACTTAATTATAATGTCTACCGGTTTCGATGCTAACCGCTTCTTTATCAAGGATTAATCAGTCTTGATAAAGAAGCGGTTAGCTTCGAAACCGGTAGACATTATAATTAAGTTATAATAAAATATTTAAAGGGATTTGAAAACAAAGGTACATTTTAATTATAAAATGGAAAATCACAAAGTTAGTGCTTCAAATATCAATTATATTTGAAGTTCTGATGGAATTGTTTGGTATTGCATTTTGGTATTGTAAAGTCTTGTTTATTTGATGAAGTATATATAAGTTTGGGAATTTACAGGGCCTTTCATAGGCTGGTTACGTGATCACTTTGCACACGTAGACAAATCTCCTGGCTTCAGAATATACGAGATTAGATGGGGATCGGAACAGTTGAGGCGCTGTTAAGATCTGCCCGATAAAGGACACATACTCCCAAATGATGACACATAAAGAAGAAGTTATGTTTTGAAATGTCAACCATAAATGAAGAGAATATGAAAATCTGGGTTTGTACAGGACTTATGACCTATCATAGACCGGTTGAGTGATCATTTCACACACAAGTGACATTCACTATTCTACCCATTATGTTTTATTTTTTTTTTCTTTATTCAAAATTCTTTTTAATTATGCAACATATTATAAATACAAATTCAAAAAATGTATATAAAATATAAATACAAAAAAAATCCCACAAAAGCATGGCCTGTGTGTGGGTATACAATATAATTTAGGTCATAGTAAAAGGCACTGGCAAGAATACAATAGATATTATAAGTAGAACTAGAATTAAAGTGTTAATAAAAATACAAAAAATACAAAATACTTGACTAACAGAAAACTAAAATAAAACAAAAATAATAAAAAATAAAAAAAATTAAAAAGTAAAAAGTTAGCAAGCATATACTATTTTATTTATTGTATCGGCATTAACTTTGTGGTAAGACATGTTACAATGGTAAAAGAAAACACTTCGTTTTTTACCACTTGAGTTTTATTATAGACTACATGTTTCAGAAGTTAAACTTCCATCATTCAGGTCTGTATAATAACTAAAATATAAAATTGTTCTATAAATAAGGAGAGGGGAAAGTAAGGGGAAGGGGTTAGTCAAGGAACGGAGTTTGAAAACAAAGGAAAAATGGAAAGCAATGGCGAGGAATTTTGAAACAATATATTATTTAATAAATTATTATTAGAATTCAGGTTTTTTTGTATTTCTAAATTTTAAACATGTAGTCTATAATAAAACTCAAGTGGTAAAAAACGAAGTGTTTTCTTTAATCATTGTAAGCATATACTACATGAGTGATACGTCTACAAGAAAAAGGAGCTTAAATCTGTCTCTTCAATAAAGAATCTAAGCAAAATTTTAAATCGAAACAAACTTGGTTATTTAACATCTAACATAAAGCCTTTGTGGAATAAATTAAACAGTTCTGGAGCTATGAAAAGTTATTGTCTTTGCGCGAGTCTGGATTTGCAAAAAGAGATTTGTAATAAATTATTCATTCTTTTCCTAGATCTCATATTATTTTTAGTTTTAATTATTTCTCCAGGTAACACAAAGAGCATCAATAATATCAATCAAGAAGATGGTTTTTCCATTTTTTCTAATCAAAGTATTCCATTGAGTATCTTCAACCCCTTCAGACAACTTCTAGAGGGTTAGAGTCCGTACAGCCGTCACCTACTTGCAGTTTGATAAATGAGATGCAATTATTTCAGCCGGTGTGGGAGTGCCAACTTTCCAACTGAACGTCGGCCCAGCGGAATGAAGCGCATTATTTGTGCCGAAATATCACGGCTTCTCAAATGCAGATGTTTGATTTAAGGCCGGAAAAGTGTTTTGCATATCAAAAAATGTGCACCATAAACTACAACATAAATAACATAAATAAAGTAAATGCCCAGACTTCCATTTTCTTCTTCATCTTTGATGAAATATCGAAAAATCCACACCCCAATGGTGCATAGGGCACTGCTTCATATAAACGCAGTGTTATCTCGATCGTTTACACACGAAGGAAAGGTGATCAGCCCTCAGTTTCAGGTACCAGTCCAGGGTAAAAATCACTTATATTTATTTGACCCCCCCCCTGGGAATCGAACCCGGGACCTCCAGAACGGTAGCCGAGCGTGCTGACCATTACACTACGGAGGCGGACAAAAAAATATAAAAAAATATAAATATAAAAAAAATATACAATATAATATATTCATTTTATTTTATTTCTGATAATTTCTATTGTATTCTTGCTAGTGCCCTTTACTACAACCTAAAATATAATGTATACCCACACTCAGCCCATGCCTTTGTGGGATCTTTTTTTGTATTTTTTTTGTTTGCTCCTACTTGTATTTATATTTTATTGTGAAAAATACAAAAATAAAATACAAAAGAATTAAAAAATATATATATACAGCAGTTGGCACTTTTGGCTACCTTGCACAAGGTAGCTTAATGGAGGTCCTCTCCCGTCTGGGTTCTCCTGAAGAGCAATTCGGTATGATGATATAATTGTGTGTATGATGAAATATGTATGATATGTATGATAACATGATGAAATATGTATGAACAAAAATCATCATTTCCGATTTTATTCGTCTTAAAATATCAGAAGTCCGTGGATTGATGAAGTAACGAAGCAAAGAGTCCTATCTTGCTATACCAATAATTGATTTCGCAAACTTCTACCACGCCTCACAGTTTGAGAGACTTAGTGCGAAGCGGTGCATATTGCACCTGCCTTAGCTTCAGGCAGTAGTTATATATGATATGGGATGCCGCATGCCCTGCACACTAAGAATAATGTATTGGGACAGATTTATCAAGAGCATATCTCAACATTCTTATAGCGACCCCAATAAGGTTTGTTAAACAATGTTTTGTCTTAAAATAACAATATTTGTCTTGTAATTATAACATAATAACACAAAAAGAAACTTAACGAACACTATAAACATATACAGAATATTATTTTTTGATATCTCATCAAAATGAAGAAAAATATGGAAGTCTAGGCAATTACGGGGCTGACGACCGTCATAGGCTGGTTCGAGTGATCACTTTACACACGTGTAACACTCACCAATTCTACGCATTATTGACAACCACACTACTCAAATTCTTGGATGTTATATACATATGAACCAATTTGATAGGTATTTTAAAAACGATCTCCTGAAAAATCAACTTTTTTGATATATGACGTTGTTGAAAGGAGTGAGCGATATGTGTATATGTGGATATGGAATGACTTATACCATATAAGTATGTTTTTATGTAATATATGATGAGAATCGTAAGGTAAGTAAGTGCGTAAAAGAAATTAAGTGAATAAAAAAAATGAGAATTGAATGTAGGATAACAATCGTACTAGCAGTTGTGGTAAAAATACAAACTCACTGATTACTTTAAACACACTAAACCAGCCTATTATAGGGCATTAGCCCTGTGAGTGCTCAGACATACATATTCATCTTCATCTATGCAAACAAGAAGAGCTGTAAATAAGTATTTGCACATCTTCAAAATGATGTGATTAAAACATTAATTTCAGTAATAATGTGCTTAAATTTCGGTTCTTTGCATGTGAAATGCGTTGCAATGAGTTTCTAATTAAGACATAATAAATAAAGAGGACAAGACAGCTCAGGGTAGCAAGGGATGGACATTATAGAGAAATAAGGGTAGGGGATGATTTCTAAGGGTGAAAAGAAAACCAGAAAATATAGCACGCCTCTCAAAGACACGAAACCTGAAACTACAGCGGGTTTACGAAGTTTTAAAATAATCTGAAAATATCAATAATTTCAGTATTTCAGAATACGATAAAGTAGGATAATACGTATTACTTTGCTATAGTGCGTTGAAGAAACGACATACGGAAGTTTTTGGAATGGTGATATAAGGAAAGATTGCAAGGTTGAGAAAAGCGTTTTCTAAAAACTTATCTCAACCTTAGAAAGGTGTGTTGAGATGATTTGGGCATGTGATTTGAATGAGCCAAGAAATAATATTAAAACAAATTCATGACGTTAATAATTTCTATTATCTGCTTCTGCAGAGGGAAAAATAGGAAAAAACGACGCGTCGTTCACACCCATAAAATAATCTTCACATCGCGACGTGAAGATTCTTTAAATTATTTTAAGAAATAAAAATACTTTGTTTTTTAATCCACTCACATTTTTATTAACAACCAACTAGTTTCGGCAACAACCTGTTTAATTTAAACCCTGAAGAGGGCAACATGTTGTTGCCGAAACTAGTTGGTAATTAATAAAAATGCGAGTGAATAAAAAAAACAGTGTCTTTTTATTTCTCAAAATAATATACCAATATGATCCACAAAGTTAATGCTTTCAATATTCAAAGCATGAAGATTCTTTGATGTCAGTTTGATGTAGTGTTCAATTCTATCTGCCTACCCCTTCGGAAAGTGGCGTGATATCAAATAGTAATACAAAATTTCATTTGAACGTTTTTATTTACTTAAATGGATAATTATGAGTCTAAAACATGGATTCTTTTTAAATAATTTTAAATCAGAATCAGAAATGTGATTTCTTTAAAACACTTTTAATAGGCGTTTAGTCATAAATAACTGTTTAATTTATATTTGAAGCCCTAACTTTGTGACTTTCCATTTTATAATTGAAATGTCACTTTGTTTTAAAATCACTGTAAATATTTTATTATAACTTAATTTTAATGTCTACCGGTTTCGAAGCTAACCGCTTCTTTATAAAGACTATTAATCAGTCTTGATAAAGAACCATTAAGCTTAGAAACCGGTAGACATTATGATTAAGTTATATTAAAATATGCATAGTGATTTTAAAACAAAGTTACATTTTAACTAAAAATAACTATTTTTAGCAGAATGTTATATTGTCAAAAGATCGGCCAACATAGATATATTACCGGCTGCAGCATAGAGGTGTACATATCATTACGATAGAAATGATTGCAGCCATAAAGACACTTTCAGTGTTTCCTGTAGGAATGTGAACCGGAACATAAGACTTGTATGGGTCACGCGATAAAACAATAATTCAGGGCACAGCGCTCAAGCGAACACCCATTCTGCATTGCCTACTACTTATTACACACAACCCCGTTATTAGGGGTGACAGGAGAGCTTTATGTACCGACACAACCTGAACCCACCATTATTTCAGGAAATCTTTATCCGAGACATTTCAGTGCCATCAAATAAAACACGCTGAAATTCAGCGCGAATTGAAACACGGAAACTGAAAAAGGCACAATCGAAAATGATTTCATATGTACAATGACTATGGAAACACTTGTTTTTGTACCACTTATACTCAAGTGGTCTAAAAATATGTGTATCCTTAATCATTGTAACATATCTTACCACAAAGTTAATGCCGAAAAGTTAAATAAAATTTCATACGTACATCATAAAATTGTGGCTAAATTGTAGAGTTCTGAGCATTCCATTTACCGATTTGGTCATCAAAGTGAATGTGCTCCAAAGAGCAAGACTAGGAATACAGTTGCTGACTGATATCGAGTTCCGGAAGGTGTCCGATCTGTGGCATGTACTTAGAGGAAGGAAGTACGACCAATATTTTGTCTGTTTTTTATTTTTTTTGTTATATTTGACGACAATATTCCAACATGTGGAGCAGAAACTATCGAAAGTTTGTGTGATGCAAGGTTGACAGATACAGCAGAAGAGGAGGTGCTGCATGTACCTTCATTTTCAGAAGCATGCACACATTTTGAAAGATTGAAAACTTTATTCTACGCATATTTCATAACTGATCCCCGAAAAATATTATTTTTAAAGCAGAAAATATGCTGTTAAATTACGAAAATAAAACAGTACACAATTGTTGTTGTCTATTTGACTAGTTAAAAAAGAAAATTTCAATTATTTGAAAAAAAAATTAATGTAAGTTTAATATATGTTTATACTTTTATGTACATGACAGTTTATTTTTATTTTTAAATAATTTAGGTGAAAATCTCTTATTGGAATGTTATTTTTTTAATTGAATTATATTATGTTATTTTTGTTAAATATTCTGTTGGTTTTCCAATTAAAAAAAATAATAAATAAATAAAAGTTTAAAAAAAGGTGACGATCACAGAATACTTGCAACGTAATAAATTATATTTTTTTAAAAATTCTTTTTAGCTTTGTATTAAAAAAAACATTTTTTCACACCTAAACTTGTATTCTTCTTACAATTTTAACCTACCACTGGTTTGGCATATTGGGAAGACAGTATATGTACTCGATTGTATGTCCCTATGTACTAACTTCTTAATCCCGCATTCATAGTTTATTTCAATAGGTCCATTCAAAAACAATAGGTAGAGGTCTTACTGTACGTACAAAACAAGCGTTTTATATTTTTAATCGTCAATGAGAACATAAATAGCTCTCGAAACTAGTCGTGTTTATATTAAACACTCAAAGTGTTTTATTTGTACGTTTTAAGTGTATAAATTAGTTCGTAAGGATGATGCTGTTAACTTTGAAATCAGTCGACATTATAATTAAGTTATAATAAGACACACAGTACTTTAGTTTTGTAAGTAAAGTTTCCTTCACTCAGGAGTTATGTGTTTCCAATATTAAAAGCTGTCGTCTCTGAACGAGAGATATATTCACACTTGCTTTTATCCGTTGCGTACGAGCTTAGAGCATTAGAAGTTATGTTAAAAAGCTGAGAAAACATAAAGAGCCTGTGACCGATTTTATGACCGGTGACTGTTAAACCGTAAATCATTCGAGATATTAAATTCATCAGTCAGTGACGCCAATCTATGGGTAAAAATAATACAATGGTTTCATCATATTACAAGAAATTAAGTAGAGAGAGAATCAAGTCGAGAACATTGAAAAAAACACAAAATTATAATCAGATAATAAATATTGATTTGTAAAACTTTTTATTTCTATTTGTAAACTTATTTATTCATCGTTTATTTGATTTTAATCATTCTTATCGTTTTTTTATTTATAATGAGAAATCAAAGCTTTTTCAAATCAACCATACATTGCTCCAGTGAACTTACACATAAAGCGTCATGGGATTTATGATATTTGTAGGAGTTCAAATTTTTGTTGTATAATTTGCATATAAAAATAATTAGTGTGGTTATCAATCAAGGTTAGAATGGTGAATGTTTCACTTTATTCAGCCAACGATATGTCGTAATCTCTGCAAATGGCCAATCTTCTACATTGTTTGTTATCGAAATTGGGATATCAATATAAAAATATTCCGATTAATACCTTTTTCACAATGTACAATTATTTAAACATATTTTAAAAAGTACCTAACTAACCATCACGTAGAATAGAATACCACACCAATCTGTTTTAGCATACAATATTCGCCTCTTCCACATTTACAATTCTTCTCATATATACCAATTATTCCGACCTGATTACTTTAAATACTTTAAAATACTTGATCATGCCATTATGCATTATGATAAAGCATTTACTTTGTGGTTAGTAATTTTTACTTTTTTTTTTTACAAAAATTATAATAATAATAGTATATAACCACTCACCGACATTTTTATTAGTGCATGTTGGTCTTCGGGTTGACCAAAAATCACATGTGTCAAACATTTTCTGTAGTTTTAAGTGTGTAAATGGTGCTATGGTGGTGAAGGGTGGTATTGTTCGCATGCTGTGGTAGTGATTGTCCCGACAAAGAGAAAGATACGTCTCGAAACCGGTAGACATAAAAATCTCGGTGAGTGGTTATATGTTAATATTTTTAACATTTTTATAAAAAAATAAGTAAAAATGAAATATTTGTGTATATAATAAAAATACGAATATTTCTCTTTCACAAAAAAGGCTTATCGATGAACAAATGGTGAATACAAATATTTAGGCTACACTGTATTTTAAAATAATAAATAATCATGTTCTAAGTCCATTCTGGTAGTGATAAGATCTGTGATACAAGTTCACATCTAGTTTCAGACGTCATAAGTCAGAAACTGTGTGATATAAGCCAAAATTGTATACACCGTGTGGCATTGGAAAGGAATACAGATTCGCGATAAGGAAAATATGTATGTAAATGAGCATAAAACAATGCCAAAGCAATCTCATGAATTTATTTAAATTACGTAAATTCATGCCTTAAAATATAATAGCCATTTCCGTAAAATACGGGCATAATAATTATTCATAATAAAGCAATAAATAATTGATGAGAAAAAAATTCGAGGATATTTTAGATTGGCCTTTGACGATTTTTTTCACAAAACAATTTTTTTAATTTAAGATAATATTTATTAATTTATGGAAAGATTATTGAAGGTAAAGGAGAGTGAATGCTGGGAACAGAGTGAATGGAGCACTTAAATAAGCTATAGCAAATAAAAACCTATCAGCGAAAGCTTAACTTTGCTGAACAGAACGGAGTCCAGGTTCCAACCCTAGGAGAAGCCTCTATATATTGTAGAAGCCAAGCATGGAGTTGGTAGAATAAGGAATGTAGACTGAATGCAGCCGAAATGAGATCCGTCAGACAACTGTAAGGCAAAACGATGAACAATAGATGCTCGAATGGTGAAATAAAGAAAGAATGCGAAGCTCAGGATAAGCATTGCCGATAAAATTAAGAAAGGTGTGTTGAGATGGTTTGGGCACGTGGAACGAATGAGTAAGGAAAGAACGATAAAACAAATTTATGAGGCGAATGTATTTGAAAAACAAACAAGTTTATCTAAAAAATTGACATCTCAACAAAGATGAAGAAGAACATGGAAGTCTGGGCATTTACGGGGCTTACGACCGCCATAAGCTATTTAAGTGTAAATCACTTTACACAAGTGTAACATTCACCAATTCTACCTATGATTGACAACCACACTATTTAAATTCTTGGAACTTCTATATATACATATATACTGTTCAAATTCGAGTATATTGCTTGAATTGACTAGAATTTCATGTGAGACATCTATGGTGAGATGAAAGAAGTTTTTTATTGAGCAGAAACTCTTTCATTTGTATGTGAGGTCCGAATCCTGGATTATATTTACATAAATGAGAAACGCTAGAAAATATCATTTTTTATTTATAATTCAGCTTGTTATTTGGCCAGTGAATTTATTTACAACATTTTGAATGTGTCCAAATACTTGTTTGAAAATCTGAATAATCTTCCATTAGGAGTAATTTTTCATATTATAATATAAAAAATAACTCCTAATTTAATAGATTTGTGAACAAGTATTTGGATACACTTAAAATGTTGTAGATTAAATTAGATAAAAATCAAATTGTTATCTTATATTAAAAAATTCTGACATTTCGCTCACTCCTTTCAAGAACGTCATAAATCAAATAATTTTCAGTTGTGCATGTTTTTGGAATGACCATAAAATTTATCCCAGCAAAAAAGGCACATTTTAACTTAATATTTACCAGCTATAGTGTTGTTTTTGCATTTTGAAGAAAAGGTGTTGTTTAATTATTTTTTTAAACGTACAGTACTAAATATTTTTTAAATTGAGAAAAAACCTTCAGGTTTTACCTTAAAAGATCAGATGCATAGTAAAAAGTTCAATAAGTGGCTTGATATTTATTTTTAATACATTGTATTATACGTTTAAACTTTTAAAACCTTCTCCTGAAAATCAGTTCTTGAAAGGAGTGAGCGATTTGTAGTGTTAACGATTTATTAGTTGTTTTAAGTGATTTACAACATTTTGAGTGTGTCCAAATACTTGTTCACAAAATCTGGATTATCTCCAATTACAGGAGTTATTTTCATAATATTTTTGACATCTCATCAAAGATGAAGAAGAATATGGAAGTCTGGGTATTTACGGGGCTGATGACCGTCATAGGCTGGAATAATGGGTGGAATTGGTGAGTGTTACACGTGTGTAAAGTGATCACTTAATCCAGCCTATGACGGTCGTCAGCCCCGTAAATGCCCAGACTTCCATATTCTTCTTCATCTTTGATGAGATGTCAAAAATATTATTAAAAAAAAATTGTTTTAATTGATCGCTTTATACCTACATAGTGCAACGTTTACCATTCTACCCATGATTGACAATCACTATATGTACTAGAATTTTTTTTTAAATACTATAAAGTATGCGAATTATCGTATACTTGTGATAGCAGCAAAAAAAGGAATATTCTCACGGTACAATTACGCCATGCAGTAATTCGATGACATTACTATTACTATTAGCATTAAGCTATCGGCCATCTTAATTCGATGATGATGACGGTGAGCGTAATGATGATGTTGAAGATTGTAGAAAAAGAACGAGGAAGGTTGGCCAACGATGTAGGATGGAGGACGATAACTGCGGGTTTTCCATTATATGCTAATTTTATGGCAAAACTCATTTTTATTTTTACACACAGTGTGGAATTAGCACTAATTGATTCGGGAGTCACTTTGTAGTAATATCCATGCATTTTTATTTTTAGATTTACTTGGTAAATACCACTATGTCTTGACGAAAAATGATGAGGAATGCATCGTCACAAAAGATTTCAAGAAATATTAAGTTAAATTGTAATCTAAAAATAAATGAAATTATCACATATTATTTCGAGAAATAAAAATACTGTGTGTTTTGATCCACTCACATTTTTATTAACCAACTAGTTTCAGCAACAGCCTGTTGCCCTCTTCAGGGTTTAATTTATGACTGTTATGTAATTAAATGTAATTAAATCCTGAAGAGGGCAAACAGGTTGTTGCCGAAACTAGATGGTTACTAAAAATGTGAGTGGATCAAAACACAAAGTATTTTTATTTCTCGAAATAATTTATCAATTTGATCCACAAAGTTAATGCTTTCAATGTTCAAAACATGAAATTATCACGGCTAACTAGCAGGTTTCTGCCGCTAGCTGACGCCGCTAGCGCATGGTGGTAGTTTACATACTAATGACAAAAAATGCAAGAAATTTACTGGAAATGTCAAAATATTAATTATTATTATTATTAAACCATACCCGCTCCCTAGGTGGATCATATGGAGCCCACAAACTGTCTCTCCAGGCTTTTCTGTCGGCTGCTAGCTTTCTTGTCCTAGCCCCCCTGGGAATCGAACCCGGGACCTCCAAAACGTTAGCCGAGCGTGCTGACCATTACATTACGGAGGCGGACAAAGTAACATAATCGAACATATCGATTAGTCCAAAAATATAAGTACTCCAATACTCTTTTCAATAAACTATGAAATTTTAAATATCATGATATATTAGTATGGCATTTTTCTATGTCCTTGCATAAGTAGAGTGGCAGTTATGCATAATACGACTACGTGAGCGCTGGAGACACAATTTCCTGCGTTTCTCCAACCGTGACGACTATCGCGCTTACGAAAAACCACTTTTACATATTTTACACGGACCAACCAACATCTAACAGTCAGGTCGATACCATCCGTACTAGTGTGTGGTAAATCCGGAAGAATTAGACTATTAAAGGTTCTCAAACTGTTTGGCATAGCCAGTGCACAGTAAAAATAATATTTAGGAGTTTTTTCCCGTTTTTTCAATCATATTTTCATATGGTGTACGGAGTGCGTGGAAGTTTTTGCTATCGGAAGGAAGGGTAATTAACTTTAACCTAACTATGAGTATTTAAATGTTTTAGAATTTAGTACATAAACCCTGATGATGACAAGATTCTTGTCGAAACCGGTTGGATAAAGTGTACCAATAAAAAGTGGTTAAAACAAAGTTGTTTTATTTTATAATCTTTTCAGTGAATTTCAAAAACAAGCCAGTTTTTTTCCTTAAATAAATTTCTTTTCTTTTCCTCAGTTTTTTTCCATATGTGAATCAATATGATCTTTTTCAAAAAAATAAATAAAGATCTAAAATTTTTAATTATTCGTAGTATCCTTAATATCATAATTTGTAGTTTTGGCATTTACTTTTTAAAGATAATTATATCTTTCACATGTTAGCTGTGACTGTATTTTAAAACGTCCATTCTAATGGTACAATCTTCAGATATTCTACCATTTTAAATTTTGTTTTCGTAGAATGACCACATGACTTATTCTATATCACACAATCATATTTTCGTACATATTAAATATCGTATTATGATATAAACGTACTAACATGTTTGTAAAAAAAGTAAAAAAGTCTTCATCTATGTTAAGATGTTAAATGTAAAAATTAATCCTAAGTAGAGAAACCCTGATTTGTGAACAAGGATTTGGACACACCCATAAAATCATGATCTAATTATAAATTTTTAAAAACTGAAATAATTTTTTTTAGGCGTTTCTCAGTGTGTAAAATAATCAGGGTTCAAATCTTGCCAACTAATAAAAGGATCTCTGCTTAATAAAGTTTTCTGAATCAAAACGCCGTGAGAAGAATCATATAAGTATGATTTTTATGATTTGAGTAGTGTGGTTGCAATCGTGGTTGGAATGGTGAATGTTACACATGTGTAAAGTTATTCTTCATCTATGTTGAGATGTTGAAATGTAAAATAGTAAATTTTATAAAATTGAATAACTTAGTTTTAACCACTTAAAGTGGTTTATAATAAGTTATTTAATTTATGTATAAATGTGTGTAAAAACATTCAAGAAATGTAAAAAAGTAAGCTTATTTTTTTTGGACACCATTAGCAAGTGGGTCACGCACCACAGTTTGAGCACGTTTGCCTTAAGACGATTTCGTGATAACCGGTAACTTACTAGTTTCCGTGGCGTAACAAATGATGGACGTCTTTGTCATTGTATAATGTTTTTTGTCGTTGCATATATTAACCAATACCAAGAAAGGAAATTAACTACATTCGTGAATTATTTGGATTATCGAGCGTGCAAGGTATACGAGTATAGAAGTGGTGCAATACTGGTGTGGTCATCGTTTTAAAAAGATATGTGTGTAAGATTTCTTAACAGAGACGAAACACGTAAAATAGTAGTATATAAGGAAATTATGGAAAAGGTAGATGATCAGAACATATATCTGGAAAGTATGTTTTTTATGGATGAAAAGATTGATAATAATGTAGAAAGGGGAGTGAATGCTGGGAGCAGAGTGAATGGTGTATTGAAATCAGTTACAGCAGATAAAAATCTTTCAGCGAAAGCTAAACTGACAGTTAATAGAGTCCTGGATCTAGTTAGAATACATTGTTTCTTGAATGTTTTTCGCAGATACTTTGTGGCATATTTTATAAACTTTATAAAATTAAACAACTTTCTTTTAACCACTTTTTTAAAAAAAATTTTATTTTTTTAAAAGTGGTTTAAACAAAGTTGTTTAATTTTACAAAGAATACATTGTGACTCGTTTTTGATACGTTCATCATCATTTTGAAATGCCATGTTAGACAATTATTAATTCCTTGTGACGCTGGAAGATAAATAGGGGATAAATAAATAAAGAAATAAATGAAAAAAAGAAACAGCTCCTACCCCCTCTTCATCCTTTAAATTTCCAAGGACTTAACTCTAAAATTTAAAATTAGCTTCACATACGGTGCCAATTATCACCCCCTTAATCAATCGATCAAAGAATTATTAGTATAATCTCAATATTATTAATATTTAAAGCATTTACTTTGTGGTTAGTCATTTTTACTTATTTATTTTTTTACAAAAATGTTAATAAAATTAGTATATAACCACTCACCGAGATTTTTACGTCTACCGGTTTCGAGACGTACCCGTCTCTTCGTCAGGACAATCACTAACACAGCATGCAAACAATACTACCCATACACATTTTGTGTAGTTTTGAGTGTGTAAATGGTGCTATGGTGGTGAAGGGTAGTATTGTTTGCATGCTGTGTTAGTGATTGTCCTGACGAAGAGACGGGTACGTCTCGAAACCGGTAGACGTAAAAATCTCGGTGAGTGGTTATATACTAATTTTATTAACATTTTAAAAAAAAAATAAGTAAAAATTATTAGTAATCGACAGATAAGTGTGATCAAAACAAAATGTCATTAGCGTTAAAGGTTGATGTTAAAGTCATAAGTGGTGAGATGATAGAGAGGATGGGGAAGAAAACAATTAACTATGTTTTACATTTGTATTTAAAAAAAAGGTTACAACTTAACCTAAACTAACTAACTAACTTAACTACACTTAAGTTGTAACTAAGGTTACAACTTAACCTAAACTAACTAACTAACTTAACTACACTTAAGTTGTAACTAAGGTTACAACTTAACCTAAGCTAACTAACTAACTTAACCTAAGATTTACTTAATCTAGCTTACTTATGCTATGACTCTAAGGAAGGGCGGAAAATTAAAATCTTAAACTCTAGTAAGGTAAGTAATTAAATGATGCGGAATGCATCGAAACACGTGTCACAATAGATCTTAAGAAGTAGTGGTATTTATCAAATAAAGTTAAATAAAAAAAATTAAACACTCTCCTTATCAGTCATAGTTCACTTTGTGTAATATCACTTTAAAATAAACTATTTCGTGACTACCGGTTTCGGAATAATGATCGCATCATCAGATCAATGTAGATTTAAATGAAATTGTTAAGGTATGACATTTTTACAAAAATAAAATTGTTTTGAAAGAGATAATGAAGACCATACCACAAAGTTAAGAAATGCTTTTGATATCCAAAAAAATATTTATGAAATGGTAGTTTTATGTATAGTTAATTAATAAGTACTAGGAAAAATTTTCGTCAACATGAATTTGTGTCCTTTTTACAGAGTTTTGAAGAATTTCCGGGAGCTGCAGTCTGCGTGTTGCCTTTAATCTTCTCACACCCTGTGAGATCGCAATCCTGAATACCAATGTCCCCCTTCTCGGTTCAGCGGTCACGTCGCAGGCCAACGAACCGCCCGTCTCGAGTTCGCATCCCAGCCACGGCACTCGCAGGAGACACGCTACTGATTGATGAATATTTCATGGTGCAATTAAAAAACCAGTCCCAAGATTTTTTATCCACTTATCTACAGATAGGGCGACCTAGTGGGAAAAGGATACGCGCATCAATTAATTTCTGGCTTATTCCACAGTCATACATGTTGGAATCCAGCCATTTTGCACAAAAAAAATAGCCAACGGAAATAAAATAGAAAAATATGTATAAGAATACAGAAAAAATAGAGAAGACCTCTACTGATTCCCTATTAAAAATGAATAGTACGGCTGTCCAAACTCAAAACACAGTAAGGGACATTTTTTTTGTAGTACTTTTTTGTGCATTTTTGGACTAAGTACTACTTAGTCTAAAAATGCAAAAAAAACGGATTATAAAAAAATGACCCTTACTGTGTTTTAAGTTTGGGCAGCAGAGTATACTAATATATTTATTTCTATTTTTTATATTATTTCTTTAGTTATATTACATAATATGAACTATGTTATACACTTAATTTACTATATCTACATATATATTTACATTTCCTTACAGTAAACAAAACATTTATTTCTTCAGACTCTTTTAATTCTTCATACATTCAGGCATCTCATCATACATTTTCAAACCTTTATACATTAATCAATTTTGCGACTCTGTTTTTTTCATAAATGGCACTCTTATTTTATCCTTTTTTCAAGTTCAATTTTAATGACCATTTTTGCTTAACACTATTTTATCCTTAAAATATTTTAGTAATATATCGTTAAAAAAATTATATATAAATATGTCATATACCCTTCTGTTGGAATTCAACCATTTTGCACAAAAAATAACCTATGGATGAAATTTAAATAAAATACACATATTTCGAAATAAAGCTATAAGGATATTGCTTTAGAAAAATATGTTTGAGAATTTAGAAAAAATGAGAGAAGAACTCAACTGGTTACCTTTTAAAAATGAATGATATATATATATATATATATATATATATATATATATATATATATATATATATATATATATATATAT
The DNA here is from genome assembly GCF_059751285.1 of Brachycentrus maculatus. Lineage (NCBI taxonomy): Eukaryota > Metazoa > Arthropoda > Insecta > Trichoptera > Brachycentridae > Brachycentrus > Brachycentrus maculatus. Next base: position 1,770,543 of record NW_028280859.1, read on the forward strand.
ATATATATATATATATATATATATATATATATATATATATATATATATATATATATATATATATATATATATATATATATATATATATATATATATATATATATATATATATATATATATATATATATATATATATATATATATATATATATATATATATATATATATATATATATATATATATATATATATATATATATATATATAAATATATATATATTTATATATATATATATATATATATATATATATATATATATATTATATACTGACAGCCGAGTATACTTATATGGTATATTTATTTCTCTTTTTTTAAATTTCTTAGTTAGCTTAGTTAGCTTATATTACATACTATAAACTATTTTATACACTTAATTTACAACATCTACATATATAGTTTTACATTTTCTTACATTACACAAAACATTTATTTTTAAATTCTTTCAGACTCTTTTAATTCTTCATACATTCAGGCATCTCATCACACATTATCAAACCCTTATAAATTAAACAATTTTGTGTCACGCAACTATTTTTTTACGATCCAATATCATTCAATCCACAGGTCATTTGGAGATACTAACGAAAATGGAGTTGGCCCATAATTCTGTTGTTGCGCTGCTTGATTTGTATATTATGTGTAATGTTACCACACACTGATAATAACAATTACATTAATTTACAAGTCACATGCAGAGACCCATTTTCTTTGTCTAAAATGTACCACTAATTATAAAATGAATAAATCCGTCTTCGTAATTGAAAATTTCAAAATGGATCTAGACGACATTCATTGCGCGGATGTGTAAGACTAATTTAATACCCAAGTACCTACGTACATTTGGTTTATGCAACAAATAACAAAACGCACTGTATGTAGAAGTTACATGTCTGGTGTAACGACTAATGGTACTGGAACATTTATGATGAGGAAGACGGAAACGCGCAAATCAAGATCGATTATTTATTTTTCGAAAATGACTAAAGTTATAAGGGCGAGAAGAACAAAGCGACGCCAATAGACAAAGATCGAGCTCGACGCATGTACATACGTTTGAATTTTAATCTTATCTGAGCACTCAAAAAATTGTCCTCCATCCTTTAAATACGATTTCAAAGGAGTTACATGTCGTGGGGACGAAAATGTAAACAATTTAAAGTCGATGAACTGCGTCTCTTTGTTCTTCTCGCAAACATTTATGAAAACTATTTTAATACACAAATTCATACAAAAAATACACAAATTTGGAAGGAACATCTGGGTTCCCTATAAAGTTTTCACTTCCACACACTTAGTTCAACGGTGTTTCCAATTTTGGAAACAGTCCTAAATTGGTGGCACCCTCCGTGTGACATGTCGCGCCATCTTGTTGAAACTACAGGTCTGTCACATCAATTCCATTCAACTGAGGTACGAAGAAGTCAGTAATCGTGGTTCTGTAACGCTCCATATTGACCGTTACATTCGGGCCGTAATCGTCTTTAAAAAAATATTGACCAATGGTTTCGCCTGCCCATAAAGCACACCAAACAGTGACTTTTAATAGGATGTAAGGGCGTCTCGACAAAGGCTTCTGGGTTTTCTCCACGCCAAATTCAGAAATTCTGCTTTTTGACATAGTTATTTTCCAAAAATGTGCCCAAAAAGTGAACAAAATTTTGCGTTGAAAAAGAGGATCAAGCTGAATACTGTTTTCGGCCCATTCACCGAACCTACGACACGCAAAATGGTCATTCAGTCTATTGATGGTGAAATGACAAAACGTAGGTACTGACTACAAATAAACTGTCAAATGTTAAATTGAGTCTGGAGAAACAATGATGCCAGTTTAAAAAAACAAAAAAATCTTTTTTTTTTTGAATTACCTATCGTTCAAGTGACTGAAATCTAGCTTCGGCTTGTACAAGACCGCTTATCATGACCCTAATCAGGCTTCAACTTTTTAAGTTTCATAGCCTATGCCTACTCGTGAGTGGATTTACTCTTTACGTTTAAAGTTATTATAATTTCATATAATTTATGAGTGAAAATTCTAAAAAAATACTCGAAATTATACTACATTTTTACCGAGTATAAATTTGTGTTTACGAGAATTTACCGAGCATGTGATGATGATAACGAAATATGCAAAATAGCCGAGATTCTCGAGGAGCCCTACAAGGTATGCGGTATATTAACGGTGACAGCGTAAGAGTGCCGTCTGACTGTCAATAATTAAGTTTTATCAGCCGTCAGCATTATCACTGGGACTATGCAAATGTCCCATCGATGTTGGCACGCAAATGTCAGATGGGATCACGTTATATGTTGCAAAGAAACAGGGTTGCCCCAATCAGAATCATAATTTGTCGATTCAACAATTTACCGAAATAATTGTCTCCCTGAATCGTGACGTAATAGTTTCTAGTATGTGGAATATATTATAGGATTGCATTGATATTTTTAGATAAACATGGTGTCATCTTATATGGGTATTTTATTTTAATTTTTATCATGTACAAACATTTTTTAATCATTTTACTATTTCATATTGTTTTCTTTAAACTTTATAAAAATTAAACAACATTGTTTTAAATAAGTACTTAAAAAGTGGTTAAAACAAAGTTTATAAAATGTGCCACTAAGTATCTGCAAAAAAACATTCAAGAAATTATTATCTTTCTTTATTATTTCATGTATTTCTTTTTCACCTTTCCTTCATGTGTCAACGATCATGTTAACACTGCGTTTATATAATGCAGTGCCCTATGTACCATCGGGTGCGTATAAGGATTCGAAGAATTATTTCATACGCTTTTATTTTATTTAAGTTTACAAGACATAAAATAAAATTTTATTTTTATGTTATTTAAAATATAAACCTTAGGATAAACTAAACTGATTATTTTTTATGTCACAACAAAGATGAAGAAGAATATGGACATCTGAGTATTTTGCGGGCTTATGACCAGTCATAGTCTGATGAAGTGATAACTTTCAACACGTGCGACATTTACCATTCAACCCATGATTGACAACCACATACTAAATTTTTATGAACTCCTACATATGTCGTTAATTTCATGACTTATTATGTTAATTCACTGGAGCCATCTATGGTTGGATTGGGAAAGCTTTTTTTTTGGAAAACCCATAAAAGCGTGTTTTCAGATTGATTTCGTTTGTATTCGTTTTCGAAGAATCCAATTTCGAAGAATCATCTTTCGAAGAATAAAACTAGACATATTAGCACAACCATGTATGAAGATTCTTCGTGTGAGGAGCTGATAGTATAACGTTACAAGTGCATAATTCATTTGGAGTGGTAGATAAAAGCATGCAAGTCAACATGTGGATATCTAATAATTATTTAAAACTGATATTTGCAATTTATATTATTTTACAAACTCAATTAAGAGTAAGAGTGAAATAATCAAGAAAAATGTAAGAACTTTTGAATTAACAAAACATAATTTTTTTAGTGTGTCGAAGTACTTGTTCAAAAATCTGGGAGTTGTTTTTGCATTTTGACGTCTTAACAAAGAAGAAGAAGAATATGGAAGTCGGGATATTTACAGGGCTTATGACTATCAACATTCACCATTCTACTCATGATTGATAAACAACACTACTACATATTTTTGGAACTCATATAACATATATTTAACACATTCCTTATCATTCATCGTTCACTTTGTGTAATAGCACTTAAAACACATTTACAGGAGAGTGTTATATTCTTCAAACCCTTATCCGCACCCGATGGTGCATAGGGCACTGCATCATATAAATGCAGTGTTAACTTGATCAGGTAACGTTGAATGAATATTATAGTGATAAATCAGTTATATTTTTTTGACCCCCCCCTTGGGAATTGAACCCGAAACCTCCAGTAAGTTGCCGAGCTTGCTGACCATTACACTACGGAGGCGGAGTACGGAGAATATTATAAAAATAAAACTTTTATTTAACAGAGATCCTTTTATCTTAGTGGATTATTTTACATACTAAGAGATGCCTGAAAACATGATAAACATTGTTTTATGCAGCTCATAGTTTGACCAGCTATTTTATTCACAACATTTTGAGTGTATCCAAATACTAGCGGTGTCGCATAAGCCGTAGCTAGATTTCACTTGGACGTTGGGTAATTCCAAAAGATTCCCAGAAATTCTGTGTTGGTTTGGGCGCCTCTAGGATGCTTTTGCCCAAGCATGGTGTTAGGTTGTGTTCAAAATTAGTTTCATCAATTCCACGCAGCATTGTCATCAAGTTAGTTAGGGGTTACCTAAAATTTTTCAAGGTATTGTGAGAAAACCCATTTATCCCCCACTTTTGATAGATTCTTTTCGATAGGGAACTGCCCTTAATCCCAGCCTTTGTGTTCTCTAGAATCATCAATAATAGATAATGATACCAAACCTGTTAGAAGCATTGAAATGGTTATTATTTGATGATTTAATACATAATTTCAGGAGTTTTGTTAAAAAATATTGGTTTTGATAAGTGTGTTTAGACATAAATTTATTCAGTTCAGTTCAGTTCAGTATCTTTAATAGCTGTTTACTTTGGTAATCTTTTGTTGTTGTTTTATTTGCAGAAGCCAACACATTAGGCACTGTCTTTATATACATATCGCTCACTTCTTTCAAGAACGTCATAAATCAAAAATCGTCAATTTTCAGTTGTACATGTCTTCGGAATGCCCAGAAAATGTACTATATCCCAGCAAAAGTGGCATATTTTTAACTTAATATTTACCCGCTACAGGGCAGAATGTGCTGTTTTTGCATTTTGAAGAAAAGGTATTGTTTAATTGTTTTTTCAAATAAACTAAATATTTTTCAAATGGAGAAAAAACCTTCAGCTTTTACCTAAAAAGATCTGTTGCACGGTAAAAAGTTCAAAAAGTGGCTTCATATTTATTTTTCATGCATTGCATTATAATATTTAACATTAAAAACGCTCTCCTGAAAAATCAAGTATTTTGATTTATGACGTTCTTGAAAGGAGTGAGCGATATATATATATATATATATATATATATATTTACATATATATATATATATATATATATATATATATATATATATATATATATATATATATATATATGTATATATATATATATATATATATATATACATACATATAAATAGCCATATTATTTATTGTTTCGTCATTCACTTTGTGTGGACACGATTAAATTATAAATAAAACACTTGTTTTTTCCCACTTGAGTATTATGTATATAGTTACGACTAGTTTGGAAATCTTCAGAAAGGCCATCAATGGGTTTAAATATATAGGGTTAAGCACTGTAATCTTAACACCCCACCATTTATGACGTTCACAGTTTTAACAAAATTATAACATTTTACCCCAACAAAATTAATACAATTAAGTACTTATTTAAGACAGCATGTTTTTAACTTATAACAACACTATTGTCCTTTTTCATACTTTTCTTATTACTAAAACTTTATATTATTTCTGTATGAAATATTCATATGTAAAATAAATAAGCACTGAATCTTAAAAGCCAATGTTTTATTCATTATATCTATCTACAGATTTGTATAAAAACACATAAAAACTAGTTTTGTGCGTAGGTGTCAATAAATGGTTAACACTGTGTCAATATTTCGGAAAATAGTGTCAATAATAGGACATATGACGGTGTTACATTTTTTTGGAAAGTTTATTGATATGGACATATATTTTTTAAAAGAAATTTTCCATTTTGGAGAAATTAACAATTTAAGCAATTAATTTTAGTAATGATATAGTTAAAAGTAAGCATCTTTTATAATCTTATTCTGAAACAAAGTATGGGAACTCCTGAAGGTGTCAATAAATGGGTGATTTACCCTACTTATATTTAAACCCGTGAAACACTATTCAAATCCAGAAGCATCTTTAGCTTCCGAAACTTGTTCTTATTCTTCTTTTTCTTCTTCATGGTGTAGGTCGTGTGGTTTCGTTTTAAGAGAAACTTCCATAATAAGTCGTAATAATATAATACAATTTTTTTATAATTTCTAATGTTACAGTTTATTTATAATTTCATATTTCTAGTAGCTTCAAAATTAATTAAAAAAATATCGTGTACATAAAGATACTTTATCTTATTAAAAAAACTATTCTTCTCTTGTTGACAAGTCATAGTTGCGTGGTTAGGTAGGCGGTTTTTTATGGTGGGGTTACAGAATCGAATCGGAGCGATGTCGCAACAGCGCGGCGCGGTATACAGGACAAAGGGAACCAATTTGGTAGTCGCATTGTTAACGACACCCCCTCGTGGAAACAGGTATTCCGTTCGAAGCTGGCGGGAGCGAATTGCCAGCCAGATGAACTTAACTGAATCTATAGGACTGATTTGTACTTGGAAATTCAAAATAATCAATTTCGTATTAAAATATTTAAGAATGCTTGCAAAGACAAAGTGGTGAGGCGTTCTATTCTCTCTGCCTACCTTTTTTTTAAATTACGAAACAGTTTATTTAAATATATGTATGAACCATTGATATTTTTAATAATTCTGCACTACAAAATTAGTGCTTTTAAACATGTGCATTAAAAAAACAGATTTTCACACTATTAAAAAAGATAATATCACAATTTTCAGAACGTAAACGTTAACTTTGTGTAACAACATGATGATTTAATATAGAAATAATGTAAACGCGATTAGTTTCGAGAACTGCAGATGTTCTGAACGGGTATTTTTTTAAAATATAGTTTAATGTGTACATACACTTTATAACAATACTCAAACGGTGCAAATTAGACATCAATTTTTAATGTGAAATGGATTGTAGAATAAAATAACACCTATGTAATTTTTTCAACGTGAATTTAATGTGACCAGCAACCGGGTTTCATGTTAACCGACATCAACGAACGTGGATAAAATTACATAGTTGTTATTTTATTCTATAAAATGCAGTTCCACCAAGAAATGTCAGTACAAACCATAAATTGAATAAATTGTGTTTTTTTTGTTTGTAAATAACAAAAAAACATTTTGAGTGTATATATTTGGATGCACTGAAAATGTTGTGAAAATGTTGAGGAAGACCGAGAAAAACTTGGCACGATCAAGTATGCCAAATACCTGAAAGTGGTCAGAATAGGAGTCGAAACAATCGGTGGGTATGTATGAGGAGATGCATGAACGTGGAAGAGGCGAATAATGTTTGCAAGGATAGAGTGGTGTGGCGTTCTATTGATGGTTAGTTAGTTTTTTTTAGAAAATGTTGTGGATTTATTTAAAAGTGTTTTGAATCTCTGGAGACGCCAAGTATATTCGAACCCACTCTGTCACGCATGGACACCGTCAACAGGTCCAAAAAGTGTCGCGTCACGGTGTTCCCCGTTTACAAAGAAAGGTCCGTGGATTTCCGAGGAACCGGCCTTCCAGCTCTGAGAAGTTGATCGTCCCGCGGAGTACAATGGGACTCCATTCGGTCCCCTCCCAAGCTAGGCCCAATGTCATCAAACCCATTATGGACTATGACTGATCAAGAATCACCATTTTAATTAGGTTTCCATTCCACATTGCTAAATCAATCAAAGCAACAATGTGTAGTGCTAGATTCTGATCCCTCTTGAAACTCAAATCATCAAAGACATATCATGGTATATCCCTCGTTTCATACAATATGTGTTTGATTTTTGACATCTCAACATCGATGAAGAAAAACATGCAAGCCTGGGCTGGTTAACTGATCACTTTACTTTAATTAGGTTTCCATTCCACATTGCTAAATCAATCAAAGCAACAATGTGTAGTGCTAGATTCTGATCCTTCTCTTAAAACTCAAATCATCCAACACATATCATGGTATGTCCCTCGTTTCATACAATTTGTGTTTGATTTTTGACATCTCAACATAGATGAAGAAAAATATGGAAGCCTGAGCTGGTTAACTGATCACTTAACTGAAATTATCAAGAACATTGGTGTGTATGTTCCCGATAGTTACCTAAGACAGCGTCGGCATAGATTGTTTCACATTCCTATACACAGGACCAACCTGCCGATGGTTATGCCTGTAGGAAGAACTACCGCTATGTTAAACAATATATCATTGGATATTGATTCTTTTATTATTAGATTAAAACCAATATTTTTAGCTTTTCCACTTTTTTATTTGACCAGCGACCGGGTTTCGTCGTTACCGACATCATCAGACTGATGATGTCGGTAACGACGAAACCCGGTCGCTGGTCAAATAAAAAAAGTGGAAAAGCTAAAAATATTGGTTTTAATCTAATAATAAATTAAAAATGCAATTCCATCACGAAGTGTCAGTGGATAATATAAAAGGATATTGATTCGTTTCATGTGTCTGAAGGAGTTTTCCAAAGCGGGATTCTTCTACATCTTTGGCAATATTCCTTGCATATATTTTATTTTAATGTATACGATTTTTTTAGTTTGTAATGTATTGAAATCAATAAATTGAAATTGAAATTGAATTGAAACTTTACAATAATTTGGTTTCCATTCCACATTTCAAAATCAATCAAAGCAACAATGTTACCAGTAAGATTCTGATCCCTCTTTGGGACTCAAGCAAGCTAAGATATTGATGTCGTGGTGTGTCTCTCGTTTTGTAAAATTTAGCTTAGATTTTTGACATGTCAACATAGATGAAAGATATTATTTATTGATTTGCAATTATTTTTGTGAAATGACATGGTGATTATTTTTAAAACCAAGCACTTGTAAAATTTCAAAAACTACAGTTGTTTTCAAACTAAATTACTTTTGGTTTTTATAATCACCTGTTTATGAAAACAGCTGTAGTTTTAGAAACTAGTCGTGCGTAATGAAATAAAACGCAATTAATCGAATTAAATATATAATAATAAAACCTTTATCCGCACCCCAATGGTGCATAGGGCACTGCGTCATATAAACGCAGTGTTATCTTGATCGTTTACACATGAAGGAAAGGTGATCAGCCCTCCGCTCCAGGTACCAGTCCAGGGTAATATTGAATAAATATGACAGTCAAAAATCAGTTATATTTATTTTACCCCCTTTTGGAATCGAACCCGGGACCGATCGAGAACGGTAGCCAAGCGTGCTGACCATTACACTACGGAGGCGAACAATGTTTAATATTTAAAGTAATAGATAAAGTAGAATATAATATCGGTTGAATAAAATATTGCCACATACACCCTGAAACAATTTAAATTTAAACAATTTATTTTAAAAAGAGTGTTCAGATTTTTCATTTTTGACATCTATACATAGATTAAGAAGAATATAGAAGAATATGAAGAATAGAAGTCTGGGTATTTACAAGGCTTATGACTTTTTGTAGGTTGGTTAGGTGATCACTTTACAAACGTGTAACATTCACCATTCTACCCATGATTGAAAACTATAAATCTGAAGTCATACATATTTGTATATGTGATCAATCTCATGACGTTCCAGGATTGAGTTCGCAACAGCCATATATAGTTGGATTTAGAAAGCTTTAATTGAGCTGAGATCCTTTAAAAAATAGCATGATTCGAAGGCATGGCCTAGATCCTAGATAAAGTTGCCTATGACAGAAGGACCTACAACCTGAGGACGAAAAGAGCTGACTCCAACAGTGTGCAAAGACGATAAGTTGAGATGGAGCCAGGGAGAAAAGTCCTTTTTGGTTGACAACTTCATTTTATTTATTCAAGTTTATATTTAGACCGGGACATTTCCATCTTCCGCATAGCATCCGAAACTAGTCGTTTTAAACTTAACTAAATTGATCATTAATTATTGATTTATTATATTATTTGTTGAAGTTTTTGGTGAGAGTATTTTAATGTTTTTAAATTGTAAAATAAACCCTGATTATGACAATGTTATTATCGAAGCCGGTAGGTTAAATTGTATTGATTAAAAAGTGCTTAAAACAAAGTTATTTAAGTTTACTAAGTTTTTAAAATGTACCACAAAGTATCTGCGGAAAACATTTAAGAAAATCTAGTCGTTTTAATTCAATAAAAATAACTCAAGTGGTAAAAAAACTACTGTTTTTCTTTTACATTTTACATTTTTGTGGAGGAAAAAAGCGTTTATCCAAAAGAATTGTAGACAAGTCCGCAGTGATACTGTGTGTGACGTTGGTGCAGTGTGTAATTTACACCGATATTATGCAATATGCAGTTCAGGTCTTCGCTCAGCTACCCGGGCGTGACCGGGGTGGAATAATATAGGCCCGAGACAGAATGCAAACGCCCTTGCACAAGTACCCGCTAAGTGATGTATTGTGCTGTAATTAATATGCGCTGATTAAAAATAATCAGCAATTAATTTTTGTAATGCTGATTCATTGATCTTTTCGAGCTTTTGATCGTCTGCTCCACATATGGAAGCACCCTATGTACAAGAATATATCGGTAGTGTAAAGGCAAAGGGGTAGGTTATCTGTCAAATTTTTAATTTTCTAAGTTTGTTCCACAAAATGTCTTAAATAATGTATTACATAATCTGGCAAAAGGATATAGCTATAGTTGCCATACTTATTTAGTTTTATTAAGATATGTACATTTAAAAATACATAAAAATGAGTTATTTCATTTCACAAGTTTGTTTTTGCTCCCCTGTAAAATTTGGTCTGAGACAGATATACCCCTTTGCCTTTACACTACCGATATATTTTTTCTTCTATAAATGGAAGTTCCATTTATTATATACCTCGCTTATTATGTACAAGGTTTAATGATCATTAGTGGATTTTTGTTTCTTCTCACTGTCGGGTTGTGGTCCAGTGGTTATTGTCGCGGACTCTTAAATCAGAGTTTCTCGGTTCGAACCCACTCTACCACAATTTGATATATATTTCTAATAATCAGCCGCTTAGGCTCATAGAAATAGTAAGAAATTGAAATGTATGTGTAAATAATAAAATCACAAAAAAACTAAAAGAAAATTTTTCAAATTTAATCTTTGTTCAGAACAGGAAAGATAATCTAGTATGGGTGTCAATCAAAAACTTTTCAGTATTTGCTGGGAAAAAACATCGTAAAACTTTTCAGGCGAGCCCAAATTTCTAATAAGCTTCAATTATAAGTTTTGTTATAAAACGAAAATATTAAAAATATCAGCAAAACAAGAATCCTATCAAAAACATTGAAAATGCTAAAAGATAACTATTGAGAAGCACGTTGTCCACCATGAGCAATGTTTACTGTGGTGTGTATTGCTATAATATACAACAGATGGCACTGGCATTGCGTTAAAAAAATATTTGACAGAGGTAAAAATACTTGTCGTAGATATGTGTCGCCTACTTTCAATATCCGCCAGATATAATTTTATAAGATTTTAAAATATATTATCTCTTAGAATGCCAATTTTTTAAAAAAATATTTATATACTTGAAAACCCTGCCAAAAAATAGTTAAAAACAGCGTTGTATTTCAAATTCCGCTATATTCATGGAACTTGCCATCTGACCCATATCGGTCAGTCAGAGAGAGTGGATGGGTTAAAAAATTAAGATGACGTCATCTGTCATTAAGATGACGTTATCGGTTTGCGTCTCGTGTTTTTGTTTTAAATACTGAAAAAAATCTAAAAAGTGTTAAAATTCTCTATTTCAAAATATTTTATCTAAAGATAGACAAATCTTTTAAGCACAAATGTTACAAGGAGTATTTTGCATATTTTGGAAAATCGACTTACATGGATCTGGTGGATTTTGAAAGTAGGCGACACATATGTTGATTTGAATACTACTTTGTGATGAAATTTAAAAGCAATTGGTAAATAACATTAGGTGATTATTTGTACGTTTTTAAATATATGGATGTATTTTTTTTATCGGCGCACAGTCCAGTAATTCGCAGTGTGGAACAGCAGGGCGGAGTGCGTGGCAATTATTCAGGATGGCAGTTCCTCCCGCGACCGTCGGAGGCGCTAGTTGCCAGTCGTGACCTGCCCGGGACGTGAACCCGCGATGCGAAGGGGCCGGTCACTCGCAACTACCACCAACCTACCTGTGGGCTATACCCCGCACATCCGACACGCTATCCACGAGCAATTCATTTAATATCATATTTAAAAAAAATATTTTTAATTTTGAATTATTTACAACATTTTGGGTGTGTTTAAATCCTTGTTCACAAATCTTCTTTCGCAAAGTTTCTCGACATTGGATTTTTTCTTTCTTTATATTTTTTTGCATTTCACAATATAATATAATTACGTCTGTTTCACAATATAATATAATCTGTCCGCCTCCGTAGTGTAATGGTCAGCACGCTAGGCTACCGTTCTGGAGGTCCCGGGTTCGATTCCCAAGGGGGGTAAAAAAATAAAAGTGATTTTTTTCACTGTCATATTTATTCAATATTACCCTGGACTGGTACCTGAAGCGGAGGGCTGATCACCTTTCCTTCATGTGTAAACGATCAAGATAACACTGCGTTTATATGACGCAGTACCCTATGCACCATTGGGGTGCATAGGGCACTGCGGATAAGGGTTTTATTATTATTTATTATTATAATATAATTACAAGTACAAAAATGTAATTTTATATTAATACAAAAAAGATCCCATAAAGGCATGGCCTGTGTGGGTATACATTTTATTTTAGGTTTTAATTAAGGGTAGATAGTAAAAATAATACAGTGGATATTAAAAATATAAGAAAATTAAAATAAAAAATAAAAACCAAATAGTTGTTTTAATCATTTAACATTTAGACATAGATGAAGAAGAATATGGAACTCTGGGTATTTTCAGGGATTATGAGATTAATGGTATATGTGTGAGTTTCAAAAATTTGAGTAGTGTGGTTGTCAATCATGGGTAGAATGGTGAATGTTACACGTGTTATTAAATCTCTCACAGTGTTGAATAATTATTTTAGGATTTTACCTACATTTATATAAAAGTATCTCTGTTAAATAAAAGCTTTTTCAATCCAACATAGATGGTTTTGGCGAACTTAGACGTGATTAATGATATACGTATGTAAGAATTCCAAAAAATTTAGTATTGTGGTTGTCAATCATAGGTAGAATGCTGAATATTGCATGTGTGTAAAATGATCACTAAACCAGCCTATGACATACGTCCTACGCCCTGGCCATGGCCCATTAAATACTTCTATACTCTTCTTCATCAAATATTGTAATAATATCGTTAGCGACGAAACCCGGTCACAAATCAAATAAAATAAAGGTTAAATAAACTGTGTACTTGTATTATTATATAGATAGTATTTAAAGAATCATTTCATATTTATATTAAAATACAATAATGCTTATTTCTAAATACAGCCCATTTTTACAGGGTAGGCATTATGTATATGGTTCGCCCTCCCAATACTCGAATGGCGGTCACACAGAACCTAATTTAGTGTCCCCATTTATGGTCTCTTGTCTCCTCCAAATTCAAATTACAAATTTAAATTTGGAACCGAGTGGCCGCGGGGCCCTACCCAATTGCCTTTGGTCCGCCGTTTGTCTGACTCGAAAATTACCGAAACCAGGACTGCTCCTCCCAAAAACAAAAAAAAAACAAAACATCGAACCAATGTTTAGTTCCAACCAGAACTCGATACTAAACTGATTAATTTTGTCAACGTAATTTTGTATGCGTCTATACTGCAGTAATAAGGTTGGCTTTTTAAAATTTGTTTGTTTGTGTTGCTATTTTTTCACTTTTTTTATTATTCATCAAGGTTTTATTTGTGGACTGTTATTAATTTTAGTGCTTTTGTGTATGATTTTACGTTTAAGTGTTTTGTGCAGTAGAAGTGCCAATGAATGGGACGTTTTTGATTTTACCTTTATAGTTCTTCTCTGTAAAATAAATCACAAAAAGTAAACGTGGTTTTTCTTTATTCAATCTTTAAGCTAGAAATATGTGGTACTTTGTTTTCGAAAAAAATAGCGTAACTGCCTGAAAAATCAATTCCAAATAATGTCTTAATATGTCCCATTCATAAACACCTTTCCATGAATGGGACATTGATAAAAATGCAAGATCGATGGAAAATTTATATTTTAAAACAAAAATAATCAATCTTTAAGCTAGAAGTATGCACTACTTTGTTTTCGAAAAAAATTAACGTAACTGCCTGAAAAATCCATTTAAAATAATGTCTTAATATGTCCCATTCATAAACACCTTTCCACGAATGGGACATTGACAATGCAAGATCGATGGTAAATTTATATTTTAAAACAAAAATGATCGGTAGACACTTTCACATAATACGTAGACGCAGGCAAAAGAAATTTTATTCAACATTTTTGACAAAAAAAGTTCAGAGAACCTTATATTCCACAATTTTCATGGGCCCAAATGGGCCCTACTGTTTTATAAAGTGTTAGTAGTTTTGTGTTTGATTTTAAGTTTTTGTATTCCTGAATCTCTGTTGTCATGAGTGTGGTAAGATTAGGTTAGGTTAGATATGCAAATAGAACTCTAAATTTATTGATTTTTATTCATAATTTTGACCGACTATATATTCTATAGTTTTAAGGTTAGTTTAGGTTAGATATGCAACCAGAACTCGACAGTAAATTAATCAATTTTGTAAACGTAATCTCAAATAAATACAGTACAATTTTGATATGTATATTTATAAATAGCATTAATCTCATGACAAATACGTGAAAACATGTTTTTTTTTCATTTTATGCAGGTCATTAATTGACCAAAGTTTTGAACATTTGAATGTGTCTAAATACTTGTTCACAAATCATGGTTTCCCCCATCATTTTCTCCATTAAAGTTGAAATAACTGCTCAGTGGAGAAAACTCATATTTGTGAATAAGTATTTAGACATGCTTAAAATGTTGCAAATAAAATACAATTATTTTGTTTTAATAAAAAAATATGTAAAGAATAGTCCCGAATGCACCACTGAGCGACACAGTTAAACGCGGAGGCCGACTATATGACCACGAAAATATGAATAATTTAAAACAGTGGTGCATCATAAACGCTAATAAATTCAAATCGTTTTACAGAATAATGCCTTCGCGAGGTCTTTACAAATGACGTCCAATTTTGTATTTTTTTTTGCATTTGAAATATACTAGGCTCGCGGACAAATATAAATAACTAATAACACATGCAGGACTTAATATATGGTCACTAAATGCATTCTGTATGCAAATCATCTCCCTTTTATAAATGGTCGCTTAACGTGACAGCGCGTTAGACGGTTTTTTACGTCAAATTGATAGTTATTATTTTAACTGTTGTTTCGAGAAATTCGACAATGGATGTGTAATTTTCAAAATAAACCACGATGTTGAAAAATCAGAATAATTAGTAGTTTGAAAATCATCTTAAATGAAACGATTATTGGAAATATTTTTACAGTCTACTTATCATTCATCGTTCATTTTGTGTAATGCCACTTAAAAACTCTACTTCATGTCCTACCATAAAAGAAATATTTTGTTATAAAAAGCATTGTCAACTTTATCGTGTGGTAATATGACGCTCTCCTTATATGTAGGTACGTATCATTGATCGTTCTCTTTGTGTAATACCACTTAAAATACATTTTAAGTAGTATTACACAAAGATGAATGATAATGAGAGCTTATTAGGAATACCACAGCTGCAAACATGAACATTATCATTAACTTAAGTGTGTCAAATATTTTTTCACTAAGAGCTAAACTCTTATAAATACACCAACTAACTAACCATCACACCACTTTCTCGCAGGGGTAAGCAGAGAGAATATAAGGCAATATCACTTTGTCTTTGCAAACATTATTCACCTCTTCCTCATTTCAACATTTAATCATCTATCATGTGTCGTTTAACCGCACATTCGTCTGAGTGATCGCATTTTGACAGCATTTAGTCTACTTCTAACCTTATTTTACCAACTTCGTGCTTCGTTTCCATGCATTATGGTTGGAACCAGGACTCCACTATGCATTGCTAGTTTAGCTTTCGCATGATTTTGAAATTTGTTCATGAAATTTGTTTTGCAAAGACACAGTGGTGTAGCGCAGTGTTCCGCAAAATTTTTCTATTCAAGGTACACCTACCAAATTAAGAAATTTCACAGGAGCATATTTATTTTTTTTGTTTTTTTTTTTGTTTTTATTTGTTCGGGAATTGTACAGCTTTACATTTAGTAAAAGTATATAATAAAAAATTGTTACATTAATAAAAATAAAGCCAGTTACACAATTCCACATTTATAATATAAAAAATAACATGAGATAAAAAATAAAATTAAAAAGAGTGGGAGTGTGTGTGTGAGGAAGTGAGGAAATGAGTAAAAGGGTAAGGGTATGGTATAAAAATTAGATTTTGCAGGAAGGAGAAGAAGAAGAATATTTACCATATAATGGTAACATTTTAACATATTATGTTTAATGCGCCTGTAGTCTGCCTCCGTAGTGTAATGATCAGCACGCTCGGCTACCATTCTGGAGGTCCCGGGTTCGATTCCCAGGGGGTTCAAATAAATATTTGTGATTTTTTCACTGTAATATTTATTCAACACTACCCTGGACTGGTACCTGAAGCGGAGGGTTGATCACCTTTCCTTAAGATAACACTGTGTTCATATGAAGCAGTGCCCTATGCACCATTGGGGTGCGGATAAGGGTTTTATTATTATTATTATTATGTTTAATGCGAAATGTGAGCCTACTAAACTGAGCACAGGCAAAAAAAATTGGATCAATTCTGTTATTTTCACAAAATTAGACAACTAAACACCGTGGTACACCGTGGTGCCGCGGCACACACTTTGCGAAACAATGGTGTAGCGTTCTATACTCTCTGCCTACCCCGGCGGAGAAGCTACGTGACGATTACTTAGTTAGTTATTTCAATGTACACTTTTGGCAGAGTTCTCAAATCGAGATTACGATATGAAATACGAGTGTTTTAACACTTGGGATTTAGTAGCATTATCTATGCACACATGGCCGTAGCCAACCCACTGAATCAAATTAATCTTCGTCATTATCTTAAAATTAATGGATATCTGTTATTATAGCACTATTTGTTATTATAGCACTATTTCGGTGCACGCGACACTACACAAACATGATAACTTCGTAATGTATCGAGCAGTATTAAGTGCCATCACGCACACGCAACTGTTTTAACTTCAATATTGGTACCCTCATTTTAAAGTAAACTCATATATACTAAAGCAAACCCAGAAGTAAAATCATAGTAGGTACTAAAATCAAACACCTAAATGACTTCATTGCCAACATGATTCATTGAATTTTATAAACTCATGCCTTTAACGTGACTTAAAAGTAAGTTTTCTAGCTTAGAATTTTTCAATAAAGAATTACATGAAATTATTGTAACTTCAATCATAAATATTAAACCTAGTCATAAGTGCGAATTTAGTGTAATGGTCAGTACGCTCGGCTACCGTTCTGGAGGTCCCGGGTTCGATTCCCAAGGGGGGTAAAATAAATAAAAGTGATTTTTTTCACTGTCATATTTATTCAATATTACCCTGGACTGGTACCTGAAGCGGAGGGCTGATCACCTTTCCTTCATGTGTAAACGATCAAGATAACACTGCGTTTATATGACGCAGTGCCCTATGCACCATCGGGGTGAGGATAAGGGTTTTATTATTTATTTTTATTATAAGTGCGAATAGGTAATATAACTTGGTATAAAATTGTGAAATAAGTAAGAACGTGGTTTATATTTAAACACAAAGTTTGTTAAAATCAGTCAGAAAAATGACAACTTTATAGCATACTCCGCATATATTATACATATTTTAGCGTTGATCATTTTTCCTGTAACTATATATATATATATATATATATATATATATATATATATATATATATATATATATATATATATATATATATATATATATATATATATATATATATATATATATATATATATATATATATATATATATATATATATATATATATATATATATATATATATATATATATATATATATATATATAAAAATATATATATATATATATATATATATATATATATATATATATATATATATATATATATATATATATATATATATATATATATATATATATATATAAATACTTGTATTATACCACTTGCAAAAGTTATTTAATTTTACAGGACTTGTTTCGAAAACTACAAATGTTTTTATCGACAGGTGATTTCAGTTTGTTTTTTTTTATAACTATTTTTATGTAATCGTGTTAGTGAGTTTAAATTGTTTGCCTCCGTAGTGTAATGGTCACCACGTTCGGTTGCCGTACTGGCGGTCCCAGGTTCGATTACTCGGGGGGAGGGGGTTAAAAAAATATAAGATTTTTTGTACTCAAATATTTATTCAATATTACCCTGGACTGGTACCTGAAGCGGAGGGCTAATCACCCTTTCTTAATGTGGCAACGATCAAGATAACACTACATTTATATGATGCAGTATTTTATGCACCATTGGATAAGGGTTAGAAGAAGCTTATATTAGGATATTATTTTACTTTAAAAACATGTCACGATCAGGTATGCCAAATACTTGAAAGTGGTCAGGTTAGGAGTCGTAACAATCGGCGGGTATGTATGAGGAGATGCATGAACGTGGAAGAGGCGAAGAATGCTTGCACAGACAGAGTGGTGTGGCGTTCTATTCTCTCTGCCTACCCCTGGAAGCGGCGTGATGGTTAGTTAGTTAGTTTTTGTTTTGACTTTAAAAAGAGGACACTGATGATTTCAATATGTTTACGACAAAAGTGTCGTGCGACAGAAAGACGCACGTGCGACCGCATCTACACAAGGGTGAACTGATAGCACCAATTTAGTTTATAGCGCAGCCCAGAAATATCTCTGTGCATAAACAATAAACATCGGCTCATGTGGTGTTTACTGCTTGGTGACATCACGGACCAACAGAGCATGCGCCAAGAGACGCCATGCGAGCTATCAATAGCCTAATCCCTCATGTCATTGGAACATAAAAAACGGTGTTCATACATCCGAGAACAAAGTGTGTGTATGTAGGTAGGTACTATAAAACAAACAACTCCCAAAATATAAATCCCTCTCTGATCGGATGCTTGGATTAACAGCTGATACTTGGGGAGGTTCAATGTTGAAGTGCTGGTCGCAATTACGGTGTAACGCATAACATATTTGGTTGACAGGACATTGCACCTAAAACTAAATAATCATCAAGTCACTACTCCGCAGCGGTAGGCAGAGAAAATAAAACGCAAGACAAATATGTCTCATACATGCCTTATACATGCCCGCCGATTATTCTCATGGACTGACCTTATAACATACATTTGAAATTCGATCATGTCATGTTTTCTTCGGCCTTTCTCTGCTTCTTTTCCCAACCACAGTTGCCTCATAAATTTGTTTTTACAGGTCTTTCATCATTCGTTCTTCATGTCCAAACCATCTCAACACACCTTTCTTAATTTTATGGATAATGCATATCTCAGACTTGTATTATTTTCTTATTTTATCATTCGAACATCTATCACACATCGTTTTGACGCACATTTGTCTGAGGGATCGCATTCCGACTTCATTCAGTCTTCTTTCATCCTTCTTTTGCCAACTCCATGCTTTAGGGTCGGAATCACGAATCCGTTGTGTAAATGTTGAAAGCGCTGGTTTGCAAATACAGTTCAGTCAATGATTATCATTATGTTAATTGTAAATTGAATACATATAGTTAATTGAAGCCCTCATAAAAACTTGCGTTAAAAAAAACATTAAATAAAAAAACCTTATATAAACAGAAAATTTTGTATATCGTAACACCAGACAGTTGGTAGAATTCCATATTGAATTGTTGGGTAATATATCCAAAATTAAACAAGGTTTGTTGGTTTGAATTCTACATTTATTTATACGTGACGCGTGACGAATCATATAATTTAATTAATTCAATAACACTGAGTGTTTGATAATGTCCTAAGAAGACGAAACGCGTCACGTATTAACACATACATAATTAATTGTAGAATTCAATCCAAGAAACCTTGTTTTATTTTGGATATATTACCCAAAAAGAAAATTTTGATTTATATCTTTCAATGATTAAAGAAAACACTTGTTTTTATACGACTTAAGTTTTATTAAAGACTACTAGTTTCAGAAACTAAACTTCCATCATTCAGGTCTGAATAATAACCGTTTTTATTCAGACCTGAATGATGGAAGTTCAGCTTCTGAAACTAGTAGTCTTTAATAAAACTCAAGTGGTATAAAAACAAGTGTTATCTTTAATCATTGTTACATGTATTTATTGATTTGGCGTTTTAATCTCCATTTTAATTTATAAATTAATTTTAAATCAAACACAGATTTTTTGAGTCTACTAAGTTCTTAGTAACTTAGTAGTAACTTAGTTGACTCAAAAAATCTGTGTTTGATTTAAAATTAATACATAAATTGTAACATGTCTTACCACAAAGTTAATGCCGAAACAATTAATTTTATATCATTCATAATTCTTTCGGCCTTTCATCTCGACCCACCCCGAGCAGTCGATAAAGTGATTCGGCAATATTTACATTGAAGGAGGAAATGTCTTGGATTCTGTGTGTAAACTGTAAACTGTGATATAGGCGACTTCTGGCTCAGCTTGGGAGCTAAACAAACAGCGGGACACTTATAGACCAGCCGTTCCTGGTGCAGACCTTATCCAGGCTTCCAGAGACCTGGACATTTGCGATGCCATACTCCGGAATTAATTCTGATGATGTAAACAGATCTCGTGGCGTAATAACAGAGATGTCATGGACTGTCTGCTAATGACCAATAATTTAATTAAGTTAGTTTTCAAATATCATACACTGATGAACAAAATTTCACTTTTTTCCTATTAAATTTGTAAGAATGTCCATTTCTCATGTCGCTCACTCCTTTCAAGAACGTCATAAATCAAAAAACTTGATTTATCAGTAGAACGTTATTAAAGTTTAAAAATATAATACAATTGATTAAAAATAAATATCAAGCCACTTGTTAAACTTTTTACTGTGCAACAGATCTTTTAGGTAAAACCTGAATGTTTTTTCTCCATTTGAAAAATATTTAGATTATTCAAAAAAAATAATTAAACAATACCTTTTCTTCAAAATTCAAAAACAACACTTTCTGCCCTGTAGCGGGTAAATATTAAGTTAAAAATAAGCCTCTTTTGCTGGGATATAGTACATTTTTAGGACATTCAGAAAACATGCACAACTGAAAATTGACGATTTTTGATTTATGACGTTCTTGAAAGGAGTGAGCGATGTGTGTTATTCATTTTCTTATTTTTCCCTGCTTCAATTGTTCAAAGCATTTTATGGTAACGACAAAAAAATGCTTTGAAAAATCGAATCAGGAAAAGGTACCTTTTTGTATAACCATTTATCTTTATTTTTTTATTTTTTATTGTTATTTATTTTTTATTATTTATGGTTCACAAACAATGAAAAAACATTACAATAAATGAAATACAGTGCAATACAAATTGTTTGAATGTTTTTCGTCAATTAAATGAAAACACAAGCTTACAGAAACAATAAAGGTGCAGGTTAAACACATATCGCTCACTCCTTTCAACAACGTCATATACCAAAAATCGTCAATTTTCAGTTGTGCATGTTTTCGGAATGCCCAGAAAATGTACTATATCCCAGCAAAAGCGGCATATTTTTGACTTAATATTTACCCGCTACAGGGCAGAATGTGTTATTTTTGTATTTTGAAGAAAAGGTTTTGTTTAATTATTTTATTAAATATACTAAATATTTTTCAAATTAAGAAAAAACATTCAGGTTTTACCTAAAAAGATCTGATGCACAATAAAAAGTTTAATAAGTAGCTTGATATTTATTTTTAATACATTTTATTATATTCTTAAACTTTAAAAACGTTCTCCTGAAAAATCAAGTTTTTTGATGTATGACGTTGTTGAAAGGAGTGAGCGATATATACAGAATAGAAATTTGGTTGTCAAATTGGGCAATAACAATTAAAAGTATTGAAGTTAGAAAAATAAAAATAAAAATTAGAAGTAAAAAATAAAAGTGAAATTAAACTATGCTACATAAGGTACAAAATTCAAGACTCCACCAGATTGTTGAAATCAATTTGAAATTGATTTCAAAATGATGTTGACAAAAAAATGGTAAAAACTGCATTTCGATCTAGATTAATACTAACCATCTAACTAGTCATCGCGTCCGATTCCTGAAGGGGTAAACAGAGAGATTAAAAAGTCATATTAATCTGTCTTTGTAAACATCTTCGCTTCTTACACATTAGATTATCTCCTCATACATACCCGTCTATTACTCTGACTCCTGACCTTTCTGTCAAGTACTTGAAAACTAGATCTTGCCAAATACTCTCCCGTCTTCTTCTGCTCCTATTTCTAACTTCATTCGCCTTATATTTTTTTTATCCTATTCTTTCTTCACTCATTCCTTCCACATGTCCAAACCATGTTTTCATCACACCTTATTCCAACTACTCCGATTTTTCCGACTCTTGACTTGACCACGCTCAAGTATTTGAAATACTTGATCATCCCACGTTTTCTTCTGTCTTACTCCGCTTCTATTACCATCCACATTTGCTTCATGATTTTTTTTTCTTCCTGTTTTTGCTTCACTCATTTCACTAATTTCATATTCTCATTTGTTAATGTCTGTTTTTCCGGCGATTATTTCTTTAACAGAGCTTTCTCACGGACACATCGTTCAAGCCTTTCAAAAATGTCATAAATCAAAAATCGTAAATTTTTAGTTGTGCATGTTTTCGAAATGCCCAGAAAATGTACTATATCCCAGCAAAAGACGCATATTTTCAACTTAATATTTACCCGCTACAGGGCATAAAGTGTTGTTTTTGCATTTTGATGAATAGGTATCCTTTAATTATTTTTTTTAAATATAGTAAATATTTTTCAAATGGAGAAAAAACATTCAGGTTTCACCTAAAAAGATCTGTTGCAAAGTAAAAAGTTCAATGAGTGGCTTGATATTTATTTTGAATACATTTTATTATATTCTTAAACTTTAAAAACGATCTCTCGAAAAATCAAGTTTTTTGATAAATGACGTTGTTGAAAGGAGTGAGCGATATGTAAATGTTGATACGAAATCATGAATGGCTATATGAATCTTTAAGCTTCTACGAACTTTTTGACTGATGTTTTTTAATGCCGAGTTCACACAGAGGATGTACAAAAACATCCAATAATCGGCCGCGTCTATTTTTTAAGAAGACATCATACGTGGCATTAAAGTTTCAGTAATTGAAATATAATTTCACTTATTTTGACCATAGTTAATTTTTGTTACCTGTCACGAATCGCAAACACATGTTTCTTTGGAGGTATTTTATAAGTGCCAGGATAAATGTCCCTGAGAATAAATCTGAATCGAAATGACTATTTAACGCAGAGAACATTGGCAGTTTCCGACGGTCAATTCGGTCCATTTATGGCGTGGATTCGTTCAGCTCTTGGTTTATCCCTACCTCGTAATTGTGGATTAAATTAATTAAATTGTAAGTACTTGGCATTTTTCCTCGGGTCCATTACATTTGAATCCATAAAGTGTGTGTATAGTTATATGTTTATCTACCGTGTAATAAGTCGGCTACTGTGCTATTTTAAAACATACTCTGTTGATCCTTTCAGCTTCATATAAGTGATTTAAAATAATGGTAAAAGTGATGGCGTTTATCTTGCCAGATAGAATCATTATTTGGCATCCATGGGAAAATTTGCGGCACTTAATCTTGTAATAAAATAATTATAATATATATGTATATTTATATTTATATGTATATATTTATATATATATATATATATATATATATATATATATATATATATATATATATATATATATATATATATATATATATATATAAATATATATATATATATATATTTATCGACGTGCCCTACGTAATGTGCTCTAACTTCATTTATGTCAATTTTGAGATATTTGGTGTATGTTATCTACTGACCGTTATCTACAAATATAAACAAACAAAAAATATATAAAATAAATTACGCCTAGTTTTCAGGCGTATAAGACGCTATATACATCGAATTGTCGAAATGAACTGAATTCCTAAAAGGCTTACTACTTAATTTTGACATCGCGTAAAGTTTCAAAATGATTTAATACATTATTTTATCGCGTTTTTGAATGAATAATACAAGTTAAGAATTTCAGATAAAACCGCATACGTTGAAAAAATCATCCAAGCTCTCTCCTGTAATGTAACAGATTTGCAGATAGAGTACTTTACGTAGGAGCCGTCGATATATATACATGTAAAATATGTATAAAAATTTATGTGTATGTGATAAAAAAATATTAAATATCTGACAAAATTAATTTAAATTAAATGAGTTTCATTATTGTTTTAACGAAAAAAATTTAAGTTATAGTTTTATTCATGATTTGATATAATTTTATTTAGGAAATGGATTTTTATGTAAATTTAAATAAAATATGGGTAAATCTGAAAAACTTGGTTCACAACCTGTTCTGCTTCACATTACTATAGAAAAATACTGTTTTTTTTATTAACAAGAAAAATATATTTTTCTATTTTTATTATTTTTTTAAAAATTCTTTCATTCTTTTTCTGTGAGCCTAAGTGGCTCATATTTACAAATATGTATCAAACTGTGGTAGAGTGGGTTCGAGCCCAGAAACTCTGACTCAAGAGTCCTCGACACTAACCACGGCACCACAACCCGACACATTTCTCTGAAACATAAATGCCGAAAAAGTCGTATTTATCAAGTAAAATTAAATTAAAAATGATACCGAAAATCCTTATGAAAAGATACGTTTTATTATTATGATAGAAGTGATGTGGTGCCAGATACCATGGGGTTACATAGGGGGGTGGCTAGGTGGAAAATGAAGATAAATGCGAGGTGTCTCGGGTCGCGAGTCGCAGCCCCTAATGTGATTAAATCACGTGACTAATGTCCCCCCCCCTCTGCCGCCAAAACCAATATGTCCGATAAATTGGCAAGGGAATCCACGATTTATTCTGAGAAAATGAAATAATTCCATTTTCCGTAAATACAGATTTTTTTTCTTTATGTTCATTCATTATACAAACGTGACATTATACAAACGTGACATTAATTCAAATAAAAAATAATATGAATGATATATATAAATACAAAAAAAGATCCCACAAAGGCATGGCCTGTGTGTGGGTAAACAAAATAATTTAGGTCATAGTAAAGGGCACTGGCAATAATACAATAGGTTTTATAAGTAGAACTAGAATAATAGTGTTAATATAAAATACAAAAAATACTTGACTACCAGAAAAAAAAATTTAAAAAAAAATAATTAAAAACTTACAAACTTAAAAAAAATTAAAAACTAAAAATTAAAAAGTTAGCAAGCATGTACTACATGAGTGATACGTCTACAAGAAAAAGGAGCTTCAATCTGTCTCTTCTATAAACAATCTAATCTAATAATATAATATCATAGTATTTAGAAAGGAAGAAAGTATTGGAATACACTCAAAATGTTGTCAATAAAAGTAACTTGTCAAATCATAAGCTTCGTAAATAATATATTTTCAGGCGTTTACCAGCATATAAAACAATACGGTTAGGATCCTGCATACATTCAAATAAAATGTTAAATATTTTTTTAAAATTTTAATATAAATAAAGAAGAATATCGAAGTCTGTAAGACGAGTTTTAGGGATGGGAGTATTTAAAGGCATTATGATATGTCATAGGATGATTTAGTGATCACTTTACACAGTGTAACATTTACCATTCTACCCTAATATTATTGCATTTTTAATTTTAAAAAATTAGTGTTTGATTTAACAATTTAAAAATAAATAAATAAATAAAATAATAAAATAAATAAATTAATAAATTAATAAAATGAATAAATAAATGAAGTAATAAATATTACACGAGTGTAAAGTGATCACTTAACCATCCTTTGACAGGTCATAATCCCTTTAAACACTTCCATCCCTAAAATTCTTCTTACAGACTTCCATATTAGAAAGAAATATTTGACTACTTTTATTAGAAAGTTACATTTGCTATTTAACTTATTAAGGGATATTAGGAAAAATATTACATAATATGCAATATTAAAGCCGTAAATCACAATTGATTCTGATTCTTTTGAAACCAATTATTAATTTGATTTAATATTCATTTCAGACAGTGACATCGCGTAGTCATAAAATCCGAAATCGTCAATCATAAAAATAGTCATTACAAATTTTTATATCCCACGCTTTCGGCATTTTATTACCAGGAGCAGAGATAATGTAAGATATTAATTTGTGTTATTATTACATCTGACATTTGACGCCAACTTTTCCGAAGACACCCGCCGTGGCGTGGTGGCTAACGACGCCCGCCTCTAGATGTGACTTTTGTCAGTGTGTGATTCAAGTATTGTATCGGTATTCAATTATGTATTGGGCAGTGGAGATTTTTCTTACTAATCTATTACAATGTGATTCCTTCGTTGAAAAACACAGAAAAATATAATACTATCTTAATCTCGTTTATTTCTCAAGGGACTCTTAGATATTATTACCTACTAACCTTTATCTGCACCCTGTATACCCAATTGTGCATAGGGTACTGCAACGTTTGGATAAAGTATTTGGATCGTTAATTATATGAACGCAAGATGATCACTCATTTAAGATGAATTCAAATACATACATATTAGAAACGACATCACAAATATTTATTTTGATCCTACTTTTCTTAGGAACAGTGAAAAACATAGTGTTTATATTTTTTTACATCTCAACAAAGATGGAGAAGAAAATGAAAGTCTGGATATTTACAGGACTTATGACCTGTCATATGCTGGTTAATCAGTAAAGTGTTCACTGTATATACGTGCAACACTCACCATTTTACCCAAAATTGACACACACTATTACATTTTTTGTAGCTCCTAGATATAGATACATCCTTAATATAATGACTCACTGCATATGAGTTCACAAGAGCCATCTATGTTGGATTGGGAACGCTTCTATTTTGCAGTGATCCTTTTATTTAGAAGTGCAATACCCGAATCTTGGATTATTTTTACATACTCAGAAACATCTGAAAACATGGCTTTGGAAAAAGTATTTGGAAACAGTTCGTATAAAAACAGCAATCAAATTCTTTTTTGACACCAATATATGTTTACCTTAAAAACATAAATCTTTGAATCAGTAAAATAAGTAATTTAATTGATATTAAAAAAAAAAAATAACTCTAAGCCATAATCAAACGCAAATTCCCTTCAATAGAACAGTTTTTTTTACTGACGTAGGTTAAGCACTACTAATGTCACTGGTGTCATATTTCTTCTTTCTCTATCCTTTCAATTTAGGCTTAAAAGTTTCTTTTGTATTTTAGTCGTTATGAATTTTCGTTATCAAATAATGTTTATCAATTTTCCAAAAAAAAACTACTCGCCACTGATTTTCCCGCCACTCGTATTGTCTAGGTATAGTTCGGTCACAGTATGCGTGTGATTTGTGTATAGTGTGTTTGCAAGATGTGTGCCTAGTACCTTCCCATAAAGCTATTTCTAAAAGCTGTCAACACACAACTTCCCGCGCACAGCGGTGGTCCAACCGCACCTCGTCTGTTTAACACCCAGTTGACACGTCAACGGAGAAAATAACACTGAAATAATACAAGTTTTCAGGGATTTTCAGGGAGCTGAAATGAATTACATTGTCAGAAAGCGACCGCGGAAACTCAATACGTAAGACATATTGAAGTGATTTTGTGCTACAAATTTCTGCCTTTGTAATTTGTACTGCATAGCATGTTCGGATAGCATTTTCATTTTTTTTAAAACATGAATATTTGAGTTGTTTTGGATTGAAACGAATTAAATTGTCAGAAAGCGACCGCTGAATCTCAATATGGAAGACATATTGAAGTAATTTTGTGATACAAATGTCTGTCTTTGTAATTTGTACTGCATAGCATGTTTGGATAGCATTTTTATTTAAAAAAAAAACAGAAATATTTGTGTTGTTTTGAGCTGAAACGAATTATATTGTCAGAAAGCGGCCGCGGAAACTCAATATGTAAGACAAATTGAAGTGATTTTGTGCTACAAATGTCTGCCTTTGTAATTTGTACTGCGTTGCATGTTCGGATAGCATTTTTATTTAAAAAACAAGAGAGATATTTGTGTTTTTATTATATACAAAAATAAATCAATTTCATCCTATTTCTGTAAGCCTAAGCGACTGATTATTATAAAAAGGTATCAAATTTTGGTAGAGTGGGCTCGAACCGATAAACTCTGACGTAAGAGTCCGCGACACTAACCACGGGACCATAACCCGATACCTATAACCGATACGATATTTATAAAGTCCCTGGTTCGAGTACTATCATTTCAGACTCAGGATTTTTCAGGAACGAGCTATATACTTACAAATTTTCTAATGATGGCACCACCGTCTGCAAAAAATAAAACCAACAAATGAAAGGAATCATACAACAGTTCATATGTAGGTACTACATCTTTCCAAAATCAATGCAATATGCGTGTTTAATGATGTGAAGAAATGATAACGTACACTAGTGTACATCGGGCACTGCAAATATTGATGCAGTGCTGTCTTGACCGTAACTTACACGAAGGCAAGGTGATCACTCCTGCGCGTCAGGGACCAGTCAAGGGTAGTATTAAATAAATATTAGAGTGTCTTTAAACCCTTATCCGCACCATTGTGCATAGGGTATCGAATCGTATTGATGCAGTTCTATCTTGACCGTAACTTACACGAAAGCAAGGTGATCAGGGACCAGTCTAGGGTATTATTAAATAAGTTTTGTAAAATCATAAATATTTATTTTTACCCCCCCTCCCCAGAGAATCGAGCCCGGGACGTCCAGCACAGTAGCTTAACACGCTAACCATTACACTACGGAGGCGGACATACACTAACATCCCAGGAGACCACAGCTTAAAAGAAGAAAAATAACAGAAATAAACATTGTTTATTATATTTTCACTTCTAGTTTCTTCGTGTGAGGTATGTTCCCCTATTCTCGACCACATAGCATCTGTATTGTGTAGTGAACTAGACGACATGGGACACACACGTTCTGTGGACAGACATATGTTCTGGTCATATTAATGTTCATATTGTTTATACAGCTAGCACGCGCGGTGCTCGTCAAACGTGACGAATTTAATATGCGTCAATAAGTGGGATAAAATTTAAAAAAAAACTCAGTAGGTAGGTAAGTCATAATTCCTTGAAATTATTTCCGTATCGATAAGTATAGTACACATTTAATATCTTTGCATTATTTTTTATTTATTTAGTTAAACATCGTGTACAAAAAAATAAATAAGTAAATTGGCGGGTTTATTGATATAAAGCAATATCTTTCAACCAACCAAAAACACAGTAGTGATATTGATCAAAACGTTTGATACCATATATAGCTGTTTGCAATCAGGGGTATATTGAGTTATTAGCGTGCTAGAACATTAAAAAAACTTAAATTATCGTTTTATTCGATCTAATTGACAAGCGTCTCATTTCTTTTAATATGTATAAATAATTATATTTGGTTAATTCTTGACGCACTATTAAGTCAAAGCTGTTTGAAGGCACCCTCTATGATTGAGTTGAACCAGTTTTTTTTTTTAATTAGTAGAGACTTTTTATCAAATGTACGAGCGTTAAAGACTCTTCCCGAATTATTAAACACACCAGGAGTCTCTTGAAAAATCATGGATTTTGACTTGTTATCTTATTTACAATATTTTGATGGTGTTTAAATCTATGTTAACAAATCTGGGTTCTGTCTGCTTGGGAGATATATTTTTGATATAAATATTTTAACATATTTGAAGATTCTTCTCCCATTTTTTTAGAGGAACAACCCGCTAAGTCTCTACTATGAGAGCCTTGTCTGCAGGTAGGATAGTAAGGATAGGGAAGGTAAATGTGAAAAATACATCACAAACACCCAAAGACCAATTGAAAATAAATTTATGTTGAGAAAATATCTATGCTGAGATATCAATTTTACCACTGTGATTCCTAATTGGACAAATCGAAAATATTGACATATTATCCGTAGGGTGAATAATCTAGAATCTGATATGGTCTTTTATTTTATCTGTAAATTTTACAGAACAGTTACATACATTCATTAACATTAATGAGTACCTACCAAATAATTGATATTTGTAACATTCCATTTACCAAATTTCACATTTCGGTCACTCCTTTCAACAACGTCATATATCAAAAAACTTGATTTTTCAGGAGATCGTTTTTAAAGTATAAAAATATAATAAAATATATTAAAAATAAATATCAAGCCACTTATTGAACTTTTTACTGTACAACAAATCTTTTTAGGTAAAACATGAATGTTTTTTCTCCATTTGAAAAATATTTAGGATAATAATAATAAAACCCTTATCCGCACCCCAATGGTGCATAGGGCACTGCGTCATATAAACGCAGTGTTATCTTGATCGTTTACACATGAAGGAAAGGTGATCAGCCCTCCGCTTCAGGTACCAGTCCAGGGTAATATTGAATAAATATAACAGTGAAAAAAAATCACTTATATTTATTTTACCCCCCTTGGGAATCGAACCCGGGACCTCCAGCACGGTAGCCGAGCGTCCTGACCATTACACTACGGAGGCCGACAGTAGGATATATAAAAAAATTAGGATATATAAAAAAAATAATTAAACATTACATTTTCTTCAAAATGCAAAAACAACACTTTTTGCTCTGTAGCGGGTAAATATTATGTTAAAAATATGCCGCTTTTGCTGGGATATAGTATATTTTCTGGGTATTCCGAAAACATGCACAACTGAAAATTGACAATTTTTGATATATGACGTTGTTGAAAGGAGTGAGCGATATGTAATATGATATAAATATCTGGAAGAGGGACGGGAGGGATGAAAAGGGGAAAAGGGAAAGATCAAAGCTCAAGTCCAAGTCAAATTATGTGAAAATTGGGACACACCACGATATGAATATCAACTTAGATTGTACGCGATCTCAATGCGGACAATGTCAAGTAGAACTTAGATTTAGATTATATTGTAATTTTGAAAATATATAGATTAAACAAAACTGTAGACTGGTAAGCTCGATCATTCTTGAAACAACTTTGAAAAAAAAGGTAAAATCGATATTTCTTTAAAGATTTTTATTTCTTCATCCGTATCAGCGACCGGCAATGTATAACCCCATAAAATATAAAAAGAAGGGGCGTAGGACCTCGACCACCCTGAAATTGGGCAAGGGTTGTTCGCAAGACGTAAACTCGTGATGAAATACGGCCGCCAGGGGAGCAGTGGAGTGTCCGGCTGCGCCGTGACCCGACTGCCGAACCTCGCATCATCACGACCGGTTGACCTATGGGGAAGGGTGCTTTATTGCTAGAGTCAAACACAAATATAATGGCACATCGAGAAATGAAATTCTAGCCAAGAAAAATATTCATTTTTTTTTTACCTAGTTCATAACAATATTAATAATACGAGTTATGCAGCGACAAGGCTATTGAAATACTAGCGGCAAATGTCCTTTTATAAATACATGCTGTTTTCAATGTTTTAATAAGCACGCTGTCTGCCATGAGGAGTGTTTAGAAGTGAGTGTATTGCAGTTACGATCAATAGATACAATTTTTAGATCATTGGGACTAGAAATATATGAAATTTCAATTAATTTTATATTTTAATCTTTCTGAGTAGAACACAGGTTCCCAAATAGCGACCCCCATCAAAATTTCTTGTCAAATGGGAAAACAAATTGCCAGACTGTCCCATCATAGAAAGGGGGAAGAAATAAAAATATATATCTTACTTCTTTGCATTCTATCTGTCTCTTTGGGCTTCTTATGCACTGTAAGTCTTTTAAAACGCCCACATGAAGGCAAAAGTTGAAAAACACTGGAGTAGAACAATGGAAACTTATAAGCCAAATACCCAAATATGCTAATTTAAATGATAAAATATTTCTTGAGTGCCAAATCTGTTTTTCCAAAATTTAAGTATCCCTTTATAATTTGCACTTTTATTATGGATATACCCAATAAAACTTGATTTCACATATAATAAGGATTTTATTCATTGATGAAAAAGCTTTTGAAAGTTATGTATCCATAAGAACACAAATTGCAAATAATTTCCTTGCATCTCCTTTGAAAGTTTGTTCAAGTCAGGTTTGTATGTCGTTATTTTCAGGACGTTTCCAAGTTCTCATCAATAAGACAAATTCTCAGTTTGCTTTTGATAAGTTTCATAATTGAAAAATATTGTTCGCTTTTCCGCGGAAATTTATGCCGGAGCCACATTTAAAGGTCAAAGAGCCCCATGCGGCTCCAGAGCCATACTTGGCCAGAAAAACCCTGCCAAGATAAAACGTGCGCACTATACGCTTGATGTATGCGCCGACTGCTACAAATATATTCCGCAAAAAGGTCATAAAGTATTCTTTTTCCACTTGGTTTTTATTGTTTTATTCATAGTACGGTTATATTAGGCGAATATATGAAATATGCACCGTAATACTATTTTCACCAAAGAATACAAATGTCTTAAAAATTCCACAAACGAGTTATAGACACCAATTCTGTAGTATTTTTTATACACACTTACATAAAAAACCTTTATGCAATATTTTATTCATACACAGTACCTACCTACCACATTTTCCATTATAAATTATTGTTATATATATTTTTAAGTTTTAATACAATTAAAGTACATTGCGCTCTCCATTTACACGGTAATTACGCCTCGTGTAATACCGTGTAAAAAAGTTTACTTAAATATTGTAAAATATTATTTTTAAATTAAGTTTTACTTCGTGACACTTGTTGGGATTTTAAATTTTAGTGTACAAAGTGACTGTCGAATCAATTCATGAAATAAAATATAATATTTTGAGTGCAAGGAATGTGATTTATTCATTGATGAATGTTAGCAAATCCAAGATTATGGTTTTTGAAAGAGAAGAATGCAGATCTGAATGTGAAATATTGGTAAACGGTGAGATTTTGGAACAGGTAGATGATTTCGTGTATTTGGGTAGTATGTTTTCTAGAGATGGAAAGATTGATAAAGACATAGAAAGGAGAGTGAATGCTGGGAACAAAGTGAATGGTGCACTGAAATCAGTTATAGCAAATAAAAACCTATCAGCGGAAGCTAAACTGGCAGTGCACAACGGAATCCTGGTTCCAACTGTAATGTATGGAAGTGAAACATGGAGTTGGCAAAAGAAGGATGAAAGTAGACTGAATGCAGTCGAAATGCGATCTCTCAGAAGAATGTGTGACAAAACGATGTATGATAGATGTGCGAATAGTGAAATAAGGAAGGAATGCAAAGCTGAGATAAGCATTATCGATAAAATTAAGAAAGGTGTGTTGAGATGGTTTGGACATGTAGAACGAATGAGTGAGGAAAGAACGGTAAAACAAATTTATGAGGCGAATGTTAGCGGGAAAAGAAGCAGAGGAAGACCGAGAAAAACATGGAACGATCAGGTATGCCAAATACTTGAAAGTGGTCAGGTTAGGAGTCGTAACAATCGGCGGGTATGTACGAGGAGATGCATGAACGTGGAAGAGGCGAAGAATGTTTGCAAGGACAGAGTGGTGTGGCGCTCTATTCTCTCTGCCTACCCCTGCGGGGAAGCGGCGTGATGGTTAGTTAGTTAGTTATATTTTGAGTAGGTCCAAATCTTTGTTCACAAATCCGGGTTTATCCAATTAAGAGTTATGTACAATGACATCTCTACACAGACGAATAAGAAGTGGTATTTACAGGGGTAATGACCTGTAAAAGGCTGGTATAAGTGATCACTTCATACAATGTGAAATTCAATATTCTACACACGATTGACAAACACACCATTGACACCTTCTCCAACCGTTTTCTTATAATTTTCATATTGTTTTCACAAAATTCGATTCCTTGGAATGATTGGATTGTTGAAAAAAACATTGAATTACATAGTGTTATACAAAGGTACCCATATTTTTAGATTTACTTAACACAGTTTTTTGTCGATAATATTATGAATCTCAATTTAGCTATAACGTCTCCTTACAACATTTTGAGTGTGTCTAAATACTTGTTCGCAAATCTGGATTATCTCCAATTATAGGAGTTATTTTTCATATTCTAGAGATTCAAGAACAATGTTTCGAAATTGGATTATATATATAGAACATCCAAAATTTGAGTGGTGTGGTTATCAATAATGGGTAGAATTGGTAAGTGTTACACGTGTGTAAAATCATCACTTAAACCAGCCTATGACGGTCGTCAGCCCCGTGAATGCCCAGACTTCCATATTCTTCTTCATCTTCGATGAGATGTCAAAATATAATAACGTCTCCTCATTAAATTTGTATCTATGACATATATATGAATTAATATATTATTAGATTAAAACCAATATTTTTAGCTTTTCCACTTTATTTTTATTTGACCAGCGACCGGGTTTCGTCGTTACCGACATCATCAGACTAGTCATAGATAGTCAAGATAATAATGACGGTAGCGACGAAACCCGGTCGCTGGACAAATAAAAATAAAGCGGAAAAGCTAAAAATATTGGTTTTAATCTAATAATATATTAAAAATGCAATTCCATCACGAAGTGTCAGTGGATAATATAAATCTATATATATGAATATATGTATAAGTATATATTATAATATGTATATTATATGAGTGAATGCGTATTTTTTGTGTATTAACTGTATTTGACAGTTTTGGTAAGTTTTCTGTACACAGTACAATTTTATTTATTTATCCAAACTTCTAAAATCGAAGCGACAACCTAAAATGTTATTCCATGTTTCGTTTTAATTAACTACAAACAAACTTCTTGAAGCAAAACTGAAACAAATTTACTTTATAGTGTGCCTAAATGAATAGTAACCCTCACACAATCGTCAACCGTTTACAAGCATTTCAAACAGGTTGTAGCTTCTCACGGGTGCGAGATACACCCATGCTCCTAAACCCAGTGGACAAGCAAATCAAATCCTACGTTTAGAGAAAAGTACCTAATAATTTAGTTTAGAATACCTAAGCGACTTATACGAAGACGTGGGCTGCTCGACGTATGAGGAGCTGAAGAGGACTTCCGAAAATAGGCGAGAATGGCGAAAGAGATGTCATCTGTTGCCACAGACCAATCCGCAGGATTAAGACCAGAGAGAGAGAGAAAGAGAGAGAAAGAGAGAGAGAGAAAGAGAGAAAAGTGTGCATTATACTTAATCATTTAATTAATTAATAAGAAATTACAACATTTTGAGTATGTCGAAATACTTGTTCACAAATCTGGATTATCTCCAATTACGGGTGTTATTTTTCAGATTTTTTTTACATCTCAACATAGAATCTAGTGAAATTTTAGTGACAATGATTAAAGAAAACACTTCGTTTTTTACCACTTGAGTTTTATTATAGACAACATGTTTCAGAAGTTAAGCTTCCATCATTCAGGTCTGTATAATAACTAAAATATAAAATATAAAATTGTTCTATAAATAAGGAGAGGGGAAAGTAAGGGGAAGGGGTTAGTCAAGGAACGGAGTTTGAAAACAATGGAAAAATGGAAAGCAATGGCGAAGAATTTTGAAACAATATTTTATTTAATAAATTATTATTAGAATTCAGGTTTTTTTGTATTTCTAAATTTTCAAGATAATTCATAATTTGGCCTTTATATGGAACAAGGTGTAATAATTTTAATTTATGAGAGTGAAATGAGTGATTAGTATCTATTATATGATTTGCAAATTCCGAAAAATAATTACTAACAAGACCGCTATGATGTTCTTTAATTCTAATCTTTAAATTTCTCGCAGTTTGGCCAATATATTTTCTATCACAATCTCCACACGAAATTTCATAAACACCACTTTTATGTAATAAATCAATTTTAGATTTTGAGTTATCGAGGATTTTATGTAAATTATTATTTGCATAATATGCAGGTTGGATATGGGAGGGTAAGATTTTCAAAATATTTTTAGTTATTGAACCCGTATATAAAATTTTTCGCCAAGATTTATTTTTGATTGAATCATTATTAGGAGCTGAATATATGTATTTTTTGGTTAAATTATTAAAAATATTTCGAAAATCTTACCCTCCCATATCCAACCATATTAGAATAATCAGTGGGTACTTATATATGAGGAGATACAGAATATAGAATGTGAAATATGTGAATAATATGTGCAAAGACAGAGTGGTTTGGCATTTTATTCTCTCCATCTACCACAACGGGGAAATGAAGTGATGGCTATTTAGTTACTTAGATACACATTGTTAATTAAAAAAAAAAAAAATTAAAGTTTTTCAAGTCCACTGGTATTAGCATCAACCCTAAAATGTCACTATGTTTCTAGTCGTGGGGCGACGCAGGGGTTGGGGTGGAACTGAACCGTGAAACTAGTCACTTCCTGACACCAGGCGACACCTTTACACGAGTGACAGTCTTCACAAAGCTTTTAATATGAGTCGCGTGTAATTTGAAAAAAAAAACGAAACCAGTGGTGCATCTTAGTAAGATTTTATATCCAAAAAAAGTTTTATTCAAATGAATTCAAAAACACATATTCGATCAAAATAATTTTTATTTTTTTATTTTATAGAGCTAGACATAGTATAAAATATTGTAGGATTTTCAAAAGTGTATGTCGGCATGATCAGGTATGAAGTACTATTATAATTTTTTTTAAACCCTTATCCGCACCCCAATGGTGCATAAGGCACTGCATTATATAAACGCAGTGTTACCCGGGACCTGCAGAACGGAAGCCGAGCGTGCTGACCATTACACTACGGAGGCGGACAAAGAACTAAACCATAGTATAAAATATTGTAGAATTTTCAAATGTGTATGTCGGCATGATCAGGTATGAAGTACTATTATTAATTATTTTAGAGAACAAAAAGAAGAAGAAGAAACACACAAATTTTATTTTATTTATTTTTTTTTTTATTATGCAAAGAAATTAAAATATTTTTGGTTTATACTCACATCAAAATGCAAATTTTTATTCTGCGATTGGCTCACATGACGCTGCTGACGTCACCCTCCGAATTGATGGACATAATTCGCCCGAGGGATTTGGCCTTTGTGATAGGGAACGCGTGAAATAGCGGAAAACAACATGCGGCCAATTTTACACCACGATACACCACTGGGTAACGAACTGCCTGGCGCAGGTGTATTTTTTACATATGTTTTCGATAAATTCAATTCAAAGCGCATTTAAAATTATGACACCGATGAAATAACATAACGATAAACATTAAAATAACATCGTAACGGAATAGATCATTGACATGCACGCGACTGCGAAACTGAGGTATGATTCCTGGCAGTTAAATACAGTAAAATATTTTTTCAATTGGTCTGGGTATTGTGATATATCGTCTGCCTCCGTGGTGTAATGGTAAGCGTATTTAGCAACCGCGCTTGAGGTCCAGGGTTCAATATTTATTTAATATTACTCTACCCTGGACAGCGCAGGAGTGATCACCTTGCCTTCACGTGAGTAACGATAAAGATAACACTGCGTTAATAACGGTAAAAATAGAGTTGTGGTATTAATTCACACTATCCATACTTTTTTTCTAACATGCAGAAAGACTCTGAAATCTATTTCATATCATTTTTGAGATGAAATCAAGTTTTATAAAATAAAATGATTCGTTTCAGTTTTTATTTTATTTAAATTTTACTTAGTAGGTAAATACCACTACTTCGTAAAATCTATTTCGATATGGATTTTGACGCGTTATTTTTAAACACTGTTTGAAAATAATGTGGAATGTGTTTCAATAGGTTTTTAGAAATAGTGGTATTTACCAAGTAAATTTTAAATAAAAAAAGGATTGATATTACCACTGAGTGACTGCCGAATCAATTAATGTATTGATTTTATTGTTTTATACTATTTCTCAATAATAATAATAATAATAAATCCCTTACCGCACCCCAATGGTGCATAGGGCACTGCTTAATATAAACGCAGTGTTATCTCGATCGATTACACATGAAGGAAAGGTGATCAGCCTTCCACTTCAGGTACCAGTCCAGTGTAATATTGAATAAATATTATAGTGAAAAAATCACTTATATTTATTAAACCCCCCTGGGAATCGAACCCGGGACCTCCAGAGCGGTAGTCGAGCATGCTGACCATTACACTAAGGAGGCGGACAATTAATTTATATTATAATCTAATTTCTCAAAACAAATTTCAAAATTTGAGTAGTACGGTTATCGATTATTAATGAATTATACACGTGTGTAAAGCGATTTGACCAGTATATGATGGTCGCAAGCCCCTTATATCATATTGAAACATTTATATTCTTCTTCGTCTATGTCGAGATATCAAAAATGTAAATAACGTGATTAAAATAGAGAGTCTTCTAGGGTGGATGGGGGTGTAATCAATCATCCCTGGGGCAGGTAGTTAATTGAGATTTTCAAAGTTTCCTCAAGTTTGAATGCGGACCGCCGTTCCAGCGCGCCGACTGCGGCACGGTACCTAATATGCCGACTAGTAATTACGGCAATGATTAACGAAACACACATTCGCTGATTACTTAGTTTTAACAGCCTTTTAACATGAACGTGTCATTAAAAGTTTCGGATACGACGTGCTTCAATCGGGTGACTTGGCACTTAGCGCTCAAATTTTAAACGCAGTGAGAGTGAAACTTTGGTTATTTGGTTTGTTTCCAAATTTGAGGTAGATTGTGCTAAAATATTTATTTACAAAGCGTCACGCCGCTTCCCCGCAGGGGTAGACTTAGAGAGTAGAACGCCATACCACTTTGTCTTTACAAATGTTCGAATGGTGATGGTTAAAGAAAATTATACATTGTGCACTGCAGTAAACTGAACAATGGAGTCCTGGTTCCAACCTAAATGAAGTATAGAGTAAGGACCGAGACTGAATGCTGTCTTAATGCGATACCTCAGACAAATGTGCGGCAGAACAATGTATGATAGATGTTCGAACGGTGATATGAGAAAAGAATGCAAGGCTGAAATAAGCATTACCAATAAAACTAAGAAACGTGTGTTCGATGCTTTAGGCATGTGAATCGAATGAGTGTGAAGAGGATACTAAGCAAAATATGAAGTGAATGTGATTGGTAATAGAAACAGAGAAAGACCGAGAAAAACTTGTCATTTTAAGCATTTTAAAAACTGGAAAGTGGATAGGTCAGGAGTCGAAATAATTGGCAGGAATGTATGAGGAGAAGTACCAACGTGGAAGGGTGAAGATTGAAAAGACAGATTAGTGTGGCGTTCTATTCTCTTTGCCTACCACAAATCAATCGTTTAGGTAAAGTAAATTAACAGATTCTTTTTCAATTTTGTATTTTTTTAACTACTGGTTATTATTTTTAACCCTCGAAAGTCCTCTGGAATAAACGATCCAATATTCGTTCTTTGATGTGACTAAAACATTAACACCGCCTTACGAACGCTGGTGATTCTGTCACACGGTGATGTCACAGGCTGTCACGGGCTGGAGGTGGTGAGGGCTGAAGAGGGTGGACTTTGTGTAACGGGGGTGGGGACAGAGATAACACCTATAGCACCTGTCATTAGTTTTAAAAGGTGACAGGGGTTAATTTCCACCCTTGGAAACAAACGTCCAATAACAGAAGCGCTTATATCTTTTGATGAAATTATTTATTTAAAACATTTCGTCCGCCTCCGTAGTGTAATCGTCATCATGCTCGACCACCGTTCTGAAGGTCCCGGGTTCGATTCCGAAAAAATAAATAAATGACATTCAGATCCTCAGGAATTAATCTCAGGAATCACATCAAATCGTCTTCCTTTCAAAAGTCCTTTAAGTTTCGGGAACAAAAACAAGCCAGAAGGAGCGAGATCAGGCGAGAGTAGGGGGGGGGGTGGAGAGGAAAAAGTGTGTGGGTCGGGGAGGTGAATTTTTTGAAGTTTTTTGACATCTCATCAAAGATAAAGAAGAATATGGAAGTCTGGGCATTTACGGGGCTGACGACCGTCATAGGCTGGTTTAAGTGATCACTTTACACGCGTGTAACATTCACCAATTTTCTCAAATTCTAGGATGTTCTATATATATGAACGAATTTTGAAACATCATTCTTGAATCACTAGAACTTCACTAGAGACATCTGTTGGTGAGATGAAATACTTAATAAGAAAATAACTCCTGTAATTGGAGATAATCGAAAATAACTCCTGTAATTGGAGATAATTGTGAACGAGTATTTGGACACACTCAAAATGTTTTTATTCATGACGTCAGTCTACGTATTAATTGAACGGGCCAAGTATAAATATATTGTCACAGATAGTCAAGGGTGCAGAAAGGGAGTAAGTCATGTCAAAAATAAAACATGGAGTACAAAACTGGATCAGATAATGTCTAGCTAGAATCTATGGCTAAGATAAAACAAAACAACGTGTCGTGCACATAAAAAAGAAATTTCTTATTCAAATTTAGTACATAAGTATAGTGGCCCGTAATGATATTCGACAACGTTCAGGAACGGGCAGAAGGACCCAAGTTCGAGTACCTGTAGGTCTTATTATAGCGGTGGAGACGAAATTGTAGGTCTGACCACAGAAGTAATCGATTTTGCTTGTTTGAAACACAAGGTGTCCACAAAATAACTAGCAAGTTTATATATCCTTGACTAACCCCCTCCCCCTAACTTTCCCATCTCCTTATTTATAGAACAATTTTAACTAACTAACTAACTAACTAACCATCACGCCGCTTCCCCGCAGGGGTAGGCAGAGAGAATAGAGCGCCACACTACTCTGTCCTTGCAAACATTCTTCGCCTCTTCCACGTTCATGCATCTCCTCATACATACCCGCCGATTGTTACGACTCCTAACCTGACCACTTTCAAGTATTTGGCATACCTGATCGTGCCATGAAGGATTTTATATTTTAGTTATTATACAGACCTGAATGATGGAAGTTTAACTTCC
The DNA here is from genome assembly GCF_059751285.1 of Brachycentrus maculatus. Classification (NCBI taxonomy): domain Eukaryota; kingdom Metazoa; phylum Arthropoda; class Insecta; order Trichoptera; family Brachycentridae; genus Brachycentrus; species Brachycentrus maculatus. The sequence goes on from NW_028280859.1 coordinate 1,811,594, forward strand.
GAAACATGTAGTCTTTAATAAAACTCAAGTGGTATAAAACAAGTGTTTTCTTTAATCATTGTAACATGTCTTACCACAAAATTAATAAAAGTTTTTTTTTAATGTAAGTTTTGTTAGTATATAGCCAGTCACCGAGATTTTGTCTACCAACCGGTAGGCAAAAATAGAGAAGCACTCGTCTCTTCGTCAGGAAAATCACTATATCAGCATGCAAACAATGATAATATATTATGAATCTCATGACGTTTCACAATCGATTTCACAAAAGTCATCTACAAATAGATAAAGGAAGTTTTTTATCTTTTTCATTAATCGATTCTGTATTTCGGTATTTCGAATTTTCAATTCAAGTTTTAATTACTAAAATAAAAACCCTTACCGCACCCCAATGGTGCATAGGGCACTGCTTAATATAAACGCAGTGCTATCTCGATCGTTTACACATGAAGGAAAGGTGATCAGCCCTCCGCTTCAGGTACCAGTCCAGTGTAATATTGAATAAATATTAGAGTGAAAAATCACTTGTATTTATTAAACCCCCCTGGGAATCGAACCCGGGATTTCCAGAACAGTAGTCGAGCATGCTGACCATTACACTACGGAGGCGGACAAATTTAATTAGTAAATACAACTTTATTAGAAAAAATTATTATTACTACGTAAAACGGAAATAAACAAAAAAAAATATTATTGCTTTTTTTGTTATTATTATTTTTTAATGACAGTTTTTTAATATGATAGTAATTAGTTATTTTCACATAATTTTTTTATAATTTATAAAAAATAACATGAAAATAACTCCTGTAATTGGAGATAATCCAGATTTTGTGAACAAGTATTTGGACACACACAAAATGTTGTAAATAAAAAAAAGCTTTTATCTGTTGGAACTGTACTCCAAAGAAGTTGATTTGATTTAAAAGATTCATATATATTTTTTTAATATTTAAAATAATACACTTTATATTTCGGAGACTGTTCTAGTGTTATTCGGTGTACGTAAAAACCTGTGATTTATTCAAGAAAAATAAAATATTTGCCTTAAAAATAACTGGTCAGTTATTTGTTGGTAACCCGGTAGTCTAAAACAGGTTGGATGAAGAGTGAGATGACATGTGATGACGACCACAGCAGCCGCGGGTTGCCGCCCTCCGAGAACGACAAAATTACACACTCATGAATATGTAATGTGTCCCACGATACCTAATCCAGTTCGGCCATAGTCACCTAGCCATAACCTGCCACGAGGAAAATACTCTAATAATTTATGATAATTTGGCATTATTATTGAACAAGGAGTCTGGAAGAAGGAGTCTGAAACTAATTGCCATTTGAGCTAAGCTTTAAACCAACCAAGCAGGCAGAGAGATAGAACAAACTTCGCCTGTTCCACATTCACACATCTCCTTATAACACCCGCCTTTGAAAAATTCATTCCAAACCCTTTTCCGCACCCCAATGGTGCATAGGGCACTGAATCATATAAACGCAGTGTTATCTTGATCGTTAACACATGAAGGAAAGGTAATCAGCCCTTCGCTTCAGGTACCAGTCCAGGGTAATATGGAATAAATATTAGAGTTAAAAAATCTCTTATATTTATTTGACCCCCCTGGGAATCGAACCCGGGACCTCCAGAACGGTAGCCGAGTGTGCTGACCATTACACTACGGAGGCAGAAAATACCTTTAAAAAATACTTTAAGCAATTATAAAACATATTTTAATTGTAAAATCAAACACTGACATTCGTTTGAAAATGCCATAACTAGGCGAAAAAATTGTCACAATATTAATTTTTATGTGTTTTTAACGATAAAATACAAATTATTGAACTCAAAAAATCTATGTTTGACTTAACAATTAATACATAAATTTAAATGGAGTTCTACAAATTAAACGCCAAATTAAAAATTTAAAAAAATGTATTATTTTATCTGCCAAGATATTTAAAGTACGCTTTAAATTCATAGCTGTCACATGATCAAAACAGGTATAGATAATTTCTGTCGCACCGAAATCGCCAAGTATTTCTATTGGCCCCAGGTGATTAGAGCGACCATTATTCAATACACCACTTCGTGACATCCGTCCGACGCGGTACCTACAACAGCTCGAATTATACCGTGTCGCAGCTACATAACGACATATACTGAGGCGGGACACTAAACATCAAAGACGAATACAGCGGAGACAATAATTATTGGTTGTTTTTTGCCATCATTGAGATCCTGTTCCTAGATCGAAGATTCGAATATGAATATTAAAAAAATGAATTATTTTTTGATTGGAATTCAATGTCAGAAGGATACATTTTTTCAATATAAATAAGTCATATTACTAGTGGACATCTGGATACAGGGTGTTTAAAAAATATTGATTCTAACGAATATTAGATAATAACATTTTGAGTGTGTCCAAATACTTGGTCAAAAGTCTGGATTATCTCTAATTATAGGAGTTATTTACCATATTATTTTTTGACATCTCAACATAGATGAAGAAGAATATGGAAGTCTGAGCATTAACGGAGTGTGTAAGGTGATTACTTAAACCAGCCTATGACGGTTGTAAGCCTCGTAAATGCCCAGACCTACATATTCTTCTTCATCTACGTTGAGATGTCTCTGATAAATATTAGATGTTCGCGTTATAAGTACTTTAGTATTACCCTAGACTGGTATCTGAAGCGGAGGACTGATCACCTTTCCTTCATGTTAACGATCAAGATAACACTGCGTATATATTATGCACTGCCCTATGCACCATCGGGGATGAGTGTTTGAATGAATGAATATAATTAGTTATGTTTTAGAGTTCCCAGTTGAATCACCAGGACAATTGATACCTTGGAGCTTTTTACCCTGTAAACACCATGTTCTACGTCATCTTTGTTAAGATGTAAATATGAAAATAACAACGATGAATAAAATATATAAAAAACATTTGATTTTGTGGATGTCAATCATAGTGTGTAAAGTGATCACTTAAACCAGCCTTTGACAGCCGTAAGCCCTGTAAATACCCAGACTTCAAATTCTCCTTCATCTATAATTGAGATGTCAAAAAAATATATTTTTTACATATTTTTGTCTCGAGTGCTATATACGAGCATCATGAATGATTTTATTTCTTTTTTGTTGGTAGATTGGTTTCTAATCCGGTTTTGACCAATAATAACACATTACCTAGGAATATCGTCATTATTAATTTGTATCGTATGTGTTTGGGACTGGTTTTGTAAGTTACAAGTACAGATGGGTCTCATGTCAAGGCCTGGGTCAACTCTGAGACGATGATTGCCACAAATTACAGGCTGGCATTTCGGTCCATCTCCCGAGATGGAAGGTACTGAGGGTATTCAGATTATTTATTTTCGATTACCGATCATATTATAGTGTGTTTATAAAGGAGTCACGACAATTGGCAGCAGTTACATATCGATATCTCCTTTCAAAAACGTCATATATAAAAAAAACGTTATTTTTTAGCTATGCATGTTTTTAGAATGTCAATAAAATGTACTACATCCCAGCAAAAAAGGCATATTTTTAACTTAATATTTACCCGCTACAGGGCAGAAAGTGTTGTTTTTGCATTTTGAAAAAATGGTATTGCTTAATTATTTTTTTTTATTTACTAAATATTTTTCAAAAGGAGAAAAAACCTTCAGGTTTTACCTTAAAAGATCTGTTGTACAGTAAAAAAGTTTAATAAGTGGCATTTTTTAACACATTTCATTATATTCCTAAACTTTAAAATCGATCTCCTGAAAAATTAAATTTTTAGATATATGACGTTGTTAAAAGGAGTGTGCGATATATGCTGCAACTCTATTTTTATTTATTTTTTAGTCATGTGCACAAAATATTAAGTGTGTTATATAAAGTAGTAATATATATTCAATATTACTCTGGACTGGTACCTGAAGCGGAGGGCTGATCACATTTCCTTCATGTGTTAACGATTAAGATAACACTGCGTTTATATGATGCAGTGCCCCATGCACCATTGGGGTGCGGATAATGGTTTGAAGGAGAAGAAGAATAATACAAATAAAGCAAGGTACATAAGTAGTTTTTGTATTTTGTATATTAAAAAGCATTTCAAAGCTTTGTGGTATGATAATATAACACTCTCCTTAGAATTCATAGTTTACTTTATGAAATACCACTTAAAATACTATTTAATGACTACCCGATTCAGATTAACCATCCCATCATCAGGTCAATTGTAGCCTGACTTGAGTTATTTCAAAATTGATTACCGAAGTCATGAAGTAGTGTTTTAAGTGGTATTACGCAAAGTGAACGACGAGTGATAAGGATAGTGTTATTTTACAATACTACAATGTTAACAATGGCTTGAATATGCAAAAAAAAAATAAAAAATATTCTACCCCCTTAGGACTTCCAGCACGGTAGCCAATCGCGATAACCACTAAACTACGGAGAGGAAAATCCAATTTACTGATTATATTTTTTTTTGAAAGAAGGTACAAATTTCATAAATTATTTTTGTGTAGTTACTTATTTTGAATAATGTATACGTATGTTCTTTGTCCAGATGACATTCAGACTTCAATCATAATCTCCGGTATCAAATTACAAAATCAAGTCATGCAACTTCCTGTAACGCGACACCAAGTGTCTTCTCTAGATTGAGCGTCTAGAGAATTAGTAGCAGCAGGAATCCAGTTAATAACAGACAGAGACAACCGCGATACAGTACAAAAATTGGAGATTCACCATAATATTATATTGAATCAGAAATTACACACTGGGGCACTTTTCGATTCTAGTTACGGATCAAATTTGGGATGTGACCTGGTCCAAGTTTTTAAATGAGAGTTTTACTTAACCTTTATAAATATTGAACTATTTATTTATTTTAAATTAGCCTTGCATAAATGCACTAATGACCTGGTATCAAATATGTTAAAATAGTGAAGGACATCTTAACATAGATAAAGAAGAATATAAGGTCTGGGCATTACGGAGCTAGCGACCGTCATAGGCTGGTTTTAGTGAACACTTTAATTATATAATAAAACCCTTATCCGCACCACAATGGTGCATAGAGCACTGCTTTATATAAATGCAGTGTTATCTTGATCGTTTACACATGAAGGAAAGGTGATCAGCCCTCCGCTTTAGGTACCAGTCCAGGGTAATATTGTATGAATATTACTCACTTTGTGGTAAAATCTATCCATTTTTAAATAATGTTTTACTTAGTAAATACCACTATTTCTTAAAATCCACTGTGACACGTGTTTCGATGCATTCCGCATCATTTTCAAACACGGTGTTTGAAAATGATGCGGAATGCATCGAAACACGTGTCACAGTAGATTTTAAGAAATAGTGGTATTTACTAAGTAAAACATTAATCAAAAAAGAAAAAAATATACTCTTAGTTTCACCTTTGTCAACAGAACCCAAAAAAGTGGTTTTATACAAGTGTTGTATCATCATGTTATTTCAGAGACAAATCAGTAAATAACAGAAGTACAATACCATTTAAATTATCGGCCCAGTACTTATAATTAGTGTCAGATGTGTTTGGAAATAATTATAAAGCTCTGATGGACGGAAACGTGAGAGCTGTGTGATTATATTTTAATGATGAGCTTTGTCGGGTGGCCGAAGGTGAAAAACGGGCCGTACGTAGTACAATTATTATCGATGGCTTTTTCGAATCGATTCCGATAGGTAATTTGGGAGCAATCTTGTCATTATCTCCAATGACATGGCATTAGATTTGACACAGCCACACTGCTTCTTGCGACACGGCCGTAGGAAGGCAGGTGCGGTTAGACTATACGAAGGCTCGTAGAAAATTGGGCGGTAGCCCTAAGCGACTGATTTTATGGGACGCCAAAATGATACGTATACAATAACAAAATGCTTTTCGAATTGAAAGCTGTATGTTCAAAACGTTGTAGATCACTTTTTTCGACGAAAAAAAACTGATCTTAAAAATGGAAAATTATTTTCAACAAATATTTTTCTGGAATGCAGAGATCATGAAAATATTTTGTAGCCATGTAAATATGGTAGGTACCTAAATTATTTTACTGTTTCGTCTTAAAGTAAAACCAGTTCAAGTAAAAAACTGAAAATGTAATTTTGGGAAAATTTTATTAAATTGTTGGGTAATATATCCAAAATAAAACCGGGTTTGTTGGATTGAATTCTACATTTATTTATGTATATGTTAATACGTGACGCGTTTCCCCTTTTTATGATATTTTCAAAGTGTTTGATAATGTCCTAAGAAGACGAAACGCGTCACGTATTAACATATACATACACAAGTGTAGAATTCAATCCAACAAACCTGGTTTTATTTTGGATATATTACCAAACAATTAAATATGGAGTTCTACCAACTGTCTGCAGTTACAATAAAAAAAATCATTTATTGATTCGTCACTTTAAACCGGTAGACAAAAATCTCGGTGAATGGCTTTATACTAACTAACATTACTAACATTTAAGTAGAAAAATACTAATTTATATATATCAAATGTAATTTATTAAAATGACTCGACTGCAATCAGCGTTAAACTCTGCTGAGAGACTAATTTTTGGAATTTCTAAATTCAGCCACATCACCCCACTACTTCACCAACTGCACTGGTTACACTTTCCCGAAAGGATTGAGTATAAACTCTGTCTACTCATATATTAATTAATTCATTATATGGCTTCAGAGTATTTAAAAGAGATATGTATTCCAGGCGAATTGGATGACAGACGTCTCACGCTCCAATCGGCTACAACATATGGAAAAAGTGATCTCTCCACATAATAATCAGCGCATTAGGTTTGGCGAACGTACCTTCACTACCGCGGGACCGATGGCATAGAATGCTTTTTCACCATAAACAAAAAACCCATATGTTCTTTAATTATATCCACATCTCCTTTCCAATCACAGTGAACCGTCGTTGAGGTAGTATTTTACCAAAATGGCGATTTAAAAATGATCTATATTTATAATTATTATTTTAAACATGTATTTGGAAAATTCATAAAGCACATAAGACTAGGAAAATCTAGCAACTTAACCAACATCGAAACTCATTTATCATTTTATTTTCACGTACAGAACATTAGTTTACGTAATGATAAAAAAACGACATAATTGCTGTCCAAAATGGGACATCGGTAATAGATTTTTTTCATTTCTGTTATTAGCAGTCATGGCGATGACTGAAAAATATTTTGTTAACCTTGGTATGGCGACTGGTGTATGATTTCAATTGCTATACCTAATCCAACGCTTACTCTAAAACATTGTGTATTTCTAAATACCAATTCTCACGTCTTTGTTATTATATTGAGGTACCTACATTAATTGGTACGTTATAATAAGTTGACCTACACAAATAAGGTGAGCAGAAAAATGCAGACTTGCTATCCATCGAAAAAATAAATTGTATTTATTAATTCAAACTTCTTGCACAAAATACACTTTTTGTGTTCAAAAACTTGGTCACAAATTTAGATTTTCTCCATTAATGAATTATTTTACATTTTTTTGGTATCTAAACATAGAAGAAGTTTGGGTATTTAGAGGAAGATTTAGTGATTCCTTAACCAGCCTATGACTGATCATAAGCCCCGTAAAAAGCTAAACTTCATCTTTGTTGAGATATCAACAACAAAAAACTCCTAGTTGGACAAAACCTAATTTATGACCAAGTTTTTGAATACATTAAAAAAAGTATATTCTGTGCAAGTTTGAATTAATAAATCAAATAAAAAAATTATGGATCACATAATTTTTCTGCTCATCTTATTTGTGTAGGTTATTTTTTACATGTATGTAAGATCCTATCTGGAAGACGCCTGAAAACATACCTAGGTTTCCATATGCTTCTTCATCTTTGTTGAGATGTCAAAATGTTAAAATCACCCCTTAGTGTAGAAACCCACATTTCTAAATAAGGACACATCCGGTTTGAACACACCTAATATAAATTTAAATAAATCTGTTCGCCTCCGCACGCTCGGCTACCGTTCTGGAGGTCCCGGGTTCGATTCCCAGGGGGGGTAAAATAAATATAAGTGATTTTTTTCACTGTACTGTTTATTCGATATTACCCTGGACTGGTACCTGAAGCAGAGGGCTGATCACCTTTCCTTCATGTGTAAACGATCAAGATAACACTGCGTTTGTATTACGCAGTGCCCTATGCACCATTGGGGTGTGGATAAGGGTTTTATTAATATTATTTTTAAAAATTAAATTCAATTTACCCTGATTTTCTTAACAAAACTAACAAACAAAATTAGAAATTATTTTTATTTTAAATAAAAAAAATATGTTTCTGTATAAAAAATCATAAATTTTAGGAAATACGACGTTACGATTCAGTAAGAAAAATCATATTCATCGATTGAACTGATTCGTTTAGGAGTTCTCATTTATTTTGGTACATCCAGTACAGCACCCAAATCACGTTTGCAGGTGTCGTGAGTACCCATTGGTTGATTGTATAATTATGTCCCATTGATTGGACGCTTACGAACACCATTCAAGATAAATTATCCTGATACAAACCTACCTAAAAAAATTATGATTATTTTTTTTTCCATACGGGTGACAAATCACTAATAAAAAGCAAGAATGTTTGGGAACCTTAGATTTTTGTACAATAAAATAACAACCATGTAGTTTTTACCACATTATTATATTTATCCGCCTCCGCGGTGTAATGGTCAGCGTGTTTAGCTACCATGCTGGAGGTCCCGGGTTCGATTCCCAGGGGGGTGATAATGAATATTAGTGATTTTACACTGTTATATTTATTTTATATTACCCTGGACTGGTTCCTGAAGCGCAATAGTAATCACCTTGCCTTCATGTAAGTAATGATAAAGATAACACTGCGTCAATTCGATGCAGTGCCCTATGCACCATTGGGTGCAGATAAGGGTTATAAGTAAATATATTTGACCAGCGACCGGGTTTCGTCGTAACCGACATCGTCAGACTGGTGTGAGGTTAGACAAAATGCGACGTTGTGTACACAACAAGGCAGGGGTTGAAAACCATGATTTTGTATTAAAAATTACATAATTAGTTTAAATTGAATGAGTCCAAATTCTTGTTCACAAATCTGGATTATCTCCAATTAGGTCCGAATCCTGGATTATACTCACATACTTGAGAAACGCTAGAAAATACCTTTTTCATTTTTTATTTCAGCTTGTACAGTCTACGACGGTCGTTAGCCCCGTAAATGCCCAGACTTCCCTGAGGTCCTGAGATGAAGATCGGCAGCAAAATTAAGATTTACAAATCTTGTGTCCGACTCATCATGACGTATGGGATCGAAAGAAGAGCGGACACCGTTGGCACAAAAAACGCGCTTATAGTGTCAGAAATGAAGACTCTAAGAAGCATATCAGGCAAGAGTCTTCGGGATAGAATAAGAAACGCCAGGATCAGGGAAATATGCGAGATCGAAGATGTCGTTAGATGGGGAAGGCAACGAAGGAGACAATGATACGCGCATGTGAGGGGAATGGAACCATCCAGACTACCCCATATCGCACTGTACGACCAACTCCATGGTAGACGACTCCCGGGCAGACCACCAAAGAGATGGATTGATAGCTGGGAATTGACATCGCAGGAGGCTATTCCCTCTTGAAAACAGGCCACAAGATGAAGAACTTGGAGAAAATCCAGATTTTTAAAAAGTATTTGGACACACTCATAAATGTCGTAAAAAATGGTTTTACTGACCAATTGCAGTACCTACGTACTTACCTCGATTTTTTCAATATTTAATTATTAATTTAAACTCGTATTATCCAATCAATAACGCATTACCAAGTGTACCGAATATTACCAAGACAAAAAATATTGTCTGAAGGACATATTCACCAAATTAGATTAATGCAATTGTTCTATCCCGAACACATCTGTCTTTATCGTGATTCGGCACTTATTTATAATTGACTGCCTATTATAATTCAGATTTGAATCCGGGCATCGAAAATGGCCGATAATAACTCGTCAAAATGACGGATGTAAACTGAGGTAATAAGTCATTTCTGGTCCATACAGATGTCGTATTCAATCAGTGTTTTCTGTATTGACTTGAACGCAATGAAAAGTCACGCATTGTCTTGTATTTACAACCGACAGATAATTTTGTACGTTCAATTCACATACGAGGCCTGTTCAACAGAATAGGTGAGCTTTGAATTTTCGCGTGCTGTGTACATTCGATTATAGATTTTTTTGTTATATTGTTACACACATCGCTCACTCCTTTCAAGAACGTCATAAATCAAAAATCGTTAGTTTTCGGTTGTGCATGTTTTCGGAATGCCCAAAAAATTTACTATATTCCAGCAAAAGCGGCATATTTTAAACTTAATATTTTTCCGCTACAGGGCAGAAAGTGTTGCTTTTGCATTTTGAAGAAAAGGTATTGTTATTTTTTTTTTAAATAAACTAAATATTTCAAATAACTGCTAAGCGAAGATAAAACAAACAGAAACAAAAACTATGTAAAATCCCTAAAATGCACACCAAGTCCTACCAGAATTCATTTTCAAATCGAGCCTGCGATATGTGCAATGAAATGCTTAATGAAATAGACATTAATAACGTTTCTTTTAATACGTTTAAAAGAAATATTATTGATGTCTATTTGACCAGTTGATAAAGAAATTTTCTATATAGTTATACTTTTATGACAGTTTATTTTATTTTATTTTTTATTCTAAGAATACTTATTAACCTATAATTCAAATTGTTTTTTTTTTGTATTTTATCATATTATGTTATTTAAGTGAAATATTCTGTAGGTTTTCACACAAAAAATGATAAAATAAAATAAATAAACTCAGAATTTGTGAAAAAAAATTATTACACACTTTAAATATTTTGAAGATGTATCGGGTCATGAATCCTAGGCCACTCTCCACACGCTGCACAGCGACTGGAGTCAAAAGATATTGATTTGTGATTATCTCGAAACGTGACGTTCGTTTGGGGCCCAGGACCCTAATCAATACGAAATGATGGCTCTCGCCCTGTTATTTAAAGTGATTTGTGGACCCTGACGTCGGGCCAATCTTGCATACAGACTTGTATCGGGTCAACTGTACTTTTTTCGGGTAATTGTGATTGCCAGAGACCGAAATAGAATCAATATTTATTCCCGGAACGAGCGGTGGGATTCTCGACGAGGACATAAGTGGTTCTGTGAAGAGAAAATTCAGTTCGAAGAATGCGTTTCGATCATTTTTAATGTCGAATGTAGAGTCGGAAATGTCTTTTTTTTTTAAAAAAAAATAATACGTTAAAGTGAGTTAGGAGCAAACTGTTATGTATAATAGAAGCGAAACATGGACTATCAGGCAGGCAAGACGTGATCACTTTAAGTCAGCCCCGTAAATGCTCAGTCTTCCATATTCTTCTTCATCTTTGATGAGATGTCAAAAAATAATATAATTTATATAATAAAATAAAAACTTTAAATATTTTTCTCCACATATTATATTTGACCAGTCGCCAAGTTTCTTCGACATCATTACACTGGTTGTTTTTTTATTATAAAGAATGTAGTTCCAACTAGAAATGTCGCACAAAACTTAAATTTTCCATAATTTCATTAGACTCTAGAGGGAATTTTTTTAGGCAAAAGCTCTGGCTATCTTGTTAAAGGCATTAGTTTATATTATACAATTAAGTATCTTTTTTCTTCTTATTCTCATCTATGGAGTATGAATATGCTGCGTAGGGCACTGCCAATCGATGCTATGTTAAATTGATCTTTTTTTATACAAAGGTTTGTGCAACACCATTCAGCGAGTTCCCACTCAAACCCCAAATTTGTAATTTATCTTTTTTTATATATTTTACATACTCTCATCCTTAATTAATGGTGCATAGGACACTGCATTAATTTAATACAATATCAAGTGGATCGTTAATTATCGAAGTCTATGTATTAAACGAATGTCCTGTTGGTTGGTAGGAAAATTCATACGGTTTGGTAAAAAAATAGAGAACGAACTGCACAGGTGCATAAAGCGTCACGCCTCTCGTCGACGCGTTTTCCTGTCACTCTGTCACGTGACCTCGGTGACAATTACCCCCACTCCTCGGCGCCATATCCCCTCCCATTGGCCCGCATTTCCCGACCCGTGATTGGCTGTACCAACAGGTAACTCGGTGACACTGATTGAATGAACAGTTAATTAACTGACTAATTTCTGAATTAACTACCTACTAACGTATACCTAAGTAACTAATTTTATAAATTATAATTATTGAATTGTTTAAACTCATGTTTTAAGCGAGAAAGCGAGTGTTTTTGCCTAGATTATTTTCACTCATGGATTAAAGATACATCGCTCACTCCTTTCAAGAACGTCATATTTAAAAACAATTGATTTTTCAGGAGAACGTTTTTAAAGTTTCAAAATATAATACAATGTATTAAAAATAAATATCAATCCACTTGTTGAACTTTTTACTGTGCAACAGATCTTTTTAGGTTAAACCTGAAGGTTTTTTCTCCATTTGAAAATTAACTAGTATATTTGAAAAAATAATTAAACATTACCTTTTCTTCAAAATGCAAAAACAACACTTTCTGCCCTGTAGCGGGTAAATATTAAGTTTAAAACATGGCTCTTTTGCTGGGATATAGTACATTTTCTGGGCATTCCGAAAACATCCACAACTGAAAAATGTCGATTTTTGATTTATGACGTTCTTGAAAGGAGTGAGCAACATGAAATTATAGTACTTAAATATAAACATAAAGAGTTAATCCACTCACAAGTAGCTATCCTACTAAAAAAATAGTAAATACCACTATAGCTAGTTTCATTTTATTAGGAATCGTGGTACTTACTTAGTTAAACTTAAATTAGAAATGGATAGACTACGCTATATCTAGTGTAATTTTATTGGAAATAGTGGTATTTACTAAGTAAAACTTAAATTAAAAATGGTTAGACCACAACAAAGTGATTACCACAAAGTGACTGCCGAATCAATTGATGAAATCATAAAAAATTGAGATGAAACCTAAGTAGGGCCATGATAAGTGGTATTGCATAAGCCGAAGCTAGATCAGAGTCAATTAAAAAAAAATGATTGTAATTTTTCTTGTACGAACATTCAACGTCAATGGAATCAAATGTAGCAATCTCAGAAATGAAAAATAAATTAGTTTCATCGATGGTAATTTATAAATACATGTAAAGAATATTCCTTCTTCCAACCAACCAAAAACAGACTAGTTATCCCAGTCAATGTTTGTACCTTATGCAGCCGGTGAAATTAAAGGGCAGATAGTGCTTGTACATAAGTATAAACGACATATATATAAAAGACATACGTAATACTTAACATTTTTTATGGCGGAGAGCGTGCTTCTTGACAGATACTGTTGCTTAGCATTGTTGATTCACGTATTTTGTAATATTTTGATAGCTTACATTGTGAAATGAACGTATTAAAAATGTTTTCGTTCTGTTTTATTTTTTCTATTTAATCAGACAAACGACAATTAGGTATTATATTAATATCGTTTCAAATTAGGATTTTTTTTGGAGGAACGTGTTTTTGTTTGTAAACATCTCTCCAATCATTTGGTGATAAAAGTCATAAGATTTTTGAAATATTCAATAAATCATGCAATTATTTTATAATAACGTGCTTTAAAATGATGCACTTTCAGACATAATCGTATTAACTTTCAGTTTAATCAATTTACCTTAATTTGCGTCAAAAAGTACTAAAAGTACTGAACTTAAAGGTAGTTCAAAGTGAAAGGGCAATTTTAATAATATAAGTATATAAAATAATCAATAAAGTAGTACTTGTTTTTTTTTTTAGAATTTGAGTATTATATTATCTACTAGTTTGAGGGGCTACGGATGATTCTATCTATGGGTTTAAATATTAACTAAAGTTTACATTTGATGTAAGCCAGTTTGAAGGTTGTAAGTTTTTTTACCACTTATACCTATATTGTTACGACTAGTTTTAGAAGCTTGCGGATGATTCTTTCTACGGATTAAAATATAAAATATAGTTTATATTTTATTTAAACTAGTTTATGTTTGAATCCGCAGATGGAAGTATCTGTATGTTCAGAAATAAGTTAGAATATAAAACTCAAATGGTAAAAAAAAGTAGTGTTTTTTTTGTATTATTTAATTATTTACTTACCATAAAGTGAATGCCAAAAAAGTTAATAACTTACTATAGAACATTGTGACTCTTCTAAATTTAGTGCAAATTTGTTTTATTTTTGGGTAGAATGGTGGACGTAAAGTGATCACTTAAACCACCATCCGACAAGTCGTAAGTCGCGTGAAAACCCAGACTTACATATTTTACTTCATCTACGTTGAGATATCTATATGAAAATATTAAGTTTTTCTGGGTACGTTTTCAGGGGTGTCTCAGTATGTACAAACTCGGTTGGAATCTTCTTCTTCTAACCCTCCACACTCTTGACTCTAAATTCAATTTCATCTTTATTGAGATACCAAAAAAAAAAAGACAAAAATGCTTTTTCGCGAAAATAAAACCCACACTGTAATTCTGAATCACCCGCGAAAATATGGTAATATCGTAATTTTTGTTTGTAATACCTACCCAAAGTGAGGCCTCGTCTCTTAGCGCGTTTTAACTGGGACACTGCGCGCGTGCTCTGGTAATAATCGTCGTTTAGCGAGTGTTAAAACAAGCGGCTCGCTGCCAGAGGACCGCCACTGCCTCGGGCGCGGGATTGATTGCAGCCCGTGTGTACTCAGTATGGGGAATTACGCCAGTGGCGGCTCGTACCGTGAAAATCATGGGCAGGGAAAGGGAAATATTTTTCTCTCTGTGATGTTCGATTATGACGGTCTAACCGAATACATTTCATTTCATTATTCGATTCGGCAGTTACAGTGTGGTAATTTCTATTCAATTTTAATTTAAGTTTTTCCTGGTTTATATCTGCCATTATTACTTAAAATCTTTTGATTCATTCTTAAATAGATTTCAAGAAAACGTGGTTTTACCAAAAAAAATAAGTTATTATTATTAAATTAGTAATAAGTACATAAGTACCTACATATCGATGGGAAATTTATATGTCGTACATATCGCTCACTCCTTTCAAGAACGTCATAAATCAAAAATCGACAATTTTCAGTTGTAAATGTTTTCGGAATGCCCAGAAAATGTACTATATCCCAGCAAAAGAGGCATATTTTTAACTTAATATTTACTCGCTACTGGGCAGAAAGTGTTGTTTTTGCAATTTGAAGAAAAGGTATTGTTTAATTATTTTTTTAAATATACTTAATATTTTTCAAATGGAGAAAACACCTTCAGGTTTTACCTAAAAAGATCTGTTGCACAGTAAAAAGTTCAATCAGTGGCTTGATATTTATTTTTAATACAGTTTATTTTTAATAAGTTTTTTGATTTATGACGTTTTTGAAAGGAGTGAGCGATATGTACTACTATTACTTGAAATATTTTGATTAATAATCTTTAAAGGATTTTAGAAAGTAGTGGTATTTACCAAAAAAATAACATTATTATTATTAAATTAGTGATAAGTACAAAGGTACCTACCTGCATATCGATGGAAAATTAATATATCATATATTTATCACATATACCACTTTTACTTGAACTCTATTGATAAATAATCTTAAACAGATTTAAAGAAATAGAGGTATTTACCAAGAAAATTGAATTTTTATTATTAAATTAGTAATAAGTACATAGGTACCTACATATCTACAGAAAATTAATATATCATAAAATAACAGCTACGGTATATAATTATTTTCACAAATATTGTTTTTTTACCACTGACCAAGTTTCTTCCTTACCGACATTATCAGATTGGTGAGAGGCTAGGCATGCTATATACACAGCAAAGCAGGGGTTGAAAACCACACTAAAACAACCACAATTATGATTACAACTACACATGTAGTGTGGTTGTCAATCATGGCTGGAATAGTGAATGTTACACCTGTGTAAAGTATTCACTTAACCAACCTATGACAGGTCGTAAGTTGTGTAAATACCCAGACATTTATATTCTCCTTCATATACGTAGAAATAATAAAATAACTTTTGTGTGGAGAAACCCAGATTTCTGAACAGGGATTTGAACACACAAATATCGTTATTTGTAAATTTTAACTATTTAAAACCATGACATTATTAATGCCATAAGTATATAATATTTAATATTGTTAAAAAAAAAATTCTATGCTTCAGATCGCATAAAAATATCGCTGTGTCATAAAGTGGAAAACGATTTTTTAATAAGAATTTAAACGCTCCAACTGAGATTTTTGTCCCTGATATAACGTTGCCATATAATTGACACAATTACCGCTGTCATAATTTTAAACGGACGCGTGTGTTCGTTTAAAAAGTTAAACGCATTCGCTAGTGTCACGCAATTCGGACATTTCATTAAGACGCGAGTCCACCCTCTTGCTCCTATATTAACGACATTAAATGCATAGTATACATAATAAAAGAAGGATGAAAGTTGACTGAATGCAGTTGATGTGCGATATCGCAGTGGGGGAAAACGATGAACGATTTATGTTCGAATGGTGATATAGGAAAAGAAAGCAAGGTTGAGATAAGCATTAAATAAAATTAATAAAACATAATGAAAAACATTATAAACACCATAAAAGAAATATTAAACTAGAATGAATGCTATCGAAGTGCGTTCTCTCATTGCGGCAATACGATGTTTGAATGTTGATATAAAGAAATAATGCAAAGTTGAGATAAGTTGAATAAAAATATTAGGTTTGAATATGTGAATCAAAAGATAAAAAAATAACTTAATATCATTATGTGATACGAATTATGTAGGCAATAAGAGTAGAGAATGATCGATCATTTCAAGTATATGAGGAGATGCATGAATTTGGAAGAGGCGATTTATTTTTGCAAAGACATATAGGTGTGGCGTTCTATTTTCTCCGCCTATCCCTGCGGAGAAGCGACGTGATGGTTAGTTGGATATTAAAGTGTCGGGTTGTTGTCCCGTGGTTAGTGTCGCGAACTGTTAAGTCAGAGTTTCTTGGTTCGAACCCACTTTACCACAATTTGATACCTACTCGTTTTATCTTTACGTTATTTCTAATAATAAGCCACTTAGACTCACAGAAATAGTATGAAATTGAAATATTTGTGTAAATAATAAAAACAAAAATATTTTTCTTTATTTGAAAAAAAATTAATACTTTTACCTAGTACGGTTATCCAAACTTAAAACACAGTAAGGGACATTTTATGTAGTATGTTTTTTTAGCATTTTTGGACTTAGTAGAATCTACTAAGTCCAAAAATGCAAAAAAAACGTACTACAAAAAAATGTCCCTTACTGTGTTTTGAATTTGGACAGCTGAGTATAGGTGAGGCGTAGTTCTACGCCAAAATACACAGAAGGGAAAAATGCATAGACTCTTAATTTTATTTTTTTGTGACAATTGTATGAGTGTCTTTTAAGTACCTACGCTTATATTTCGTGATTATAATTACAATAGTCTGTTCACGGAACTCGAACAGTTTGAGCATATTTATTTATTTATTTATATAAATGTATTTCATCACACATATAATTACAAATTTCAATACTGTGTTATTTCGAGTAATAAAAAGACTTTGTGTTTTGATCCACTCACATTTTTATTAACCAACTAGTTTCGGCAATAACCTATTGCCTTCTTCAGGGTTTAATTTATGACTGAAAAGGGCAACATGTTGTTGCCGAAACTAGTTGGTTAATAAAAATGTGAGTGGATCAAAACACAAACTCTTTTTATTTCTCGAAATAATATATCAATATGATCCACAAAGTTAATGCTTTCAATATTCAAAATACAATAATGTGCCCTCACTGAGTTTTCATAGAAAATAATTGATGATATGCAATCAAAAACGACATGGCCGAATGATGCGATCTATTTCAGATCAACAGTCTGTTCACAGTTATTTACCACTGGTTTTTTATTTTTGTTTTTATTTGGGAGTAAAAATAATTTTAAAAAAATCTAGACGTAAAATAACTGTGAACAGACTGTACCCACTTACATCATCTATTTATAAACAGCTCCTGCAATGCCCTACGCACTATTGGGTGCAGTAAGGGTTTGAAGAATAGTTATTATCAGTTGTAATTTGATGAGTATTTCTTCTGTGGGAGTCCGTCTCTGAACTTTGAGTATTTTTTTATGTGTTTCTTCATTTGCTGTAATCTGGTGGTCAATTAAAAGTAGCATTGTGTCTGTGCAACAATTATTGGAGCAGTCGGCGACCGGTGTTGTGCGCAGTGCGCCATGCGCAGTGGGAGTGTGCCGTAATTAATGCTATGGTCATCGCCACGACAGAAGCGAGAAGTAAGTCACCTATAACGGTCAATACACCAGAGACTGTAAACTCTAAGAAAAATCTTACAATTAATTCATGAAAGATTGGTTATATCATGGAATAATGTATGATTGAGATATCGCTCACTCCTTTCAAGAACGTCATAAATCAAAAATCGACAATATTCAGTTGTGCATGTTTTTGGAATGCCCAGAAAATGTACTATATCCCAGCAAAAGTGGCATATTTTTATCTTAATATTTACCCGCTACAGGGCAGAGAGTGTTGTTTTTGCATTTTGAAGAAAAGGTATTGTTTAATTTTTTTTTAAACACACTAAGTATTTTTCAAATGGAGAAAAAACCTTCAGATTTTACTTAAAAGATCTGTTGCACAGTAAAAAGTTCAATAAGTGGCTTGATATTTATTTTTAATACATTGTATTATATTTTTAAACTTAAAAACGTTCTCCTGAAAAATCAAGTTTTTTTATTTATGACGTTCTTGAAAGGAGTGAGGGATATGCATTGTACATTAATATGGTTATAAATGCGTAAAAGGATGATCAAACCAGGAAAAATAAAATGTTGCGTTAGGCATTGTTTATACAACTAATTTTAATTAAATGAGAAAATAATAAAAGACTAAGATAGGCGTTGTTTTAACAATTAATTTCTTTCATGCCTCTATCATATAATACATCGCTCACTCTTTTCAACAACGTCATAGATCAAAACTTGGTTTTTCAGGAGATCATTTTTAAATTTAAAAAATTTAAAACAATGTTATAAAAATAAATATCAAGCCACTTTTTGAACTTTTTACTGTGCAACAGATCTTTTGAGGTAAAACCTGAATGTTTTTTCTCCATTTGAAAAATATTTAGTAAATAAAAAAAAAAAACCTTTTCTTCAAAATGCAAAAAGAACACTTCAGGTAAGTGTTAAGCTAAAAATATGCCGCTTTTACTGGGATATAGTGCATTTTCTGGGCATTCCAAATGCTGCTTTAAAGATGCTTCATATCAAGTCGAAACACCCACGATAAAAACGATTAAGTACACTTAAACCTCTATATAATGGTCAAACGGAATTCTAACCTATTTTTACTTAACGGACTTTCAGCTTAAACGGACACCCCCTCCTCTTAATTCGTCCATTATATCGAAGTTTTACTATACTCCTATAATTTTTCAGGACGATATTTTTTTTCAAATTATTAATAAAACCGCGAATCCAAGATTTTCTTCCCCTGCATCTTCCCATATTCTCTTAAGCACCATATAGGAATTTCCATCAGCAAAAAATGTACCGTACCATAGATTACGATTTGGTCTATCATTGCCCATAGCTGATGGTAATATGGTCGCATAGAATAATGAACGCGCTATATTTACTGTTATCTAAAAACTATATCTTACTATGAATAACGAATAACAACACCTTTCTTAGCGGAACCGCCAACGGGATCGGCGTTAAAAATGTAACATTAAAACATAACGAACACCCACGACTCTGAATAACTACTTTGGTTGATCTAATTTTATTTTTATGGATTAGGAACACAGAAAACTGTACCCAAAATATAAAATACTTATAATAATAATTTTGTTTAATTTATATAGCGCCATTTTTATGAAATGCTGTACTGTACATGTATATTAGGACATCCAAAAACGATATTTGTCTTATGTTCCGTTTAATTGTTTCGATATTTGGGGTATGATTTACAACAATTATAAATAGGCTGGTTTGAGTAATTACTTTACACACGTGTAACATTCACCAATTCTACCCATTATTGACAACCTCACTACTCAAATTCTTTGAAGTTCTATATATATATATATATATATATATATATATATATATATATATATATATATATATATATATATATATATATATATATATATATATATATGTATATATATATA
The DNA here is from genome assembly GCF_059751285.1 of Brachycentrus maculatus. NCBI lineage: Eukaryota > Metazoa > Arthropoda > Insecta > Trichoptera > Brachycentridae > Brachycentrus > Brachycentrus maculatus. The sequence continues at coordinate 1,831,934 of NW_028280859.1, forward strand.
TATATTTATATATATATATATATATATATATATATATATATATATATATATATATATATATATATATATATATATATATATATATATATATATATATATATATATATATATATATATATATGAACCAATTAAGAAACCTTGTTCTTGAATCACTAGAATTTCACTTGAAACATCTATTGGTGAAAAGAAAAGAACCTTTTTACTGAGCAGAAACTCTTTTTAGTATCTGAGGTCCGAATCCTGGATTATAATCACACACATGAGAAACGCCAGAAAATATCTTTTTCATTTTTATCATTTGACTAGATAATTTATTTACAACATTTCGATTGTGTCCAAATAGTTCACAGATCTGGATTATCTCCAATTATAGGAGTAGTTTTCATATTATTTTTTGATATATCATCAATTATAATTTACTTTTTTATTATTCTTCATCTTTAATGAGATGTCAAAAAATAATATGAAAAATACTCCTATAATTGGAGATCTAGATTTGTGAACAAGTACATTGAAAATGCTGTGAATTAATTTATTTGTATTTTTTTTTAAAATAAAATATGTATC